>NC_133793.1:10658548-10980847 GCF_003597395.2 Chelonoidis abingdonii
GGGGGTGCAAGGGCCTGGCGGGGAGGGAGCAAGGGGGCTCTAAGGGAGAGGTGTGGAGAGGATAGAGATCATGGGGGTATATGAAAGAGGGGAAGAAGGATCATGGGGGATGGGATACTGCTTAAGGGCCGGGGGCAGGGAGTGCTGACCAGGATGCAGTGCCCAGGTCTGGGGTACAGAGTCTCTGCACAGACTCTGGGCTGAGCCAGCGCCATGTCTCTGTTAACAGCTCTCAGAGGAGGCTTTGGGGTGGGTTGGTTCATTTATCATCATGCTGGACTCTAGTGGCCCCCCTTTGTCTGCAGGCGTGTTGGAAATGTCCCTCCGGCAGCCCCCCCCTGCCAGTCTGGGGTCCTGGGGGCTTCTGCTCCTGAGCCTTCTCCTTGCCCCGCTTGCCTGCCAGGCGTGTCCAGCCCCCTGTGAGTGTTCGGAACCAGCCCGGACTGTCAAGTGTGTCCTGAAGGAGCTGAGCGCTGTTCCAGCTGAGATCCCCGGGTACACCCGCAACCTCTTCATCACCAGCAACCAGATTGCTCGCATCAGCAGCCAGGACTTCCAGGGGCTGCCCAACCTGGTCACCCTCTCACTGGCTAACAACAGGTAACGCCCCAGACTGCCCGTGAGGCTGGGCTGGGAGATGGTGCTTAGGGCAGCGTAAAATTCTCTCTCCTCCATCTGAGGAAATACTCTTTATTTTTACACTGTGCACTGTGGATCTCACTGCCACAAGATGCCCCTGCATCCAGAAGCTTAGCAGGATTCCAAAAAGGATTAAATGCTTATAATCAATAGTGAACATCCACATAACCCCCTTGCATAAGGAAAGGTGGGTTTATTTCAGAAGAGATCTAAACGCTCATGCTTCAGGGCATGAGTCAGCTGCTCACTGGCGGGGGTCAGGAAGAAACTTCCCGTATGGGCAGGGCATTCCATAGTTGCCCATTACGTGGTTTCTTGCACCTCCTCTGAAGCATCCCTCAGAGATGGCGCAGCAGGCTAGCTGGAGCACTGATCTGGCATGGTTATTCCGGTATCTGTAACTTATTTGTAAATGGTCATGGCTGTAGCTTCTTGGCACTGTACACCCCGGCCAGTGCATATTTATACAATAGAAATATGTATGTTGTAAATGTACACCCCCACCCTACCTCCATTTGCATCCAGTGGGAAATCTGCAAGTGCCTTTAGTCTCCTTCTGGGTTTGCTGCATTCAGAGCCCATTCACCCCTTGAATTAACACGAGGAGCTGACCTCTGAGTGTCTGGACGGGCTAAGCAGACCTGAGAGGTTAAGCACCATAATGCAGCTGATAAAGATACTATTGCATCTGACTCAGCTAGGAGAGAGGCTTCTGCTGCACTCCAGCTTTTCCAATGGGTCTGAGTCTTCACACCTAGAAACCTGAGCACCAAGCAGTGAGCTGCTCCCGAACCTTTAATTCTCTCTCAGGGGAGTCAGCGGCTCTGAGCCTCAGTCCCATGAAAATGTCTAATTTTCCCATTGTTATAAATATCAAAAGTGCTGCTGGATCCCACTGGGGAAATCTTCGTCTCCCGCTCTCCTGAGCCAGAGAAATGGGGCTCCCATGGAGTGTGGCAAAGCTCACAGGGCTCAGTCCTGATGAGTGAGTCCATAGGAAAGTGAAGCTCTCTTTGGCCTTGCAGAGCGCCCATTGGCAGTCCAGCATTCTGGGAGGTATTTGGATTTTGGACCCTCAGAGCACATTCAGGAGGCTGTTTGTGTCTAGAGATCCTAGGACCAATGCTGAGAAATCTTTCATTTTACCTTGGTGTGTACAGGAAACCCAGTTAGCAGTCCAGATCAGTGTGGTAAAAATGGGAAGCCTGAGTCCTACTTCCCACCACCCGCAAGGTCTGATGAGCCTAGCGAAGCTGGCACGTGCAGAATTAAATCTGAACTTGTCCTTCACTCAGTGTGTTGGGAGCTCTTGGTGTACAGATGGCAGGCAGGGCATGCTGCTTTTTGGAGACCCCTGCCACATGCACTGTGACGGATTTAAGGCAGAGCATTAGCTGAGCCTTGCTGGGGATGAGTTGGCTTCTGAAGGGTGCGGAGCTGCTCTAATGTGACTTTCCTGCAGGCTTCCACCAGAAAAACTTCTTGTGAAAGTGACATGAACTGTTAAAATCCAAAGGCAAAGGAGTGGCCTTAAAATAGTTCTACTGGGAGCTTGGGCCGGGTACTGGAGGATACTGAGCATGTCCTTCCACAGTTGTTGGGTCCAGATCAGAACTTGGGGAGACCCTGTGTGGTGACTAGCAGCACAAACTGCTAGTCCAGGAGCCAGAGGGAACCACAGGACCTGTCTGTGCCTAGCAGAGTCAATATCTGTTATAACTAAGTCTTCTCTCTTCCATGCTTCAAGGAAAGAACCGACCTCTAATCCAGGGGTCGGAAATCTATGGCATGTGTGCCAAAGATGGCACGTTAGCTGATTTTTAATGGCACGCTGCTGCTTGCCAGGGTCCCAGCCGCCGGCTACGCTCAGCCTGCCCAGGTAGGCAGCGGGCTGAGCAGGGCCAGCGGCCGCCCCCCGGCAGGCAGCAGCGTGCCATTAAAAATCCTGCCCGGCCCGGCTCGCTCTTCTCTGCCCCTCCCGCTGGCTTTTGCACATGCTTTCCTGACCTCCGTCACTTCTGGTGGGAGGTTGTGTTTCCGGGTTAGCGTGTCCATACCGCTACCTGGTGTCCACGGAGGCTGAGCGGCCCCAGAAGTGGCCCCGCCGGCAGGGACAGGAAAAGGGACCTGGCCCCACAGGAGTTGCAGCGTCCGCGAGGCCTGTAAGTGGGGAAGGGTCCTGGGTCCCAGCTGTACCATTTGCCTGCCCCGAGCACAGCCGGCTCCGTTCCCTGGGCTCAGGCAGGCTGCCTCAGGGTTTGAGCCCCGGTGCTGGGATGAGCTCGGCTCTGTCCTGGGGCAGGCTGCGTCCCACAGCCTGAACCTGAGACCTGGGGGCTGTGGCTCGCTGCCTGGCTGGACCCTGGGAACAGCTGGGTCACGCCTCTTTCCCCACCGCAGGTCACTGGACCCCTCTGCCCTCTGGCATTGAGGGCAAAACCCAGGAGTCCGAAGCCCTAGTCTGCGTCTGCCCCCGACCCCCTCAAACAACTAGAGCCCAGCTGGAAACCTAAGAATCCAGAGTCCTCGCTCCCAGCACTCCTCCCCTAAGTGTCAGACACCAGACCCTTCCCAGAGCCCAGGAGTCCCAACTCCTGGGCTCCAGGCCCTGCCCTACCACCCCCCCACACACACCGCAAGCCCCTGCCCTGATCCCTGCACCCCCCTCACACACACACAGCCCTGTGCCCTGACCTCTGCACCCCCACACGATCCCAGCCCTGATTCCAGCACTCCCACACATACCCAGCCCCCCCACATCCCATGCCATGACTCCTGCACCCCCCTCACATGCTCCCAGCCCTCACATACCCCATGCCCTGACTCTTGCACCCTCACCCTGAGCACCAAATGGGAGCTCCTGCACCCCCCTCACATTCCCACCTGCAGCCCTCACACCAAATGGGCGCTGCCCAGGTAAGCGCTCCACACCCAAACCTTCTGCCCCAACCCTGAGCCCCCTCCTTTATTCTAGCTCCTGGCCAGACCCTACACCCCAACCCCTAGCCTACTCCTTCACCCCCAAACCTGTGCTCAGTGGACTCCCACCCTCCACTCAGTGCAGAGAGAGAGGAAGAGAATGGGCTCGAACCAGGGAATGTAGGTACCCACTGTATGTGGGCAAGGCCGAGACCCCAGACCAGCAGTGGGCTGAGCGGCAGCAGGCTGAGCTGCTCAGCCCACTGCCAGTCTGGGGTCCCGACCACCAGCCCCGCTCAGCCCGCTGCCGGCCCTGGATTCTGGCTGCCGGCCCCTTGCCATCTGGGGTCCCGACCGCCGGCCCCGCTCAGCCCACTGTCGGCCCCGGGTTCTGGCTGCCGGCCCCTTGCCAGCTGGGGTCCTGACCACCGGCCCCGCTCAGCCCGCTGCCGGCCCCGGGTTCTGGCTGCTGGCCTCTTGCTAGCTGGGGTCCCGACCGCCGGCCCTGGGTTCTGGCTGCTGGCCCCTTGCCAGCTGGGGTCCCGACCACCGGCCCCGGGTTCTGGCTGCCAGCCCCTTGCCAGCTGGGGTCCTGACCACCAGCCCCGCTCAGCCCGCTGCCGGCCCCGGGTTCTGGCTGCTGGCCTCTTGCTAGCTGGGGTCCCGACCGCCGGCCCTGGGTTCTGGCTGCTGGCCCCTTGCCAGCTGGGGTCCCGACCACCGGCCCCGGGTTCTGGCTGCCAGCCCCTTGCCAGCTGGGGTCCTGACCACCAGCCCCGCTCAGCCCGCTGCCGGCCCCGGGTTCTGGCTGCCAGCCCCTTGCCAGCTGAGGTCCCGACCACCGACCCCGCTCAGCCCGCTGCCTGCCCCGGGTTCTGGCTGCCAGTCCCTTGCCAACTGGGGTTCCGACCGCCGGCCCCGCTCAGCCCGCTGCCGGCCCCGGGTTCTGGCTGCCGGTCCCTTGCCAGCTGGGGTTCCGACCGCCGGCCCCGCTCAGCCTGCTGCCGGCCTAGGTGAACGGAAACTCCAGGCTGGCAGTGGACTGAGCAGGCCAGCGGCGTAAGATCAGCATTTTAATTTAATGTTAAATGAAGCTTCTTAAACATTTTGAAAACCTTGTTTACTTTACATACGACAATAGTTTAGTTATATAATATAAACAGAGAGAGACCTTCTAAAAAACATTACAATGTATGACCGGCACACGAAGCCTTAAATTAGAGTGACTCAATGAGGACTCGGCACAGCACTTCTGAAAGGTTGCTGACTCCTGGTCTAATCTAAGGACTTAGGAAGAAATTTCCTCTGTGGGCAGGTTAGTCTAGAACAGCCCACTGCAGAGTTTCTTGCACCTTTGTCCAAGGTAGTCGGTGCTGGCTGCTGTCAGAGGCCGGATACTGGGCTGGCTGGCACGTGGGTCTGATCCAGTCTGTCCTTTCCAATGCTCTGTACCGGGAGAGATACTGCAAGTACTTTGCGGGGTCACTTGAGACTCGGGTTGGCTTGTCGGGTCTGGTCCTGTGCCGGTTTCACTGTGGGTTGTGAATATTTGTACCTGGTATTTCTGAAGAGGCTGATTGAGGGGCCTTGGCAGTGCTTCCAGGGGGTCTCTCGGGCGGACGTCGAATAGGGATGCCTTATACGGCTGTGCTCTGAGCAGCAGCGTCTGCGCATGCTGGGACTTGGCCATCTGCGCCAGAGAGAGTGCGTGGACCAGAGGTGGGTGGTGTCTGTAGCAGATGGACAAAAAGGAGTGAAAATCAGGTGCATTCACTTCCTAGAGTGTTACCTACAGGGACAGGCCTGCGCAGTGCAGGAGAAGTGAATTTAGTGCGGCATTGACAGCCCTGGAGACTGGAGCATTTGATTTAGCCCCCGAGCAGGCAGCAGCGGAAGCCAGCTACCCTGCCAGTCTCAGGCATGGTAAAGGGTGTACAGATTGTCCCTGCTCCTTGATCTGTTCGTCATGACAGCCAGCAAGGCCCCGTTTGTACTAGTGGTTTTGTGAAAGAATTGGGCTGAGATCCACCAACTCGTGTCATGCCAGCAGCTGAATGCTGTCAGATGTCACTACCAAGCTTGGCTGGATGCAAACCCGCATCCTAGGGAGGAAGACTCCTTACAGGGGTCCCTGAGTCTCAGTATGGAAGGGTGAAAACAGGTGGGAAACCAGGAGCTCTTTTGCCAAGGCACTGCCAGACTGGAGCAGACTGTGGTCCACATAAGCCAGTCTCATCTGCCAGTGCTTCAGGGGAAGGTGCTAGTAACCAGTAGGCACAGGCACTGAGGTAAGCTTCCCCTCTGAGCAGACGTCATTTGGGGCGGTATAAACCCTTCCACATGCAGACCACCTCTGCCATCCGCGCTCCAACTCCCCTTCCATACGGGGTCCCAGCAAGGCACAGAGCTAGCCTTGATGATGCAGGGGGCAGAGGGGAAGGGGAGGCTTGCCTGGGTGCTTCACCTCTAATGGCACCTGCCAGATGCTGCCTGGGTGGACCGGCATCTGGCCAGTGCAGTGATCCCTACTGGGCTGTGAGGTCTAGTGAGCAGAGCCATTGCCTGCTTTTGAACTCCCACCAGGCACTGGAACCCTGCGGCGCAGCTGTGGCCTGCCAGGCCTTTCCAGAACTGGCGGGTTTCTGAAGAGCCAGGGGCTGTTTGGTTTCGTTCAGTAAATTGGGGTCAGGATCTCCCGCAGCATGGAGGCGAAGGGACTGCAGGAGAGAGCGTGGCACCAGCTCCACTTCCAAGCTCTGGCGTGGAGCTCTCCAGTGCCCCAGGCTTTTGGGCTGATACGTCCTGCCTGTCCCTGACCTAGTGCTTAGAATAGTGTCAGGCAAGGCTGGCAGAGTTTAGAGGAGCCCATGGCTGCAGCTTTCCCTGGTTATCATCATCCTGTGTAGGGTGCGCCTGTCCCTGGTTTTGGGGGTGAGGGGCTCACGTCCTCAGGCCAGCCCTAGCTGTGGAGTTACAGGACCACGATCAGGAGCTGCAGGGATGGCTGCAGATGTTCCCTGGAAATGGTGGCCACCTCCTCTCAATGCTCCTTTCCTCTGCCTCTCCCTGTTGTTCACCCAGCCCCTCAGCTGAGTTCCCATGTTCTCACCGGCTCGGACAAAGGCAGGAGCAGCTGTGAAAGCCATCTGCAGGGAACGGAGCTGGGAGGCAAGCGGGGAATATCTGCCGTCTCTTACCAACGCTTCACTCCAGCCACACTGTTGGTTCAGATGAACTCGGGAGGAGGTCTGGGAAGTGGCTTTGTTCTCATGGCATTCCTTGTTACCCAGGATGCCTCTGGGGCAGACATCTTGCTTGCCCTGGCGGAGCTGTTCTGCACTGAGCATGTGTCAGGGCCCACTGAGCGGTGACATGTTCTGGCACCGGCAGTGGTGCTGGAGCTGGCGTCATGTGGCCCTTATTCTTGGCCTTTCTCCCCTCAGTCTTGGGCCTGGGCTCCCCACATGCAGCTCTGCTGGTGCACTTCAGTCCTGACCCATTTTAGCCTGGACTGGTGATTTTTGTGATCGGAACAAAATACACTGGGAACTGAGTTGAGTCCATCCAACTCATGTCACTTGTGTCCTCAGTGACTTTTCAAAGCCAGCCCTCGGAGGAGAAAAGCCCATGGGTTAGATCATTGAATCAGTCAGCCTCCTTTGCATGGGCCTCTTTAAAAGATCCCTTTGGTATCCGCTGCCAGATCAGGTGTGTTCAGCAGGGAGAGGAAGATTTCAGCATGACTTGGGACCTGCCTCTGCTAGGTTAGTGCAGGCCAGGCTCTGGTCAGCCGCGTGTGACGGGTGCCTGGTCCCCGTGTTCTGTGTCACTCCCACCTGGCCGGTTCCACTGGATCAGCGCTTCTCACCCCACTGCCAGGGAAAGAGAAGTGCTGACATTGCCATGGCAACAAGCTTACAGGCGATGCAGCTTGGAAACAGACCCTGGCGGGGCTTATGCTGTGGGAAACTCTCTCTTTCTCGGCTGAGACCTGCCAGTGCTCTGCGACCGGCTGGGGAGGAGGTCGGTACCACTGCCTGGGAATTGGCGCCTGGGTTTTGATTGGGACTGACTGGCTTGTGGACTAGGCAATGGGCGAGCAAGCCTGGATCTCTAACCCTAAGACAGCCAGCATTGGTGAGCGCAGGCTGTACTGTCAGGCGGCCGGTCAGTGGCTGATGCAGATGGAGTCTGAGTGATTTCTGTCCCAAGTGGGCAAGTATCCACATCACTAAAACCACCTGCCCATTGGCACTAACAGGCCCCATCAACCAACGGATCCAAGGCTGGCTGGACCATGGGCTCTTCTCTCCTCCTACTAGCGCCCCCTCTGGCTCAGATCCAAGGCATGCTGGCAAGGCTGTGGGGAGCAAGGGGCTGGCACTGCTGTCCATCCTGTCGCTGTTCCCCTGGATAGAAGACTTCATCCTCCAGCACCTTTCACCAGCACATGATCCTGAGAAGCTTCGGGATCCGGCGCTGGACTGAGAAGGAAAGGAGAAGGTGTGTGATGTGGAGCAATGAACCTACTATGCCTCTGCAGCAGATGGCCATCTGCAGCTCAGCCCTGGGGCAACTCTCAGCGGCCACTGGCCTGTTTGGGGGGCAAAACTGCAGTGCATTTGCTTACACAGAGGCAGTTGGGGGGTGGGCTTCCACCACTCATGAGTGACCCTGCTCCACCCCACCAATGTGATCTTTGGAGAAGGCTAGCTAGCCCCCTAAAATAAACCAGGCCAGGTCTGCTGCTGCCCAGCCAGACTCTGTGCCTACCCTTCCGGCAGGGGGATGATACAAAGGCCTTGGAATTTATTACCATCTTTTGCGTCTCTATTCACTCTCCGTGTGGTGTGTGGGCGTTTGAGGCACTCTGGCAAACCAGAGCTAGCTAGTTCGCTTGGGGCAAGGAACTCTGAGCCCAGCTCCTGGGTCTTTCACTGGGATCATAGAACCATGGGGTTAGAAGGGACTGCCAGGGTCATCCAGTCTAACTTCCTACCCAGATGCAGTATTCGCTGTGTCTAAACCATCCAAGCCAGGTGGCTACCCTGGGTAAGCCACTGTCCAATCAAGCCACCTACCTTTTTTCAGAAGTAGCCTCTCATTTTGGCTTTACTCTCTGGGTCTCAGCTTCCTTCTTGCAGGATGGTGGTGAGGGGCCGATGGTACTTCCTGCTGAAGGAGGATTGTGCGGGGTAATGCATCGGCATTTGCAGAACTCCTTGAAAGGTGCTAGAAGCCTCCTTAGTAGTATCCTCCTGTGATGCGAGCTCTGTGGCAGAGATGGGACTCTCAGCCGGAGAACCAGGCTGGGCTGGGGACGGGGCAGGCGAGGGAGTGTGTTCCCGTGATCATGCTGACGATAGTGTGGCATGTTTAATACTGTCAAACGGCTCTCGCGTCACACGCAACCTTGCGAAAAGACGACTGGGAAGCAGCATCTGTGTCCTGCGCCTGGAATGTGATCTGCAGCCCATGAGGTCAGTGAAAAGGCTTCTGTGGATTCAGTGGGGTTTGGATCAGGCCCTTAGTTGTGAGCCCTTCATGGCACGTACGACGTCTTCCTATGTGCTGTACAGCCCCTAGCACCATGGGCAACTGATTCTGATTTAGAGCCTTTGGGCACCACTGCAGTATAAATAAAGCAAGTTCCATGATCTCCAGATACCCAGCGGAGTAAGGAAGCAAAACCTGCTTCCCAGTTCCCGGTGTCCCATTTATCTACCAAAGAAATTAACACCAACTGCCAGCGCTGCTTAGTGTCCTTGCTCCTCTGCTGTGTGCAGGCAGGGTGCTGGATCTGCTTGCAAAAGCAATGGAGACCTGTGCAGAGGACTGCCCCAGTGATTGTCTCTGTGGGTGTTGTGAAGCTCCTGGAGTATTTCTTTAGCAACTGGACTAGGCAGCTGGGTGGCTTAATGTCTAGGCCGAAATCTTGCTATAGCTTCTCCTTCCTGGGTGGGCCTGCATATGCTCCCACAGTGGCTACAAAACCCTGCAAAGGGGCTAAAGCTGGGTTTAGACACTCCTGCCTGGCCTGTGCCAGCTGACTCAGGCTAAGGGCTGTTTAATTGCAGTGTAAACGTTCACACTAGGGCTGCAGCCCAAGCTCTGGGACCCTCTACTTTGCAGGGTCCTAGAAACCAGGCTCCAGCCTGAGGCCGAAGGTCTACACCACATTTAAACAGCCTCTTAGCCCGAGTCAGCTGGCACGGGCCAGCCGTGGGGGTCTAACTGCAGTTAGACGTACCCTGTGCATCTTGCCATTGGTTTCTGTGGGAGCAGAATCGGGGCCTCTCATCAAAATTCTAGGCTCTAGTTCTGTCTAAGCCAGTGCCTGAGCTACTAGGTATCTTGGCAGTTGGGGCAGAAAGACTTGAACCTGTTCCTTGTGTCTGTTTAAGTAGGAGGGGTGCTTTGCTCAGAGTTCACGATCCCCCTTGATTCATAGACTCATAGACTTTAAGGTCAGAAGGGACCATTATGATCATCTAGTCTGACCTCCTGCACAATGCAGGCCACAGAATCTCACCCACCCACTCCTGTAACAAACCCCTAACCTATGTCTGAGTTATTGAAGTCCTCAGATTGTGGTTTGAATACCTTAAGCTTCAGAGAATCCTCCAGCAACTGTCTCGTGCATCTGGGTTCTGTAAAAATAGCTCCTGTGCATAATAAAAACCCCACCTTCGGAGCCAGGGGTGCCTAACAAACCGTAGTCAGTTAGCCTCCCGATGCGCTGATAAGGTCACTTCACCCACCTCTGAAATCCAGCCGCCGCTTGGAAGCCCCCCAAAATATTCGCCTGTAGCTAAATGGAGTGGGTTGGATTCAGACCCTACGCTGGCGTCCATCAGGAGGAAGTGAGTGGAGCTGGATGAGGTGTTGGGTCCAGTAACTTCCTAGAGAGGCGGGTCTGACTGCAGGTGTCCGGGTAGAGAAGCAGCTGCGTTCTAAGGCGGGTTCAAACACAGATTTAAAGGACCCGTGTGTGGCAAAGCTCCGCACACACAAGCCTTGGTTTCTGAGAAGTAATTTCCAGTCTGTTGCATTCTCACCTCTGCCTTTGGCCAATCTTTAGTAGAATTTCAGGCGTTGCAGAGTAAGTGTTAGTGCTGAAGCCATCCTGAGCTGCTCCATGCAGGAAAGCTGCTCCGTCTGGTTATGACTCGGGAGGGTGGGACTGAGACAAACCGCTCTCGTTTCCCTCTAATAATCCCATGAGCCATGAGGAACTGGGACTGTTACCTGTGCCTCAAGCAGCCAGAAAACAGGCCTGACTCTCCAGTGACCTGGCTAACTGCAGTGGAGTTACTCCTGATTTACACCCAGTTGAGTGGGAGGAGGATCAGCCCTATGTTTTTATTGTATGGAACCAGAATCGTCCAAGGAACATCCCAAATCCACATGAAAGACCCCTCTGGGATCAGTATGTTCCCAGATGTCACAGGAATGTTACGGGCCTTCAGCGAACTCCTTTGTGGGGGGAACTAGGCCCTGTGCTAATAGAGAACTGAGCATCCTCAACTCCTATTGAAGTCAGCGGGAACCACAGATATTCAGCGGTTTCCAGGATCGGGCCCAACGTTAGCCCAGTTAAGGGCAGGAATAATTCATGTTCTTGAAATTGACTTAAAACTAAGTGCCATCCCCCTGCCCCCATCCCCCTTGGAAAGGAGTAGAGGAGGAAACAGTGCATGCAAAGGCCTTTTGGCCACCCCGGGTCCCTTTGTCGCTCACATGCGGGAGGCATGAATGATGAGGAGCATCTGGAGTTAATCACCTTCCTGGAGGGTGGCTGACTCCTGCAGATCCTCAGGGGTGTGTTTCCACCCACAACCATTTGCATTTTGGAGACCAGCATGTGCACATCTGACAGTGGAATTTGGTTCTGTGGGTGTGTTTAAAACTCTGCTTCTCTTAAAGGGACGGTTCCAGAATAACACTAAGTCCTTCTGTGGTGGTGGTCATCCCACACCTCTCAAATCACTTTACAAAGCTGCCTAAGCTCATTCCCATTTTACAAATGGGGAAACTGAGGCCAAGCGGAAGCGATGTGACTTGTCCAAGGCCGGACAGTGACTCAGTGGCAAAGGTGAGAGTAGGAAACTTTTTACTGAAGAATCAAGGGGCTGGGCACATATGACCTGTTGCATGAAATATCTCCAGAGGAAGAACCAATATGTCCTTATACAAGCAGGTTTCTTGGGATCTATATAGTTGCAACTGGAGTCATTCCCATTGAGATTCAGGTGTGTGTGGAAGAAGGAAAAGATGCAAAGATTCTTGTGTCCCTGGCAAGCAGGAATCCCAGCGTTGGTACTGAGAGTATGCAGGCTCCTCTCAGAGAGACCCCAGGTGATTAATGAGATTGTGTAGGTCTTCTACCCAATGTTTGGAAAAGCATCCAAAATCGGAGCCCACTGGGCCCTGCGCTCTTATTAAATGCGATGGGACAGTTAGTGCAGGCAGGCGGTGCTGCATGCCATCCCTACAGGCTAAATCCTCCATTTGCTACTATGTGAGCCTCGCCAATGTATCTTCAGCTTGATGCAGAGGGGAACACCCTTAGAGGTGCAAAGGGAGTTCTTTCTCCAGGGCCCATTCACACCTGCCCCTGGGGAAATGGACTGAGACCCATCAAACTCATTGCATACAGGCATTGACTAGTCATGGGGTGGAAAGAGCTTTAGAGCTGGATGGGAAGGGCGACCTAGATGTGAAAGGCCCCGGTTCCTAGGTGCTGGGCCGTTGCCAAGGGATGGAATCAGAGCCGTTGAGTCGCCTGGGATATTTGACATGAGCATGACCATTTCTCTCTCCCACCCCAGGATCAGCACTGTGGAGTCACACGCCTTCTCTGCCCTCCCCAGCCTACGTTACCTGGACTTGAGCAATAACCGCTTGGTTACCATCTACCCCGATGCTTTCAACTCCAGGAACAACTCCATCTGGGAGCTGAACCTGAGCCGCTCATTCTACAACTCCTCCACGATCCAGCCCGTGGCAGCTGCCATAGTCCAGGGTGGCTTCCGGAGCCTTTCCAGGCTGGAGCTGACCAATAATGAGATAGTCTACCTGCCACTGGACATGTTCTCCAGCCTCCACAGCCTCCGGCACCTGGACTTGAGGAACAACTCCCTGGTGGACATCAAGAACTCCACCTTTGCTGGCCTTGACCTTGAGCACCTCGACTTGACCTTAAACGCCCTCAAGACCCTGCGGATTGAGGCGCTGGCTGAGTTGGGGAGGCAGCTGCGCCTTCGCCTCTTCTTGAAGGAGAATCCTTTCGTCTGCAACTGCGACATTGAGGACCTGGTGAGCTGGCTGAATCAGAGCCAGCAGGTGGCTGACGTGGAGAAACTGGCCTGTGTCTTCCCCCGGCACCTCCAAAACACATCCCTGATGGACCTGGCCGGGGCAGAGCTGGGCTGTCACTCCAGCCAGCACAGCAAGAACACTCTGCAGACCTCCTATGTCTTCCTGGGCGTTGTTCTGGGCATCATTGGCGTGATCTTCCTCTTCGTGCTCTACCTGAACCGCAGGGGCATCAAGACGTGGGTGAACAGCACACGGGACGCCTGCCGCAACTTCATGGAGGAGTATCGCTATCGTTATGAGATCGACTCCGACCCCCACGTCACCCAGATCTCCACCTTGGACATATGACCACATTCCTCTCAGGAGCCCACGGTGGGGCTCTTTGGATGGCTTTGTGAGCTTTCAGGGGTGGCCTGGTGCTACCCATCTCCAGAACCAATTCATCTGCCTGGTGATGAGCTGTGATGCTCCTTGTGACAGAGTTAGAACTTTTTTCTTCTCATGTTTGAGGGACCTTGCTGGGGAGGAAGGCGCAATCTCCCCCGGCATGATCTGTCTCTTGCATTGTATTCCCGGCTCTCGGGGAACCCCTCTGGCAATGGGACTCAGCCTTGGGCAGATCTCTTTGTGGGCATTATAAAGCGGACACAAGACAGGGATTTCTGCCTCCCTTTGGCTTCAAGCTTCCATTCGGGTATTTTTGGAGTGGGAGGCTCTATCCAATGCAGGGAGTTGCTGCAGTGGGAACACAAGAACTGCCCCATGGGACCAACCCACCAGCTCGGTTAGCTCAGCATCCCAACCCTTCTACAGCATCAATGCAAACTTTGGAGCTAACGCAATCATAAACCTCAGGGGTATGTGGGAGATTCCTTCCTAACCCCAGCTGCCGATCAGCCTTCGCCCTGGAGCAGGTGGATCGAGAGCCGTGGGGATGATTCGTTTAGCTTTGAAGCCACTGTTGCCAGTGGAGGGAATGAGCTGTGAAAAGCCAGGGCCGTGTCTGGAATGCCCACTAGGGGGCCCCATGCCCGCAGTGGCAGGACAGCTGGGATTTCACAAGTATCCTGCAGTGAAAGGGCTTGTGCGGCGCACTATCCTCCTGCTCCTCCGCCTAGGGACGCCAGTAAGTCCCTCCACGTGCAGGCGTCTTACAGGAGCTGGGCCGGGAGGGAGGGGAAGGTTTAAATGAGGGGGGGGGATTCTTTTAGGGGGTTTATTACTGTACATATTGTAAACCAGGGGAATGGGGGAGGGGGGATTTTGTGTTTCTCAATGCACTGAGCACATGGAATAACCATCCCGGCTGCTGGCAAATTCCTGTTATGAACTAAGGCCCAGATTGTTAATGCTACAGTGGCAGTGCTGCACGCAGTGTCACAGCGCCCAACTGACTTAGGAGCCCAATTGCACTTTCCAAAGGGATTTAGGCACTTAGGAGTCCCCATCCGTTGACCACCAATGGACTTAGGCTCCAGGTCCTAACTGCCTATGGGGATTAGGCTCCCCAGGCAGCCTGGCATTGGGCATTGAGTGCAGCAACGCGATAGCGTCACCTGGCTGGGATTTCCAGGCAAATCTTCCTCGGGTGTCAGTTCGGGGGTCGCTGCACGGGCTGACCGGTGCGCTCCAAGCGGAGTGGCAGCTGCCTTCCCCCTGAGGTGGGGGGAACTTGTTCCTATTGGTTTTGTCACCCAGTTTGGACCAATAAATGATTTCTCAAACTGTGCCTTGATGTCGGTGTGTAATGAAGTGTCCCCAAGGCCTGGGGGAGCAGAGGGGGTCCCTTAGTGTGGGTTCTGGGCAAAGCTCAGAGCAGGAGCTGTCGGGTTGGACTGTGCCCCTGGTTCTGGGGTGGGGCTGACCCTGCTTGTGGCCTCTTGGCATGAGCCTCTACAAGCCAGTCAGGGGCTCTTGGCAGCTGAGGCTGGCTGAACTCCTCCTGCAGTAAGAAACCCTGATCTGCCTTTTGGGACAGCTTGCCTGGCAGCCACAGGCTGTGAGGGTGGGGGTGGGCTATGGCATACAGTGACACACTGACAACACGACCTGTTAGCTTTTGGGGGGGCTGATACTTTGAGGGGGCATGCACTGTAGTGCAGTATTCCATCCTGTTGGACACCTAGGGAAACCAAGGCACTGGTAGCCCGATTCACCACTGCCATGTGCTGAGTGCTCACTGCCGGCAGGGCATCGGGGATGTGAAAGGCTGCCATGTTGCTCTGCTACCCTGTGTCTACAACAGGGGGATGATGGACTGGAGTCGGAGAGGTTAAGGCCCATTGAGAGAGAAGGGTAAGGTGCTTCAGCTCCTGGTGGCCAGCCTGAGGCAGCTAGGTGCTGCAGGAACCCTGCCAGGAACCCAGACCCTCTGAGCACCAGGCCCCAGGTGTCCCGGGATGGAGACATCCCTGGGCCAGGCCTCTCTTGAAAGTGCTGCTCTAAGACTTGTTACAAGGGCTCTCCGCTGCAGAAGGGAACCCAGGAGTCCTGCGTGACATTCCCATGTTCCGAACTGCCCCTTTGAGTTGGCAGCTGCTCGATGTTAAGGAGCGGGTGGGCAGTACGTAGCCACGTCCTTTGGGCAGAATTGCTTCATCCTCTTCCTCAGCCTCTGGCCAAGTGTCTCAGGCTCTCCAGCGCAGCAAGGTCCAGAGGGTGGTGGAGGCAGAAGCCCCAATGATCCCCAACGCACTCAGTCCTACTGTGGCACTCCCTGGTTTCAGAGCCTCCCTCCAGCCCGTGGCCAAATGAGGCATGTTCTGGTGCCCTTGGAACTCCAGAATCCCAGCTCCGCGGCTCCCTCCTGTCCTCTCATTCACTGCGGCTGCAGTGGAGGGTGGATACACCCCTGTGCGTGTTTGTGGCATCTCTTTCCGCCCTCTGGTTCTTGGGGTGTGTCTAACCTAGGGGGAAGAATTGTGTTTTCACCACCGGGGAGCTAACACAGGGTGACGTCCTAGTGCGGACAGGACCTGGTAGTTGCCACACCTGTTGGCTTCCCCCTTGTCATAACAATGACAGGTGTGAAAATGACATCTATCCTGTCTACACTAGGATGTTCCCATGGCTTCACCTTGCTTCTTAGCTAAGACGGGGTTTTAGATTGTAATTTGCCTGGGCTGTGCTGGAAGTTAGGTGCTGTCAGGGGCTGGGAGATGGGGCGGGGGGAGATGTTGCTACAATTTAAAAACTCCCCTTTTCAAGGCCTGACTTAGACGCTGCTGGTATAAAAGGTGGGTGTGTGGAGTGGGGGAGAATGGTTCTTAAGGGACTTCTCGTAGTGCTGGTGGGGGAAAGCTCTGGAGGAAAGCAGCAGCCCTTTCTTGGTGACAGAGAGCGAGCAGTGGAGACTGTGTGGGGCTCTAGGCTCTGGATGTCGTCCAGGGTGTGGGGAGCACCTGGGCCTCCATGGCCCAGCTCTCTGCCTTGCCGTAGGGCAGCAGTGCCCCCCTGGCACCAGCTCTTTGCAGCAACTCCCTCACCCTAAGCCCTGGGGCGTTTTCCAGCTGTGCTGGCGTCTGGATGCCATTAGTCACTAGGAGCAGACTGCCCGGCTCCAATACGAAGCTGCTGGGAGGGACCGTCAGTTGCTTCCTTCTTCCCCAGTGATCTCTGTGTAAATAGAATGACTCGCCCAGGTCGGGTGAGCGTCTCTGCTTTGGGGGAACCACCTGCTCTCACCTGCATGCCAGCACTGCCTCCACCTCTGCTGCCAGCGCGGAGGTGGCGCTGCCAGGAGAATTCTGCACAGCTCCCAGATGGCTCTGACACAGCTGGATCCCCTTGGCCTTTCTTTTAAAGGCCGGGAGTGGGGAGGGATGTGCTTCCCGTGACCCCCCTTGTGGCCTCAGATGACTGGAGCCCAATGCCAGAGTGGCGAGGCCTTTCCTAGGCAGGGTTGGTGCCCACTGCTTTGTGCCCCCACAGCCTGGCCTAGTGGCAGAAAGTGACCTGGGGCCAGGGAGAGGCAGGTATCCAGGAGGAGGATGCAGGATCTGAGCAGGCCCTAGTCCGCGTCCCGCAGCTCTGTATGGAGCAGGGAGCTGTCTGGGAGACGGGTCCTTGTCCCTCATGTCTGGTGGAAGCCAGCAGGAGGCGGTTAATGGCTCCCTTAGAGAGGCAGGGCCGGATTAACGCAGGGGCTTTAGGGGCTGCCCCCCAGACCCTCGGGCTAAGGGGGACCCCACAAGAGGAGCACCAACAGGGGGAGCAAAGGGGACAATTGTCCAGGGGCCCTGGCCGCTGCCGGCAGCGCAGCAGGGCTAAGGCAGGCTTCCTGCCTGCCCTTGCTCCGCGCCACTCCCGGAAGCGACCTGAACATCCCTGGGGGCAGGGGTGTGTGTGTCTCCACACGCTGTCCCCGCCCTGAGCGCCGACTCCGCAGCTCCCATTGGCCAGGAACTGCGGCCAATGGGTGCTGCGGGGGCAGTGTCTGTGGGCACCGGCACACCACAAAGACCTCCTCTGATTCCCCTCCTAGAAGCCGCTGACAGAGGGTTTGGCAGTCGGTTTTGGGAGCTGCCCAAGGTACGGGCTGATCCCCCGACCCCCTTCTGCACCTCGTCCCCCTGCCGCAGCGTAACGTCTCCACCCCCTCCCTCACCCAAACTCCCTCCCAGCGCCCGCACCCCCTCGTGCACCCAAATTCCCTTCCAGGGCTTGTACTCCCTCCCACACCCAAACTCACATCTAGAGCCCGCACCCCCTCCCGCACCCAAACTTCCTCCCAGCACCTGCACTCCCTCATTCACCCAAATTCCCTCCCAGGGTTCGCACCCCCTCCTGCACCCAAACTCTCTCCCAGGGCTTGTACTCCCTCCCGCACCCAAACTCTCTCCCAGGACTTGCAATCCCTCCCACACCCAAACTCCCTCCCAAAGCCTGCACCGCCTCCCGCACCCAAACTCCTTACCAGCACCTGTAGCCCCATCCGCACCCAAACTCCCAGTCACAGCCTGCACCCCCTCCTGCACCCAAACTCCCTCCCAAGGCTTGCACTCCCTCCCAGAGCCCACACCCCTCTTCTGCACCCAAACTCCCTCCCAGAGCCCACACCCCTCCCGCACCCAAACTCTCTCCTAGGGCTTGCAATCCCTCCTGCACCCAAACTCCCTCCCAGAGCCCACACTCCCTCCCGCACCCAAACTTCCTCCCAGCACCCACACCCCCTCTCGCACCCAAACTCCCTCCCAAGGCTTGCACTCCCTCCCAGAGCCCGCACCCCCCTCCCGCACCCAAACTCCCTCCCAGGGCTTGCAATCCCTCCCGCACCCAAATTCCTTCCCAGGGCTTGCACCCTCTCCTGCACCCAAACTCCCTCCCAGCGCCCCCACCCCCTCTCACACCCAAACTCCCTCTCAGAGCCTGCACCCCCTTGGACAGGGGCCCCACAAAATCTAATAGCTCGGGGCCCACAGGAGAGTTAATCCGGCCCTGGAGAGAGGTGCTGACCGCTGGGGTCAGGGGATTCTGGAGCCTGACCCCTCCCATGGGACCAGGGTACTTTCCTTCAGAACAGTGAGACAGGAGCCAAGGTCTTCAGTTTTGCGGCTCTCGAAGGGCCCCAAAGCCACTTGCCGAGGGTGGGCAGAACTCTCCTCCTGAACCCCTCGACCACGGTCAGCCCCGGTGCCCCAGGGTGTGCCGAGGAGATGAAGGTCCTGGCTGCAGACACCAGTGGGGCTACATCCCCCTATAGACGGAGGGGGAGAGAGCGGCGGGCCAGGGGCACCGTGGCCACCTGCGTGTCGAGGGGACTCCCGCGAGCGATGCTCCGGCGGGCACAGCTCGTGGAACGGAGCTGAGGCTGGCTCATAGATACACCCACACTGGGATGGCAAAGGCCTCCCTAGGGGAGTGGTCTGCTGTGCCCTATCCGGGGGCAGCAGAGCAGCGAGGATGCAGGCTCAGCTTGGTTACTGGGGCTGCTGGGTTACTCCTTGCCCCGGCTTCAGGCCCAGCCAGCTATCGGGTGCACCCCCAGGGGCCTGGCCTGGAGCGGAACGTGGGCAGTGATTCGGAAGGGATGGGATGGGGTCTCTGTATGGTGCTGGCACCCAGGGCCCCCCGTCAGCATCAGGCCCCCTTGTGCTGGCCGCTGTGCAGAGGTGGCCATGACCCTGCTCTGACGAGCTCCTGGTTCAACCTGGTCTCTCTGGGTCGCAGAGACTCCGCCGGGTGCACGGCTGGGCTCTTAGGCTGTGCCACCCCCCTGTGTCCCCAGTCCGGTCCGGCGGGTGGCTCTCGCTCCAGGCCCTAGTTTCCTCTCTCTCTGTGGGTAGGTGTTTCCTCCCCTCTGCGGTTGACTCAGCCTTAGGTCTCCTGCTGAGGCTGCTGCCGAGTAGCTTTGCAAACACTGCAGGGGTGGGGGTGACGGAAGAGCGCAAACTTCTGCTCCTCCAGAGGAGGCTCAAGGCCCCTGGAGAGGTGCCTGCAAGGACGTCGCTCACCTGGCCAGCGTAGGCGCCCACCTGGACAGGTAACGCCGCCTCCTGCGCTCTCCACCCGTGGCCAAGCTTGGAGGGGTTTGGGGTGGCGTAAGGAGCCCGATCCTCCAGGGGTACAATGCAGCCACCCCTGCAGGCCTTGTACCTCCCCCCTTCCCTGCAGAGGGGGACCCCCTGGTCCCTGTGGGGTGGCTGGTCGGGATGGAGAGGCAGTGTTTGAGCTGACCTCCCGGTGCCAGCTGGTTCCTCTCCTGGGTCCTGTTCAGACCCGAATGCCTGGCTGGTCTCTTGGGAAATCTGTGGTGTGTGTGTAGAGGGGAGCTGGCTCCATGGGTGGCCCCGCTGCTCTGCCCCTGTCTCGTCAGCAGGAAGTGTGACGCTCTCCCAGGCGAAGGGGCTGGGGTGTAGTTGGAGGGTGTGGATCCATAGTCACTGGAGGTTGGGAGCGCTCGGCTTACTGGGCCCAAAGGCTCCACTTCTGGGGGGACTGGATTTGTGCGGGAGTCGGCGCAGCTGCCATCTGTTGATGCTGTCCGCTGGCTGGGATCAGAAACCATGGTCCCACTCCTGCTATGGCGAGTGGTCAGGGTGGAAAACAAAGACCCAGAGAACTGGCTGGAGAGCAGGGATGTGCCTATCTCCATGCACCTGGTGGTGGTATGTGCTGTGAAACAGCTGCCGCATTTCACCCCAGAGGTGGCTGCATTGCAGTGCTGATGCACGGACAGAGCCTGGTGTCATCCAGCCTGGGCTTGCAGGGGGTGGGGGTGGCAGGCTGGGACCTGCTGCTGGCTTCCTGCTGTCCTTGTCCACCCCCACCCCCCAAGTAGTGTGGGGCGCATGGGGGCAGGGAGAGCGCTGGCCATGGGCCGCATGGACCCGCTGGCGATGCTGGGGCTGCCCAGTGATCCCTGCTCCCCACCCCCGTGTGGGCCACACACAGCCCCGGGGGAAATGCCAGCTCCCCAGTCCTGCCCCCTCCAGGTGAACCAACCCAGGCTGCACCTCCCTGCCTGGCACTGGGCCCTATGCTGCTCTCCTGTGACAGTGGCAGGCAAATCCTGCACTGGATTCCTGGTCTGGACTGGATTCCAGCCCTGCTCCTCCCCAGCTAGGGGCTCAGTGCCCAGCCCCCGTAGGCCAGAGGAGGGGGAGCAGCCCTTGCGCAGAGGAAGTTGTCGGGGACTCGCTGTGGCGCTGGCAGTGGCGCATTTCAGTGCCCTGGCGTGTGCCACGGGCCACCTGTCCCTGGCACACTCTGCGTGACAAAAGTTGCTCCTTTTACTCTGCAAATGTTTTCCTTCTGGGAGGGGTGCCTCATTGGTCCCAATCTCCCTCCCCCGCTGGCTGGCTTGTTAAATCCCGGCCTGCTCGGGACCGGGGATGGCACAGAGCCCAGTCTGATTGGCGGAACCGCCCAGTGTGGGCATTGCCAGCCTGCCATGGGCCTCACGCTGCCTGCCACAACAGGCCTCCCGCTCCACTCTGGGTTCCAGCCTTACACTGCCTGTGTCAGTGCAGCCAGCCGGGGCTCACTGCCCCCAACCCTAGGTGCCAGGGGCGCTGATTGGCAGCTCTGGGCAGCATCTCATCAGCCAGCTGGAGTCCTCGGAGCAAGTGAGCCCTCTGATTGGGCCCCGGGCCGGCTCCCCTAAGCCCTGCTTAGCTCTGCCCCACTCGCTGCCAGGGGCCATTCTTTGTGCCTCTCGATTAGCTGGTTTTCTCTGGTGGCTGCAGCGTCAAGCTGCTCCCAGCACAGCTAATCCACCCTCACGGCGATCCCTGTGGGCCCAGAGAGGGGGAGGGTCACACAGCAAGTGGGGAATGGAGCTGGGCAAAGAACCCGGGGGTGTCTGGCTCCTAGCTCCATGCTCAGTCCACTAGGCCATGTGGGGTGAGCAGAGGATGGGCTGCTGGCAAGGGCAAACTCGGAGCCTGGTTCTCTTGCAGCCCTTTTCCTGCCCCAGTGTGATGTGCAACCTTGTTTCCTCATCGCTCCGCTCCATGGCACCCAGCACACTGGGCGATGCCCCTTCTCCCACACAGGCTGCTTCTGTTGCAACCGTCCTCTGTCCTGTCATGTCAGGCTCTTTCTCAATGCAAATTGCGGGGACAGGTCTGTGCCGCTCGCAGGCTGTGTGCCAAGAGCCAAGCACAGCTGCAGCCCAGGAGATAGCGTCTCTCTGCCTGCTAGACCAGAGTAAGGGCTTGGCTCTTGGCACTGTGTGTCAGATGAGTTTGGGGGGGTGTCTCAGTCAGTCCCTGCTGGCTAGTTGGCCACATCCCAGAAACCACCATTGCACCTGGCACTGACTAGCTCCTATGTGGGCGGTCTTGGCAGAGGGCCATGGGCACTGAATGCCCCTCTGGCCCCCCAAGGGGGAAGCCCCAGCCCTATCGTGTGCCCTTGAAAAGTCTCTCTCCCTGGTGTCATGCCGCTGCGCTGCAGTGCAACCGGGGAATGCACCAGCCCTTAAAGATACAGCGAGACACTTTAATGCTCCAGGAAAGGTTCCCCTACCTGTTACCCCCCTGGAAAAACCCGGGGATGACTGGCACTTTCTGGGCCATCACCCCACAGGGTGCAGCCCTGACATGGGCAGAGCTGGCTCTGAGCAAACACCCTGGGCAAACACAGTCAGCTGGCTGCGAGGGGGACTGGCTCCTGGCTGGTGAGTCAGCTGGCCTAGAGGCAGGGACGGGGGCTCCTTTGCGGCGTCTGGCTTGTGGATTTAGTGGGGACCCAGGAGCTCGGATCTCTCACCTATGTGGCTGGCCAGGGCTCCAGGATACCACTCTTAGGTGCCCAGTTTGGGCTGATTCTTGGTTTTACTGTTTGGGCCACATAAAAACCAATGGACAAGCTGGGGCGACTCCTACTGACAAGGGTGGGCATTGCAGCCCCTTCCTCCAGGCCTGAAGCCCGCCCAGTGTGCGTCAGTGCCATGTTGAATCCTCTCTATTGCAAATGTCTGGAGAGAGCTGTGTGAGACCAGCGCTGCGGGGACCCAGTGAGTGACCCAGGAGATCTAGGTTCTGTTCTTGGCTCTGCCACTGCTGCTCTGGGGCAAACTGTTGCCCCGTTCTGTGCCTCAGTTTCCCCCCTCTGCAATAAGACCCACCACCGGCAAGGCTCTGCCAACTGATGCTGAGGTGCACTGAGATCTTAGCCTGGAAGGGGGCGGAGAAATTCCGAATGTTTTTTATAATTCCTCCCTTCAGATCTGATTTTTGTGGCTACCCTCATCCTAGTCTGCTTTGCCAGACTCCCGAAATAGCTGGGAGCCAGCCCCTCAATCCCATTCCCGATAGCGCCTCCTGCTGGAAGAGGCAGGGGCTGGAATGGTGGCACTTTCCGCCTTGCGGCCAATTCACCTGCCCCGTTGCCTCCGGCTGGGTGCCAGAGGAGCTGGACGGTTACACCAATCCCGGATGTCTCGCTGGGGTGTTTGCTGCAGGCAGTTGAAGCCAGGCAGTCGAAGTTGCTGGTTTGCTGAAGCAAGCCCTGTGTGGGTGGGTGGGGTGGAGGCGGGGGAGGCGTTGCATCAGGCAGGAAGGACTCTGTTTGCTGCTGTGAGATCTGCCCTGGCGGTGACGGTAAAGAAGCTAACAGAGGCTCTTCCATCCCTTGGTCATCTGCCTGTAGGGAGTCAGAGGCCAGGCCAGAAGTGCATGTGCAGGTGAGCCTGGCAAAGGTCAGGGCGTACCTGGCTTTGACTGACCACACCGTGCCCGGCGAGCCCTTGCGAGGGGAGTCCCCAATGTCTGTGGGCTGAGCCCAGCTAGTGGGACCAGACAGCAAGTGTGAAAAATTGGGACCAGGGGGTTGGAGGGTAATAGGAGTCTATATAAGAAAAAGACCGAAAAATCAGGACTGTCCCTATGAAATTGGGTCATCTGGTCACCCTAATCCCAGCGCTGGCGCTGCCTGGGCACCTCGTGCCTCGCTTTCCCAGCTAGTGGGGAGTTCTGCGGGGGGGGGGTACTGATTGGCATAGCCTGGCATGTTGCCATGAGACCATCAAGGGCTCCTATGTTGTTGTTGCCCTGTCGCCAGCGGTGGGTCCTGGAGACTCATTTAGTGGACAGGAGATGGGGTCTGTGTGCTGGGGCGGGGGCCAGGGAGAAGCTGCAGCTGAGCGGTGGCTGGGGCAGGGACACCAGGGTCTGTGCCTGAGCTGCAGGCCGCAGCCACACCCTGCAGCTCCGGCCCAGCGAAAGGAGGATGGTGTTAGCTGGCTGTGAGAGTTAGCACGCGCACCCCAGTCACGGGTGCATGGGAGACGAGACACAGACTGAGCGTGTCTGACAGCTGGGTTTGTCCGCTTCTGCCCCCAGGGGCTCTCAGAAGCCGAGCCCGGGCCCCAGGCCCTTTCGTTCCCCGCACGCTCCTGCATCAAGAGGGGATCTGGGCTTGTCCTCAGCTCTTCTGGCTTGTCTCCACAGGTGGTCGAGATGGAGCGTGACCTGCTGGCGGGCCGATGGAGCGGGTCGGACCGGAGCTGAGGGCTGCTGCCTGCTTCCCTGCCCCTGCGCTGGGCGCCCTGTACTACCTTTGGGCCCTGGCAGAGTGGCAGAATGGCTCTAGTGGACGGCTGCCCGTCATCGCCCTGGTTCTGCGGCGGGCAGTGACGGGGTGAAGGCACCTGGGACAGAAGGACCTCAGGGCTCATTCCTGGACTCGCTGTGTGTCAGGAAGAGAGCCCCGCCGGAGAAGCACTGCCCTGCCCTGGGTAGTACCAGTCTGCTCCCTGGGCACAGCCGGCCTCACCATGGCCCAGGACATAGACACAGACGCGCTACTGGACCTGAGCTTCTTGACGGAGGAAGAGCAGGAGGCTATCGTGGAGGTGCTGAGCAGGGACTCGCGGCTCAGGGTGCTGGAGGAGGGACGCATCAGGTGAGCCCAGGAGATGTTGTTGGGTGCACGCCTGGTCCGCGCATGCATCTGCAGTGGGTTTGTTCAGCTGGGGCAGGCCCCCAGTGGGAGGCTTTCATTCCGGTTTGAGCAGCTTATTTCTTTGTAGCTTAAACTGGTCCCCAGTTGACTTAAGCTCGAGCCAAGCGAGCAGGAAGCTGAGCAGCCGCCCAGCCGTTGAGCCGGGTGGGTTAGCGCTAGGTCCTCACGACAGAAAGATGGGTTTGTACAGAGACATAAGCCTGCTTGTGTCCCCGGGGCCCCAACGCACCGGGGGTCTTTACCTTCAAATAACACCTGGCGCTGTCAGCAGCAGAGCTGAAAGCCATTTACAAAGGACATCAGCATCGTTATCCCCCTTTGTAGAGATGGGGAAACCGAGGCACAGAGAGGGGCCTTGACTTGCCCACGGCCACCCAGCAGCAGAGCCCGGAATAGCACCAAGGTCTGCTAAATCCAGTCTGGTGCTCTATCCATTAGACCATACTGCCTCCCAAATCAAGGGCAATGCTGGACACCCACCTGGGATTAACCTCAGATAGCTCCGTGGAGGTCAAATCTACAGCCCCCCGGTGCCGCTCGGATTTTGCACTGAGCTGGCGCAGTGGCTGTAAGGACCCACCTCTCTCTGCAGTGAGGAAAGGCAGCTGTGCCGGTTTCCTTGCTCTGCCCTCGCTGGGAGAAGGAGCCATTTATCACGGCATGTTCACTAGCATCTTCTCGGCCCCTCCGCTTGGCACCTTGGCTGTGTCCTCATGAGGCTCAAAGGTTCATTTTTAGGATTCACCTGGACCAGCAAACACCCGTTAAAACTGCAACTGCCTGATCCACACTGAGCTCAGGGAACATGTCTTTCAAAAGACACCTTGTTCCCGTCGATGGACGCAGCCCTAGTGTAGACAGGATTTGGCTATCTTGAGGTTTTATCCTGCTGCCCATCACCTTCGTGTCTGAGCACATAAAATCAATGGCATAGAAGTCCCTAGTGGATTTCATGGCGACTCTGACTCTCCTCTCTCTACAGGGTAAAAATTCCGCTTGCGGGAGGATCGTTAGTTTGTTTTTTTAAGATTAATTTCCTGGGAGGGTTTTGTTTTGCTGTTTGGTGGTGGGGTTTTGGGGTGCAGAGGGGTGTCAGCCATGGGGTGCAGAGCAATCAGTGTCATGGAGGGTCAGCACTAGCGTTTGGGGTACAGGGGCATCAGCACTGGGGTGCAGGGGATCTGCATTGGTGTTTGGAGCCCAGGGGTTGCCAGTGTTGGGGTACAGAGAGATCAGGTTTGGGGTACAAGGGAATAAACACTGGAGTATAGGGGGATTAGCTTTGAGCTGCAGGGGGTGTCAGTGTCAGGGTTTAGGACAGAGAGGGGATCAGTGTTTGGGTGTCGGAGGATCTGTGTTGGGGTACAGAGGATCTGTGTTGGGGTGCAGGAGATCAGCATTGGGGTTTGGGGAACAGGAGGTGCCAGCATTGGAGTGCAGGGGGATCAGCTTTGGGCTGCGGGGGTGTCAGGGTTTAGGGCAGAGGGGATCAACATTGGGGTGCAGGGGGATCAGCTTTGGGCTGTGGAGGTGTTAGTGTCAGGGTTTAGATCAGAGAGGGGATCAGCATTGGGGTGCAGGTGGATCAGCATTTGGGTTTGGTGTACAGGGGGATCAGCACTGGGATACAGGGGATCAGCATTGGGGTTTGGGACACAGGGGTGACAGCAGTGGGGGTGCAGGGGATAAGCTTTGAGGTACAGGGTTTAGAAGCGGGTGCCAGTGCTGGGTGTCATTCTTACCTTGGAAAGGCTTTTGCAAAGCAGAAAGTTTTCCTTTGCCGTGTTTCTTAAAGCTGCTCAGACTCTGTTGCCTGATCCCCTGTGGAAGTTTGCTCCATTCTCCTATGGGGCATGGCCAGGTTGGACCTTGGGGGAGAGCCGTGGGCAGCTAATGTGTTTGTAGAGGGGTTCAGCCCTCGCTAGACTGAGCACGTCTCCTGGCCAACGGGTGGGTAGAACAGACGGAAGGGGGGGAAATGGAAGCCCAGCTGTTTATCTGAAGTGGGTGGGACACCAGCAGTGGACTGTGGTTGCTCGTCCCTCCCTGGTGCTGTGATGGGCCAGAATTGGCTCCAACATTCCCCTTCTCCTCGCCCCCAGCAAATTGCGCGAGTCCGTTTCTGATCCCAACCAGCTGAAGATCCTGACCGGGGACTGGTTCTGCGATGTCCGCTCCAAGCGGCACCGGCACAATCACTTCGGTTCTGATCTCGTCCGGGCCTCCATCCGCAGGAAGAAGAAACCCAAAGGTAAGAGCTGGGACAGGGTCTGGCTGCTGGGACCGATGACCTAGCTGGGATCTCAGGGGCGTTTCTTCTGGGTGACCGATGGAGGAGAGGGACCCAGCACTAAACGCTGCCTAAGCTGGTGCATGCTGGACAAATCCTCAGGGAGCCTTGCTGCAGTCTAAGGTGACCAGACAGCAAGTGTGAAAAATCAGGATGGGGGTGGAGGGTAATAGGAGCCTATATAAGAAAGAGACCCCAAAATCAGGACTGTCCCTATAAAGTTGGGACATCTGCAATCCCATCACGTGTTGCGCTGCTTTGCTGCAATTCTGAAAACGAGGGAGGCCCTGCCCTCCCAGATCAAAGAGAGGCTTCTGCATCTATGGTGAGTTGCCCGGCCCGAAATCCCAGGGTCCCTCGCCCTGATGTGTGTCCTGACTCACAGCTGCATCCTGTTGGGTGCCCCCCTGCTGTAGTGTGGTGCTGTCGCCATCTAGTGGCTGCAGCTTGCGGAGGGGCTGGCGTAGGACCCAGCTTTGTCCCATGGGGACGTCGTACCCTAGACGCCCCGATTTCAGCGGGGAAACCAATGCCGGGACGGGTCAGGGAGCGGGAGAGGTTGCTTCAGTCCGTTTAGATTTCCATTATCCCTGTGAGCAGGTGAGTGGGATCCGAAGCGCAGTGCCAGCGTGGGAAACCTGGAGGTGATCAGTGAGCCAGCATTCGAGGAGGAGGCCACGTTTGAGGTGCCGGATGGTGAGGGCAGGTGAGAAGCTTTTTGGCTTAGAGGCCCAAAGTGGAAAGGAGAAGCTGTGGGTGTGTGTGTGCGTGTGCATGTGCATGCCTCTTTCCAGTCGTGCGAAGGGAAGGAGAGTGCATTTGTGGGTGTCAGTTTCCTGGTGCCACACACCCTTTAGCTGTGCGCGTGATGAGAGCAGCGAGCAGGAACGGCTGCAGGCGGTGACTCAGGCTCCGGGGAGAGGCGTGTGGAAGGGGCTCATTAGTGGGACGTAGGGAGGGTTTTGTGGGTGAAGGAGAATCTCCACTGGCCGGCTGGGAGCAGGGTTAAGGGGGGGCCTGCTGCTGCTTGCATCCTCCCTGGCTGTAAAGCTGGCTCTTTCCTTCCATGGGGGATGGGACAGGGAGAAATGAATGGGGCAGGCAGCTGGGCTGATGCGGGAAAGAAGCCGAAACGGAGTGGGAGATAAATGAGAGGGAAGCCAGCGAATGGGGGCGGGGAGAGATAGATGGACAGCCCCAGCCAGAGGGACCCCCCGTTTGGAAGAAGGGTCTGTGAAGAGCAGGGTGGTGCACACGCTCCTTGGGGCAGGAAGCCAGACATCTTCATAGCCTGGAGACTTGTCCAGAAAGACTAATCGTTTTCTCCTCTCGCAGGCTTCCCGGAGAGGCTGCTCATCAGCTGCCCCAGCCCATAGAGACTCAGGTCAGTTGGGCGACGGGATGGGTCACTTGATGACTCCCTGTTCATTCCCTCTGAGGCACCAGGCATTGGCCACTGTCGGAAGACAGAACACTGAGCTAGATGGACCTTTGGTCTGACCCAGTAGCGCTGTTCTTATGGGTCTGGTGATGTGGACGAGTTAGCGGTGTCCTCTCAGGAATTCCTGCCCCTATTCTGGTTCAGACCCGGCCTTGTCCAGTAGGCGCTCATCAGCAGGGTGGCTGCCTGGGGCCACGTCTGGGCCTTCGGTCTGCGTTAAATGCCTAAGTGCTGACATTGGGGCTGCCTGGTTATAGTCACAAGAGGCTGGGAAATGCAGAAGCCGGGCTGCCTGCGTGCCTGGCGGCGAGGAAGTAACATACGAAGCTGCATACTGAACCGGACAAGCAGGCTCAGAAATAGCTACAGGCGTCCAACCTGCTGGAGCTGGATTTCCTTGGTTCCTCTCCCACCGCCCCCAAAGGCAGCGAGTGGAGAAAGACATTGAGCTGATCCAGTGTAGGCATCCCACTGGTCTTCGTAGTTCATCAGCTAGACCTCAGTCCCAGGACGCACCATTAATTCTTCCAGTCAGGGGGCGACCCCGAAGGGTTAATAGTAGAGGTGGGCTCAGATGTGGATCCGGATCGGAGCTTTCCCAGGGTTTGGGGACCCTCTGTGGCCAGTGCAATGGTTCAGTGTATTTACTGAGATGAAACTCGCAACATTTGGAATAGCACTAAAATTGCAACTAACATCCTTTAAAGCAGCGGTCCCCAAACTGAGGGGTGTGGAGGAACGTTTGAGGGTGCGTTGGGGGGCCCAGGCCAACCCCCAAGGGGGGCGGGGATGTAGCGCTACCAAACCACACTCCGGGCCCTGCCCCCAGCCTGGCCCCAGACCCTGTCTGGGCCCCGGCTCTGTTCCTGGCCCCAGACCCAACCCCAGCTGCAGCCTCAGCCCCCTTACCCCTGTCCGCGCCCTCTCCCTACGGCCCCACTCCTGGCCCTGGCTCTCGGATGTGTGTGTATGTGGACAAGGATAAGGAGGGGTGGGGCGCGACCGTGAAAATTTTGGGGACCACTGCTTTGAAGAGTGTAAACTCCACCTCCAGAACAAACCTTCCTCAGCCTGCAGATTTCAATTTACAAAGCAGCTGTTTTAAATATACAAATTATATTAAAAGTGCCGTGTGTGTGTGTGTGTGTGTGTGTGTGTGTTGCTTTTTTGCTACTGTCATTGTTACTTGGTGAGTTTCCTAGTTCTGCAACATCACAGTCTGAAGATCTCGGATAGTAATGAATGTGATTTGCATATGCAGATCAGCCCAGTTAGAATGTATTTCCCCAAAGAGCCTGTACAAGAGGAGTTGGCCTGTCTCTTTACCAGCTCTCTTGTCTCTGTAGGAGAACACAAGCCAGGCTAACAAGCAGGAGCCCGAGGGCAAGGCAGGTAAATGTCCCTGTGGCCTTGTGACTGGGTGGGGAAATGGATGCTGTAGGGTCCCCGTGCAGTGTGGACGGTGGGGAGAAGGTCAGAGGACCCTGTACCTGCTTAACTAGGGCTCGGCCCCTCTTCTGGATCCCATCGCCCCCCGCCAACCCCACTCATGCGTCTGTTCCTCTCGCTGACTTCACCATTCTAAGCCCAGCATCGGGGTCTGAATCTCTGGAAGAAAACCTCACGTGCAGGCTGCGTGCCCCAGGGTATCCCGGCCTGGTGCCCCCACCCCCATGTGGGCTGTGTGCCCTGGGGTATCTCGGCCTGCTCCCCCCGACCCCAGCATATGGGCTGCGTGCCCCGGGATATCCCGGCCTGGTGCCCCCACCCCCCATGTGGGCTGCGTGCCCCAGGGTATCCCAGCCTGGTGCCCCCACCCCCCGTGTGGGCTGTGTGCCCCGGGTTATGCCAGCCCCAGGCTGCGTGTCCTGGGGTATTCTGACCTCGTATCCCACAGACCAGCCCGAATGCTTCCTCTTTGTTACCGCAGAGACCACCAACCCGTTCTACCCGCTGAACGCAGAGGAAGAAGAGGCGGATACTGCTCCATCCCCAGATAGCCTGGTCACAGGACAGGTAGGAAGGTGCTCAGCCTTTTATGTTCTAGACAAAGCCCAGTACGTAAGTCCTTACACCCAATCCCTGCTCCCCACCTCCACCCACGTCACTTACTGGCTGGGTCCCTCATGGCTGGGGTCCCCTCGCAATATTCTCCCCATCACATAACTGCGGCAGTGAAAAAATCGAGGTGTCCTACAACTACCGTATTTGGGGGCGGGATGCTGCATGAGTCTCTGTGCAGGGGTGTGTGTGACACTTTTCAGGGCTACCTGAGGTGTCGGAGGTGCATCTCCACCAGCTGCTTATAGCCAGAGGGAGCCCTGGCTGTGCCCACCAGTGCTCCACTCTGGGCTCGCCCTGTGCTGTGCGGGCTGGCAATTTATCCTCCGTGCCCCTTGTCTTCTGCACAGCCACGGTGTACCCCGATCCGCGGCGTCCGGGGAAGTCGTGCACCCCAGTTCACAGCTTTCCCTTCATTCCGCGCCCCCTTCGCACAAGGCATTTAGCCGTGTCTAGAGCCATAGGCGCCAACTTTTGTTGGCACCGGTGGGTGCTCGCCCCCCGCCCCAACTCCGCCCCCTCCCTGCCCCATTGGGTGCCGGTGGGGTGCTTGTGTCTTGGTCCCTCCCCAAATCCCTGCCCTGGACTCGCCTCCTCCCCCAAGCATGCTGCATTCCCCCTTCTCCCCGCTTGCTCCCAGGTTTGCCGCGTGAATCAGCTGTTTTGTGGCAGCAAGCGCTGGGAGGGTGGGTGCAGAAGCAGGACCTGGCCGCGTGCTCAGGGGAGGAGGCGGAGGTGAGCTGGGGCAGGGGGATGGGGCAGGGAGCTGCCGGTGGGTGCTAAGCACCCACCAATTTTTCCCCATGGGTGCTCCAGCCCCGGAGCACCACGGAGTCGGCAACCGTGTCTGACATTTCTGAGAGCGTCACCGTCAAAGACACGCAGGGCTCGGGGTTGAGAAGCACAAGGTTACAGGTAAAAGGAAACCATAACATATGGGTTAGAGCTTGGACTTCATAGCCAGGTCCGGCGTGGCTGATAAAGTGTTTCCGTGCAGCGCTCGACCAGGCCAGGAACCACCTTTCCTGAGTATCAAATGGCTCCTTCTAACGGAGCCTAACGCTTGCTCTTCCTTCATCTCGTGTCAGTTACAGCCCCTTGTCTCTTACCCTCGGGGTCCCCTAGTCAGAGACTGTTTTGGGGGGGATTCTTTTGTCTCTGTAACGCCAGCACCTGGGCCAGACAGTCCAACACCAGCCGTTGTTAGGGCTGTCCATTGTTCTTGGTGTTGAGTGAGTTACGCTGGAGACCTCCCCCTCGGCTCAGGTGACAAGTTTCACTTCAGCCGCGGGGCCATCCGACCTCCCCCATGCGCCCCACCTCTCAGACGGGTTCCCCTACAAACACCGCGCACTAACCAGACCAGCCAGCTGCGCTTAGCCTGCGGCCGGGCCCCTGCCATGGGCTCTTGGTAAAACAGGGAGACAGCGGTCATACACCTGCCTGGGGCTGTGTATGCCCAGTTGGCCCCTGCTCGGTGTGGACATGGGCTTCTGAAACGTCCAGCACGGAGCAGCGTCGGCGTCGGGAGGCTGGACGGGCTGGGCTATTGCTGTGTCTTGGCCCTGGTCCCACGAGGGTTGGGGCTGATGGGGGCGAGGGGCGTGTCCGGCTCATGTCTCACTCGGGGCTGGTTTGCTCTGTGTTCCCCAGAGTAACGGGGCCTTTCAGAACGGCGAGGAAGCCGGTGCCGGGTCACCCCCAAAGAGCAACAGCGCGGACCCCGTGAATAAACTGATGAGCTCCTCTGTATCCAGCCTCAGCTCGTCCACGGTATGAGCCAGGGGTGGGGACGAGGGCCAGGGGGTAGGCTGGGGTGGAAGGCTGTTGGCAATTGGGGAAGAGGGTTGGCTGGAGTGCTGTTGTGGACCAGTCATTGGTTGGAGCGGGACGGCTGAGTACTGGGCTGCTGTGTACTCTGAAGCGTACTGAGGTGTATGCCAGGGCCTCTGCTGAGCCTTTTGATAGTCCATTGGCCATGCAAGGGTCACTGCAGCTGGTAGGTCAGGAGTGGGCTCAGCTCTTGGCCCCTCGGGCTCTGTGGCAGGGGGGTTTTAAGGCAGCGTCCCCATCAGGTAATTCAGGATTTTGCCATGTGTTTCAAGGGGCCGTTAACGTAGTCCCAGTTTGGGTGCCCCTCTGCGTCTCTCTTCCTGTCTCCACTCGCATTCCTCCTTCTCTGCCTGTGGTGGGGGTCCTCCTCCTTCTCTGCCTGTGGGGGCAGGCGGGGGAGACCTCCCTGCCCCTCCTGCTCTGACCGCCCACCCCCGTCCCTGCCTGCAGCTGAGCGGCAGCATGATGAGCCTGTACAGCGACAGCGACGTGGGGAACGTGGAGGTGCGTGGCTGCATCCAGTTCGCCCTGCAGTACGAGGCCAAGAAGAAGGAGCTGCAGATCCGGGTCATCCAGTGCCAGGATCTGGCTGAGGCCAAGAAGCAGAGATCAGATCCGTGAGTGCCGTGGTGGGGAAAGGGGGCCCTCCCCGGGCTCGGCCCGCCTGTCCCAGTGTTCCTGGGCTCAGATGGCCCTGCTAATGCCCAAAGTGAGAACACGGTCACAGGGGCTTTCCGCCCTCCCCCCCACCACACCGCACCATGGCTCTGGGCAGCCAAACAGGGTGCTCTGCCCCTGGGGGACCTCCCCCTATGCCCCCAATAGAGGAGCCACAGCTGGGGCCCACCCAGCTGGCCTTAGTCTGTGATCTCTCCACGGGAGTGGGACTCCTGCCCCAGCTGCCCCTGCAGGCCTGGGGCCCTTGTCCTTCTTTGTTGCCTGCAGCCCCTCTAGGCACCGATCTGGGCTAGCTGACCACCCTGCCCCCAGAGCCCTTAACCCTCCTCACTCTGGTGCTTCCCCAGCCTGCTTCAGGCCTGAGCAGCCCAGCTGTGGGTGAGGCTCCGCCCATCTGCCCCACATGGCTTAGGGGCGTTGAGGCTACGGGAGCCTGGGATCTGACAAGGTGCTGGCAGGCCAGTGACTCAGGGAGGGGGCAGCGGGCCCTGGGCTGCCTGTGGAGTAAGAGGTAACATACCCTCCACCCCTGCACTTTCAGGTGTTCACAGGGATTCCCCTCTGCCTCCTGGCCTAGCAGCGTGCGCTGGGCGCTGTTAAACAGCTGCCTGGCTGCTGGTGACTGCATGTCAGTGCTGGGTGAAATGAGACCTGTAGCAAGTCATCAGCCGACGCCAAGGCATCCCACTTGCTGTGCTGGGCCAGAGAGAGCGGGCCAGGCCCTAGTCTGGACACAGTTACACCGGTGTAGCGACCCTGCAGAGCAGTGCGGCTACGCTGGCGAGAAGAGGGGTACGCAGCCCTGCTGTAGGGACCCGTTACACGCCTATACCTGTGTCCACACGAGGGGCTGCCCCAGGGTAGCTGTACTGGGGGCAAGGAGCCAACCCCTAACTGGCAGAGCTACACTGGGATGGAACCGGCACACACTGCCCCGGGTCAGCGTCCGTGCCCCCGCCCCCGGGCGCCCTGGGTCAGCGTCCCCCCCCCATTGTCAGCATCTCCCCCTGCCGGCTCCAGGAGCCCTGTGTCAGCATTTGCCCCCCTTTCCCCCCCCCAAGGTATGTCAAGAGCTACCTCCTGCCAGACAAATCCAACCACAGCAAGCGCAAAACAGCTGTCAAAAAGCGGAGCTTGAACCCCATCTTCAACGAGACCCTCAAGGTACGCGGGGCAGGCGGGTGGGGACTGGGGCAGGGCTCAGGCCCTGCCCCCAGGGGAAACCAGAGCGGCTTGGCCAGGAGGTGCTGGCCTCGCTGTTCTTAGTGACGCTGGCTCTCTGGCTAAGGGACACTGGGGGTGGGGGCAGTGTAGGGGGCAGTTGGAGACCCGAGGAGGCTGGGGAAGGGGGAGGTTGCTCTTAGGAAGGGGTCGGGGTTTGGCGCCAGTAGCTGTTGGAGGCTTGGTCCTTTGGGCAGTGACACATCCATGGACTGCATGGGGCTGAGCGCTGGCCTGGGAAGCAGGGGTGGGGGTACATTTCCCCACCACCACCCCAGGGGAATCCACTCAGCACTGGGGGGGCAGTGGATTGCATAGGGCTGGGTTGCAGCTGAGCACTGCCCACTAGGCCCAGCTGTTCCCAGCATCTTCTCTCTTGCCGTTGCGCTGCAGTACAAGATCGAGCAGGCGGAGCTGCAGGGCCGGATCCTGAACCTGTCCGTCTGGCACCATGACACCCTGGGGCGAAACCTCTTCATGGGGGAGGTCGAGGTCGAGCTCAGCGCCTGGGACTGGAGCAATACGGGCCCAGTGTGGTTCAACCTACAGCCCAGGGTGAGGGACGGCCCGCAGGCACCAGCTTCTCCTTTGCCCTGTTATCTCCACTGCCCTCCCTCAGCCACGGCCGGCTCCAGCCGCAGGCGGTGCCTTCGCTCAGGCCCAGGAATTCACCTGTGACCGGCCGAGCGCCCAGCAGCTGCCAGCCCCCTGCAACCTTGCTGGGGCCCAAGCCGGATGAGCTTTAATTAAGACACACACCCGCTCCCGGGACCAGAGAACTGGCAGCACCCAACGTCTTTCCCTGTTGCATGTCATCCCGTCCCGCGTCTTGCAGCTCTCAGCCCAGGCCTCTCCTGCTAACGTTGCGTCTGCTCCTTCCCCTTCAGATGCGGGTCTTGCCCGACGTTCTCAGCAGCAGGGGGAAGTTGTTCTTCGCGATAAAGTTTATCCCTGCGGGCACTGAAGGTGAGCCCGGGCCTGCCCCAGCTGTAGGGGCTCAGGGGTGGGCGCTGAGAACCCAGGGACGACTGGTGCCCTTGCTCCTATTTACTGGGCCTAGCCCCGTGCGGGAGCTGTGGCAGGTGGGGGCCGTGGCTAGAAAGCAACTGCCCCTGGGGCAGGGCAGATGCAAAGCCCAGGTGCCCCCCACCCTCCAGGGGCGTGCACAGGAATAAAAATATGGTCACTTTTGGAGGCGCACTTTCTGTGCTACCCCACAACAGGAAGCACTGACCCACCCCGCAGAGGATCTGCCCTCCTCCTGCCCCAGCCAGGGAGCTGCCTTCTCCCACCCTGGATGGAGGAGCTGGTTCTCTCCCCACAGCCCCAGGGCCAGAGTGAGTAGCTGGTTCTCCCCTCCATGACCCCCTCGCTGGAGGAGCTCACTGGACCTGCCCTGACCCCAGAGGAGTGCTGTGCCCCCATTATTGGAAAGGGCATGCCCCTGCTTCCCCACTCCCTTTGCACACATCCTTGCCCCCTCCCTCACTGTGCCCTCACCTCTCTTCCAGGGGCTGGGCTCCCTCCCACGGGGGAGCTGCACATCTGGGTGAAGGCAGCTCAGAGCCTCATTCCCGTGCGGAGCGGCAGCGTGGACTCCTTCGTTCAGTGGTAAGGGTGGGGGGATCTGCAGGCAGCACCTCTGGCCCCAGCGTGAGGGGCAGGGCTGGAGCCGAGGGAGACAGGCTGGAGGGATGGGGTGCCCGGTAGCCCTGCCGTGCTGCAGTTGGGCTCAGGGTGGCAGAGCCCAGGCTCCCTGCTGCAGAGACTATGGGACAGAAGTATGGGTCCCCCCCCGCCGCCTCCCCCAACCTCAGTAGTTCACAGGCCAGAGTGGAGCTGCTACCTTCCCACCAACTCCAAGGCCCCTGATGTGTTCTTCCTGCACCCCCACACCCTGGGTGCTTGTGCAGGGGAACAACCCAGCAGCCCCCTCCTGCCCGGTCCCGGCCCCATGCGCTGGGCTCCCCCCTCAGGCTGCACTTCCCGCCCCCAGCTACGTCCTGCCCGACGACAGCAAGACGAGCTGCCAGAAGACACGTGTGGTGAAGCGGAGCCTGAGCCCCATCTTTAACCACACCATGGTGTACGATGGCTTCCAGGCCAAGGACCTGAGCGAGGCCTGCGCCGAGTTCACCCTCTGGGAGCACGAGACCTTCTCCAAGCAGCAGCTGGGTGGCATCCGGCTGAGCCTGGGCACAGGTGAGCGGGCACCCAGCTGGTGATGCCACGAGGCACAGTCCTGGGCATGAAGCGCCTGCGGGGCTGGTGGGTCCTGTGTGCCAGGGGAGGGAGGCACCTGGGGGGGGGGGGCCCTGTGGGTCCTGTGTGCCAGGGAAGGAGGGCATCTGGGGGGGAGGGAAGGGAGCTGGTGGCTGCATGCTAGGGAGGGAGGCACCTGCAGGGGTCCTGTGGAGGGGCGGGTTAGGCTGTACTGCCATGGGCGCCTCTGCCCCATAGTGCATGTGTTACAGCTGGGGCAATTGGCACCCCTCCACCAGAGGCTAGCCCAGAGCGACAGCCACTGCTGCTTCCCTAACCCCCTCCCAGCACTTCCATCACCTCGGGGACGTGCCTAGGCTGGGCCCACGCTCCCTGTTTGACGTGATTCCTCTGCTGACAGCCTCTGAGGGCACACAAGGCCAGGCATGGTGCCGGGGTGGATGCTTGGGGCTGTCCCTCACCCACGGAAGGGGGCTGGGGGCTGATAGAGGGAGACTGTGCCCTAGGGCAGGGACGGCTGGAGGGGGGCTGTGTGGGAAAGACCCCTGCACCCCCCCCGCCAGGGGCTCAGCCGCTGACAGTGCTGCTTTGTCATCACGCAGGAAGCAGCTACGGGCTGCCGGTGGCGTGGATGGACTCCACGGAGGAGGAGCGGCAGGTCTGGGAGAGCCTGATAGCAGAGCCCCGCCAGTGGGTAGAAGCGCTACTGCCCCTGCGGACGAACCTCACCCCTCGGACTTAGGCGCTCGCAGCAGTGCTGGCTCTGAATGCCTGGCCCAGCCCCTGCTTCAGGGGGCCTGGGAGCCCAGCTGCCCCACGGCTGGGCCTGGACATATTGGCTAGAGTGGAACCGAGCTGCCAGGGCTTTCCTTGTGTGACTGTACAGAAAATAAACCCCGCTGCAGACCCACGGGCTGGGGGAGATCTGTGCGCACTTGGCTGGTGCTTTCAGCTGCTACTGGTGTGAGCGTGCCGGGAGGGGCTCACTGCCACCTTCTTTTCCCCTCACCCCTCAAAGCAGGGCAAGAGGGAGGTAGGGGACTCTGGATGGTGGGGAGCAGGATTCAGACAGCCTGGGGCAGGTGCCGCCTCCTTGGAGACGGAGAGGGATGCCAGCCTAGGCTGAGGTGGGACAGGGCTCCAAGCAGCTGCTGGCCCCACAGCCTACCCCACCACCACCACCCAGGCTTCATTTTCCCTTTGCAGACAGGTGCTGCCCCCTCCCCCCATTCTGCCCAAATGAGGAGGGAGCGGGGGACACAGCTGGAAGGGTGTTTATTGCAGGGTTGGGCGCTTCCCAGCTTGCTGGAGGTTACAGTCACGGTGTGTGTGTGGGGGGGGGAGGCTGAGGCCTCTGCAGTCCTGTTAGCAAAGCCCCACTGTCCTGCTGGAGCAGCAGCCTCCTCCCTCTCCTGCCAAGGCAGCAGCGTGGGCACCTCCTTCGCCAGCCAGCGCTGGGGGGGCATGTGGGAGCGATGGGCAGGGCGGCAGCCATCCCTCGGCACACGGCCCCGCTCGCTACGAGACGCGGGCCCAGAGTCAAGCAGAGCAGTGGGTGTGAGGCTGCTCTGGGCCATGGCACCCAGCAGAGTGATGGTAGGAGGCACCTGCCAGCTCATGGGCGTGAAGGCGGCGATGCGGCGATCAGCTCTGGCTGAGCGTGGGTGCTCGTTATGGCACAGCAAGGCCAATGCCGCAGGGAGGCTGCGGCTGCCCCATCTCTCTCTCGGCTTCTTGCTGCAAGAGGGATTTCCGGTGCTCCTGGATGGCTCTCCACAGCCTGCACACCAGCCCCCCTCTGGCAGGGAGAGACGGAGATGCGTGAGATGCCCCTGCCCCCCTTCACACCGGCTGCAAATGCCTCGTCCTCTGTCTGGCGCCCAGGGGACGGGACGGGGGCCACGCCGAGGGAATAGTCTCCATGGGCCTCAGGCCCCACTCAGCGCAGTCTCTTTCCTGGACAGAGCTGCAGTGAAACGCTCCCAGGCCAGAGTCTGCTCAGGCTCCTAGGACGGATTCGTGGTTCACTACAGCAAATCACTCCATGGACCCCACAGCTATCGTGTCTGGGCTGGGAAGGACAAGCCCTAGGCGTGGCCTCTTGGCCCAGCCAGCAGTGCCCCTCCGGGGAAGAGGGCTGGGGCACTGCCCTACCTGATGCCGGTGTAGCGCAGGTCATCATGGGTGGCGCAGGTCAGCAGGTCAGGCAGGGTGAAGCCGTGCTGCAGGAACTGGGGGAGAAAGCAGGCAGCAGAGCTGGTCAGCAAGGGGCACAGTGGCCAGAGCTAGGATGGGGCCGCCCCGCTGGAGTGCTGGAGGGGGGGGGGGGAAGTGTGGGAGGGACACCCCAGACCCAGCTGCCTTATGCCCAGGCACCCGGCCCCCACCCCACCAGGGCATGGGGGAAAGGGGGAGGAGGTGTCCCACTGGAGCCTGCCTCTCCCTCTCCCAACAGGGCTAAGGCCGGGGTCGTGGCGGGGCCCAGGGCTGTCCCCAAGCCGCTGGCCCCTTGGCCTGGCTCGCACAGCGCAGGCGACGTACCGTCTCAGTCGCATGCTCATCTGCTCCGTGGCTCTGTAACCAGTCAACGAGGAGGGCGTCCACCGCCCCCTGCTGGGGCCCCTGGGGGCGCGTGGCCAAGGCTGTGCAGACAGAAGGGTTCAGACCTGGGTCAGCCTCCCCCAGGACTCTGCGACTCAGCCTCCCCCATGTCTTTGGGCTCCAGATGTGTGGCCCGAGAGAGACAAACCCAGGCCCTCACTGCCCCAGAGACATAGGCCGCAACGTGGGGCTCGGAGGGAGACCCAGGCTCTGCCTAGATGTGTCAGCTGGGGGGAGACCAAGGTGTGTTCCATCCTGCCATGCCCATCTCCCTACCCCTGCAGCCCCACAGAGCTCCCCCCGCCCCGCTCTGGCGAGTCCTGGCATCGCTCACCTAGGGGCTTGAATCCCTGCAGAGCCCTGGCCTCCTGCTCCGCGGCCTGAAGCGCCCTCCGCAGCTGCCTCTGCCACTCCCGCTCCTTCTCCAGCCATGCTTCCAGCAGCCTGCCACGCGCGCCGGGGGGACAAGGCAGAGGGGCTGGGAACCGAGGGCCATGCTGGGTGGGGGTGGGGGTGGGAGGGTAGGAGGGTGATTGCTACTGCATACCCTCCCCACCCTGCCCAGCCAGGGCATGTCAGAGCCACAGCTGGGAGCCCAGCCCAAGTGTGGATCCTAATGCCCTTGGATTGGGAGAGTGGCACCGCCCTGGTGTGTGGATCCAGGCCAGGAGGGTGGCTGTGGGGTGCTGCCCCCTCCCACGGGCAGAGGCTGGCACAGAACACACCTCCTGGCCCCTTGGGCCCAACAGCCAGCTAAAGGCCAGGCTCCCCTCCACGCGGGAGAGCAGCCGGGCGCTCTTACCTGCTCGTCTCCGCGCGGAGGCGGCTGAGCTCCACCAGGAGTGGCAGGGAGTCCACCGGGGCGGTATGGAAGCCCAGGTCGGTGCTGGTGCTGCTGCCAACACCAGAACTTGGGGTCTCCATGCTGCCCCTCCCCACGCTGGGCTGGCTCGGTGGAGGAGGCGCTCCCTGCACCTCTGGATCTTCCTCCACCTCCTCTTCGATGCCACCTTCATGGGCTTTGCCCAGGAGACGCTGCGGCTTCACCGGGAGTTCTGGAAGTGTGAGAGAAACAAGGTGAGCGGGGAGGTGGCTGGCCTGGTGTGGGGACGGTGGGCAGAGGGCAGTGAGCCCTAGGGGTCAGTGCAGCCCCACAGCTCCATGGGCATCGGGCAGGGGTGGGACGAGCGGTAGCATCTGGCTGCCTCTGTTCTCCTAGGGCTCTATGCCTGGGCAGGTGCCCTGTGCTTCCTGGTGGGAAATCTCCCTGCTGGAGTCGGGGAGGGCCATGCCCTGCAGCCTCGGGCACAGAACTCCACAGGCAGGGGCCCAGGGGTTCTGCCAGCTGATGGGGTGGAGAGAGCTGGGTTTCAGGGCCCTGGGGGGGAGCCTCCTGCTGCCGTCTCTATATACAGTCCCAATACAGAAAGTTACCTTAGCAGCACCCCAAAGCACTCCGATGGGACCCCCACCCCAGCTACAAACCCACTGCCGCTCCGCTAGGGAGCCAGCTGCTGCCCGGCCAGGCCCTGATTTCCCATGGGGCTGGATCCAAAGGGAACAGGAGCCAGGGCCACCAAACAGCTCCCCACACCCACCTGCCAACGCACCTGTCATGAGGATGGTGAAAGCTGCCTGCACGGCCTGGCCCATGAGGTTATCCAGGGCGAACATCCAGTGCGGCTTGATCTGGTGCTGCCGTAGGAGCTGCTTCACCTGCAGGGATGGGAGAGGATAGGCCGCGCCGGCACTGGAGCCAGCCAGAGACCTTGCCATGCCGACCCCGCTGCTGGCCTCGAGGGGCGACCCCCTAGCTCCCTCTGGGGTCCCCACCGGGCCTCGGATTACAGAAGCCCCACCCCCTTTGTTCATTGGCCACACTCTCCATGCTCCTGTGACTGCCCAGGAGAGGCCAGCAATGAAGCAGTTAAAGGCAGTGGGTGCTCACTACTTGAGGCAATTGAGTTTTAAAGGTCCCGGGCCAGGGGGGAGGAAGAAATGGCCAGGCCCAGCCGAGCCCAGCAGCCTCCTGGGAAGGGCTGAGTACTCACCGTGTCCTGGAAGCAGAAGAGTGGCACCTGCACATGGTGAAGGCTCAGGCCCTCCGCCCGCAGCGGGGCCTGGAGCCCCAGCAGGTCCTGGCTGAGCTGCCGGCGGCTGGGGGAGCGGATGTAGCTCTTGAGGCAGGACACCAGCTGGGCGATGTGCTCCGAGGACAGCCTCCCCCCGTCCCAGCTCTGAACGGGGAAGGGAAAGGCTCAGCCCGGGGGCGTGAGAGTAGACGGGCTCCCACGCCCGGGAAGCCTCTAAAGGGCACCCAGGCAAGGCTGGGCTGGCAGAGGGAGGGGTCTCAGACATACCCCAAGCCAGAGCAAGTGAGTGGAGGGAAGTCGTACGTTAAGGGCTCTGGGAAAAGGACAAAGGCCAGAAAGCTACTGCAGACCCCCCCCTCTGGAGCCAGGCTGAATGAGCAGCCCCCTGACCTGCTACAGAGGGGTTGGAGCCGTGTGCTGTCTGCCCCGTGCAGGGGAGGGGTTGGGCCTGGCTGCTGAGTGTTTGAGGGGCCAGCACTGACCTGGCTCTGGGCCTCCTCCAAGGCGGCCACAATGCTGGGCTGCTCCTCCGTCAGGATCTGGTGCAGGGTGGCCCTGCGCTCACTGTCTTTCTTCAGCAGGAACATGCCGCCGCTCTCCTCGGGGACAGGGGAGCTGCTGCAATCCACACCAGCTGGTTCCTCAGCAGTCCTGGGGAGACAGGAGTTGTGTGTGGCGGGGGGCGGGGGGGGGAGAGCTTGGGTACTGCAGGGGGGCAGCCCTGTGCTTAACAGCGGATCCAGGACTGCAGCTGACCCACTGTGGAGCCTGGGATGGGAAGGACACCTGGGGCACCCGGCTCCGCTGCCCGTCCAGCCCTCTGGGATATGCACCTCTGGACACTCAGAGTGCTGGGGCTTGCACCGAAAGGGGAGAGTTGGAAGAGAGGAAACACAAGCAGCCCAGTCAGTCCCCACACACCCGCCCAGGGGCAGCCAAGCTGTTCCAGGGGACAGCAGGAATTCATATGCTCCAGGGGGAGCCGCCGCACAGCACTGCAGGCCCTTCGGGCTGGTGGGACAGGGAGACTCAGGGGCATCCATCCCTGTGCACTGCAGATCCTCCTCCTGGGGACACCCAGACCAGTGTGGGGACACTGAATCACAGGGGACAGCTGTGGGGTTTGTCATTCGATCCAAATCTCTGTGGACCAAGAATAACAGGACAAAAAGACTTCCAAACAACCTCTCTCTCCCAGGCCCCTGCCATCGGCTACAGCAGCAGCTTCCAGCTGCCAGCTGGTAAACCAGGCTCTGGGAACACCAGGAACAAGCCCTGCTACGCCTATGGAGCAGCCGCTCATCAGATACCCCTGCGTCACGGGGCTGCGGGGAGCAGGGCGCTCTGGAGAGCAGAGTCTGCGTTCCCCACTCGCCTGCCCCATCCGCCCAGTGGGTGCTGGAGCTGGAGGTGAAATCCCATAAAACTCAGCTGCAGCGACAGCTGTTGATCACCAGGTGTCACCCAATCCCTGCCCTACAAACCCAGCCTGCTGCCCCCACACCGGTCAGGTCTGGCCCTACATGTAGGAGGGGCTGGGAGAGGCCTTGGGGGGCAGCCTGGGCACATCTGGCTGCTTGATCCCTTAAGGCCGGGGGCTCCCCTTGTCAGCCACCGCCCCGAGACCGTGCACCCTGCAGGAGGGGTCAGGAAACCCAGCCAGGGATAAATGGTTGGGCATGGGGCTGCCCCACACCCAGGGTGTGACTAGGGGGCGCTAGTGGGGAATGTACCCACCAGGCTGGAGGCGAGGTGTCCAGATGTGCTGCTGGGTGCAGTGGGTGGCCCACTGCCCCCTCCCCGCACCCTCCGGCTCCTCCTGAGCCTGCCCCTCCTTCCCCCCCGAAGGGAAGCCATACCCCAGGTAGCTGCGTCTCTGGGCCACCTCGCTGGAGATGTGGACGGGCGAGCTGCTGTTCGACTTGGCAGCTGTTCTGGGGGCCTGGAAGGGCAAAGAGGGGTTCCTGGCCTCGCTGGCCCCCTCTGCTGCAGGGGCAGGAGAGCTGGCTGCAGAGAGACAGGGCTGGTTACTTCAGCTCCCCCCGGGAACGCAGCCCACCTGCAAGATACCATGTCCTGCCCCCTCCCACCAGGGCTCCCCTGGGCTGCCCCCCCCAACCCAGAGCTTCCCCCGTCCCCAATATCCTTCTCCTGCCTCCTAGTTCACCTGCCCCTGGTGCGCCTCCCTCTGCAGCTGGCACAGCCTGGCTCCTGGCTTTCCTCCTGCCGGGTGCGGTCAGAAAGGGCTCCTGGAGCAGGGCTGCGGCAGGCGCCCGCTTATCCGGATCCACCTCAAAGCACCGGAGAATGAAGGTCTTGGCTGCCCCCGACATGGAGTCAGGCACCTCGGGGTGCATCTTGAACATGCCCACCTGGAGAGGGAGATGAAGGAGGGGCCATCACAGAGCCCTGGCCCCACCTAGCAGGGAGTGGGCCCAGAGTGGCACTGCCCCTTGGCTCACCCCCTACCCCACAGCACCAGTTTTCCCCACATCACCCAATGGGCCTTAGCCCATGGCCCAGTCAGGCCTTGGTCTCTCTGCTGAGGCGGCCAATGAGGGGCCGGTCAGTGCTTATGGTGGCCGGACTGGGCCACCGGGAGCCGCAGTGAGCCTCACTCCCCTCTTTTGTAGTGGAGGAAGCCATAACCCTCCCCTGCCAGCCCCCACGCTCCGAGAGGAGCCCGGTCAGTCCCCCTCCTCCGACGGTACCAGCGAGCTGCGTCCTCACCTTGAACATGGCGGCCTGTGGGCTGCCCAGCTCATAGAACGGGGGGTTGCCTGTGGCCATCTCGATGATGGTGCAGCCCAAGGACCAGATATCGGCTGGCTTCCCATAGCCTCGGGGGCCCTGGTCAATGATCTCCGGGGCCATGTACTGCAAGGTGCCTGGAAAGAGATCAGAGCAACTGAGGGAAGCCAGCCCCCAACCCCCCGCGTGCCCCAGATCAGCCAGCGAGCCCCTCCCAAACCCAAATGGGTCGGGGACCCCTTCCCTCCCCTCCTGCCAGGTCCTGAGGATGCCCCTGTGCCTGGCACTGGGCCTCAGTGTCCCCCATCGGGGGGTGGGGGGAAGATGGCGAATGGCCCCTTCCCACAGCCCAGCATGCCGTAACCCAACGCGGGGGGATTGCAGCAGAGCCCCTCACCTGTGAAGGTCTCGGCGCAGGGACTCATCCCAGCCAGCCTCTTGGAGGTCCCGAAGTCAGAGATCTTCAGCACCCCACTGTAGGTGTTGATAAGGACGTTGTCTCCCTGTCAACCGCCGCCCCCCAATCAGAACAGGTCACAGCTGTGGAGATCCTCCAGGGGCGAGTGCTCAGAGACAGAGTGTGCCTCCCCCCCGCCCCCCAAGATCCTCTAATGCCTCTCGATCCTGCTCCGTCCTGCTCTGGGAGTCGAGGGTGGATCCACCCCGTCTGTGCGGCTAGGAGAGGTGGAGGGGGCAGTGAGACCAGATGCCCTAGAACTCCCAGAGCGGGGGGCAGGCCAGGGTCCTGCTTGGGACAGTGGCGGCTTTGCGGAGACCCAGAGCAGCCCGCTGAGGTGTTGGAAACCATCCTGGGACTCAACACAGAGCCCAGTCCCCGACTAGCAGCCTTGAGGGTGGCGGAGTCCCTAAATTAGCCCACCATTCCTCTCCAGTCCGGGGAAGGTCCCGAGCCCCGTAAGCTGGGTGGTCCCTAGTCAGCTGCTGTTTCTCCCACCCCGCAATAGCATGGGCCAGCCAACGCCCTCACCTTGATGTCCCGGTGGACGATTTGGTTGTCGTGCAGGTAGCGCAGACCCTCCAGGATCTGCTTGGTATAGAACACGATGGTGGGCTCATTGTCCTTCAGGGGGCCCCACTTGGAGCGCAGGAGGGACGAGAGGCTCCCTGGGGACGGGGCAAGAGATGGGAGCCCCACTGAACCTGTGTGCCCACCTTGAGCCCCCATGCCCCAGCACAGGGGTCACCAGGCCCTGCCTTGCCAAGCCCCAGCGTCACACCCCAGGCCCTGGGCTGGCCCAGACTGGGACATCCTGGGCAGGGCAGGAGCCGTAACGGGCTACGGGGAAGCAATGCGAGGCCGTTATGAACCCCCGAGAAGACCCAGGCCACATTAGAGCCAAGGGCCACCAAGGGCAGGAGGCAACTGGCCTTGGAAGTGGGGTCTGCAACAGCCCAGACAGGCCAACTGGACAGCAGCACGTCCCCAGACTGGAGCACCCTGCTCCGTGCAGGAGGCCCCAGGTTCGGCCGCCTCTCTCCTCGGCATGCCCAGCCTGGGGCGGGCGCTTGCTCGCCTACCTCCCGGCACCTCCTCCATGAAGATCTTGATGAAGCCGTCCTGGCTGATGGAGCCCAGGTACTGGACGATGTTCCGGTGCCGCAGGCGCTTGTGCAGGGCGATCTCCTCGTGCAGGGGCTGCGAGTACCTGTATGGCGGGAATCGGGGCAGTGAGGGTCAAGGGCCACGCCTGCCTGCTCCCTCCCAGGGTGCTGGACAATGGGGCCACAGTGCCCCACAATCAGCAAGGCCACCCCCTCCCAGCGGGGCGGGAACCATGCCAAGGACCAGGCAGGGGCCCATCCACCCTGACTAGTGTGCTCACACTGGGACTCTTGCACACCAAGTCAGACTCATCTACCTCCCGTGCCCCCAGCCCCAGGGCCCCAGGTCACCATGCTGCTGGTACCCTGACTTTCCCAGCGGGCGTGGAAGGGGAGGGCAGGACACACTGCCTGAGGGTCACTGGTATCGGGCAGGGAGTTTCGGCCATACCACAGTTCACTAATGTCAGATCAGTACCTAATGGGGGGCGGGTCGTGTGAGGGGCCCTCAGCAAACTGGTAACACCCTGATCTCTGATATTTTTGCGTGGGGCATGTACGGTAACCCCCAAAGGCAGGAAACACGGAACTAAAACGTGTTCGAAACGGACACAGCTGGGGAGTGGGGAAGCAGGCTGCTTCTCGATGTCTCCATCCAGCTGCAATCACAGGCAATTGGCCACGCGCTGGCACAGAGGAGGCTGCAGAGGCACACCCGTGTGCATTGCAGAAAGTGCCAGCGGGGGGGAGAGATCAGCATGGAGACTCCCTGGCACCCTTCCACACAATGGGGGCACCGGTCTCGGAGGAGGCGACACTGCCAAAGTTCTTGGCCTAGAAAAGAACCCCAGGGATCTCGCTCTGGATTCAATGCCTTGGTTGGACTTTACACACAGACACGCAGGGCATGCTTGTCTGCGGGCTGGGAGCTACGGGGCACTCAGGGCAACCCAGCCTCTGACTAGTCTGAATCCCAAAACATGACAGAGGGGTCCATAGGAAGCACCGCCCCCCGCGGCTCCTACCTGCTATCCCGCTCCGGGATCTCCTTGATGGCGATGCGCACCTGGTTGCTGAGGTCCCGCCCGGCGTAGACGACCCCATAGGTCCCCTTGCCCAGGATCACCCTGTCGCCTGTCTCTGTGTATTCGTAGTCGTACTGCGCAGGCCAGAGCAGGGTCAGAGCACCTGGGGCCACCAACCCTGCCAAGCCCCTCATGCACCCCCAGCTCGGCGAGCTGCACCATGCCCTGGGGCTGCTCCCCAGCATCCACCAGAGACGCCTGCGCCGAGTGCGAGACGACGTACACCCCCGGCACTCACCTCCAGGTCCTCGTCCAGGCCATTGCCTGCCTCCTCACCCACCACCGCCAGCTCAGCCACGAAGGAGTGAATCAACTTGCAGAACCTGCCGGCAGAGAAGGGAGAGCGTGCCTAGGTGTGGCCCCACTGCCCGGCCCCTTCAAGGGGCTCCCAGGCTGGGCAACGGGCCCTGGAGAACCTCCCCATCACCACACACCGGCTCAGTGACCCACTCTGACAGAGCTCCAACCCTGCTGGCTGGCAGATTCATGGGACCCTTGGGCAGACGCAGCAATGCCATGTGTGGGGCAGAGCCTAGGGCAGCCCCACAGATGTCTCTTCCGGCTCCCTCCCACGCCTGGCCCTCCACCCCTCAAACACAGCCCAGAGCAGCTGCTCCCCCACCCCAGCAGGGGCTCTGGGTCAGGGGACAGATCCTTTATCCCCTCCCCACAGCTCACCAGTGCCATGGTGCTAGGGGTCCCGCTGCCTCCCCACCCTGCCCCATCACCAGGACCCCCGACCACCAGCAGTAGCAGTGCTGGGGGTCCCCGCCCCTCCCCCCACCCAACTCACCATTGGCAGTGGTGCTGGGTGGGGAAGTACAGCTGGAAGTCCTCAACCGTGTGCAGCACATACAGGAAGCAGCAGCGCTCGTCGCACTTGGAGATGCTGGACAAAGAGAGAGAGGCCGGCCCCACACCCCATAGTGAGTGTGACGGGGGGCCTGCTCCCACCCAAGCCTCACCCCAGAAACACCCCTGCCAGCTCAAGTGTGCTCATGGGCTCCTCTGCTCCTGCAGCTTGGCACAGGCCCCCTCACCAAGCCGGCAGCACCAGCAGCAGGAGCCATGGGGCTGCAGGCCCTGGGGGTGAGCTGGGGAGGGGTGCAAGCACATCCAGAGCTCTGGGGCTGGCACTCCAGCTAACAAGGCTCCTCTGCCTATCAGGGAAGCCTCCTCCCTGCCACGCCAGTCCCCTTGCGGCAACACACACAGAACGTTCAGGGCCAGCCATGCTCCGTGCCCCCCACTCCACCCCTGCAGGGCTGGGAAGCCTCTCAGAGAAAGCTGGGGGGCTGGTCACTGAACGAACCTGCTATGCCATGGCCCTTGGAATCTGCTCTGCCAGGCAGCACAGGACCTCCCCAGCTGCCCACCTCCTGCCTATAGGCAGGTCCCTCTCTGGCTCCTTATGCCATATGCAGCTGGGGAAGCCAGCACCTACTATGGGACCCCCCACGCTCCCAACTAGCCCTGGGCATGAGAACCAAGATGGTCACTTCCACAGTGCAAGGAGGGTGCTGGGGGAGGAGAGGATTTCCGGGTGGACGCAGGCTAACCAGGGAGCGCCTAGGCTGACGGAGAGGCTACCCCAAGGGGCAACCAAAGAGTTAAATTCCTCACCTGATTCCACGGATGGAGGAAGCCGGAAAGGTCCAGCTGGATATCCCTGTCTAGGGGGAAAATAACCCCCCCCAAAAAACACGCAGCATGAACAACAGGAGCCCAGAAAGTCGTCACCATCGGGGGCGGCAAAGGGGTGTTCTTGCTCCCTGGGCTCCGAGCCGCCCTACCTCCTCTGTGGGGCAGATGTGGCACAGCGTCATCGACTTTTCAGCCTCGCAATTGCGCACTGTCAGCTGGGCTGGCTGCAGGATTTTGGTCAGCTCCAGAATCAGCACCTGGGAGGCAGAGAGAGAGGCTGGTGTGGGGGGTCTTTGCCCCCTTCCACTGCATCCCCAGGGGGCTGGGGGAAGGGGACCTTATGACAGAGCTGGGGGTGAGGACCCTAATCAATGCTGATATTTTTCTCCTTTCACTCAAGGATCCTGCTTCCTCTCCGGGAGCCCCCAGTGTCCCTCCCTGATACACCCCCCAACCCGGGGCACATTTTAACCTGCAAAGGGCCAGCTCCAGGCTCTGCTCTCCCCCTGCTGCCAGGAGCCTGCTCCAGACTCCCACACAGCAGCACTGGTGACTGCACCCACAAGCCAGCTGGCCACCATCACCCCCCGCTCCTGCACACCTGTCTGATTTGTTACCAGGGCAATGGGATGAAGGTGGCCACCGGGTCTGTCTTCACCACACAGCTGGCCAGGCTTTTCCTTGGGTATGGCCCCTAGTCCTCTTCCCCACCCACCCACCCACCCACCCACAAACCCCTCCCTTCCCACGCGCCATCACCTGGGCTCTGGACACCGATCACCTGGGCTAACTCTGCTCTCACCCTCCCTTATTGTCGGCAGGCGCCAGGCCAGAGGCAGCTCTAGCGGCACGACGGGACTCAACGCACGGAGCCAACCCGCCGCACCGAGCCAGCCGTGCTGAGCACCAGCGGGCTCCTCACCGGGCAGCACTCTGTGGAGACGAAGGGCTGGCAGGATGCCAGCAGGAAGCTCATCCAGAAGTCAGCCTGCTCCTGCTTGGGCGTCTTGATCTCCGGGCAGGTCTTAAAGTGTTTGTACAAGAGGAAGGTCTCCATGACGGAGGCCAGGTACCTGCAGGGACAGCCAGGGCAGAGTGGGAGATGGAAGGGAGGGACACCCCACTGCAGAAACAGCTTCTGGGTGCTGACAGGCCTCCCATGCCATCCCCCATGGGCCCAGGATGGACAAGTTCTCCCGCGGGCCACTGGGAAAGCCCAAAGGCCCATGTGAAACCTCCCACACATGGGGCCCTTAGAGAAGACTCTTACCCCAGAAGCTGGCCAAGCTGAGCCCAGCCTGGAGAGTCAAACGCCGCTCGGCCCTCCCCTTGCAGAGCTCCCCTCCTGAAGGCACAGGCAGGGTGCTGCTGTTTTGGGGGCCCCGATGGGCTCTGAGGGGGGCTGGCATTTCTGCCACCTACCAGACGGGAGCATTGAGCTTGTAGAGTTTCTCTGAGGCCCGGATGACTTTGCTGAGGTCGTTGGCCAGTATCCAGGAGCCCAGGTAGAAGCCCACATCCCAGTAATGCTGCATCTTCTCCACGCTGCCCTTATTGCTCAGCAGGCAGCTCAGCTTGACGCCTGGGGGTGGGGAGCGGGAAGGTTCCTCTTCACCGCTGAGGGCAGGGCGGAGACACGCGCGCGCAGGGCAGGCCCACCCAGCCACCGCCCTGCCCCATTCCGCCTTCCCCCATCCCCTCGGCTCACCCCCACGCTTCCCCCGCTCCCACGCCAGCCCCTTCGGCCAAGCCCCGCCCAGTCATAGCCCACTCCACGCTCTCTCCTCCACCCCCATGGCTCAGCCCCCCCACCTGTACCCCCTGCTCTCGCTCCCCCCTCACCCCAAACCAAAGAACGTCCCCGCATCCCTAGCGGATAGTTTCCCCTTCCCCTGCCACTTGACCTGCACAGGACATGGGAGGGAAGCCGGGACGGACAGGGCCCACCTGAATTCCAAGGGACCTCCTCAGTGACTCATCTGGCCACAGAGTGCAAGAAAGACAAACCCATAAACCTCCCACACCTCACAACCCTTCCTTGGGCCATCATCCAGGTCGTGCCAGGACTATGAGAGAGCCCGTTATAATCCGCAGAGGCCCATGGTGCTTTACCCACGGACGACAGGGGGAGGGGAAGAGCCACTCACCTATTTGCCGGAGCTGCACGGAGGTTTCGAACTGGTGCCCAGCTGCTATGAGCAGGACAGCAGAGTTAATCCCAGAGTGGAGGCTTGGCTCCGTGTCAAAGGCTTTGCTGTACCTGGGGAATTCAAACATGCAGAGATGCTAGTGACAAAACAGTCACCCAGCCGGATCTCAGGCAGCACCACTGAAATGCAGCCACCTCTGGGGTGGTGGGCAGCAAACAACCGATACATGGCAGTGCAGGGAAGGGACTTTAATCCCAATGCCAGGGGACCTAGGACTGTCAAGGTGCCAAGGGGGAGTGTCTCTGATATCCACTTGCTCCAGACAGGTTGCAAAGTCTCGTCAGGAAGATTCCATAAACTCAGCTTATCTGCCTCTACATCATCCCTTCCAGGAACTGAACCTGGGACCCCAGGCTTGCAGAACCCAGCAAAGCCCACAGATCCATGCACACGCTCAGGAGTGGCTGCACACTCAGTCCTTTGCACACACAGCCAAGTGCATGTGCTCCACATCTGTGCTCAAAACCCCGCTGGCCCAAGGAGCCCACGCCAGTCTCCTCAGCACGGACCTCCCACCCCATCCCCGCTGGAGAGCCCCCCGCCCCGGCTCTCACCAGTAATAGGCTTGGTCCCTTTTCTCCGTGTCCGTCAAGCCGGAGTCAATGAACATGTCCTTGTAAATGCGGCCACACATGCAGTACAGATCAGGAGCCGCCCCTTCTGGCCTCTCCACCACGGGCAGGAGCACAGAGAGGGCCTTCTCCCGGTCCCCAGGCTGGTTCCGCCTGCCCAGATAACATGCTTGCTCAGCTGCGCCGCATGTGCTGCCAGGCACAGACGCCCCAAAGAGGCGCATCACAGAGAGAGATGGGGGCCAAGCTCCGCTCCCCGGGCCAATGGCTCTCAGCCCAGCAGGACATAACGCCCCCTTTGTGCTCTGTCGCCGCCGAGGGCTGAATGGACCCCGGGGACTGACCTCCCCTCCTATCCCCAGACAGGGCAGGGGCAGCCTGGCGGAAGCTTGCTCAGATGCTGCCCAGTGGAGGGAGGATTTCAGGCTTCAATCCTCGCAGCATCCACACACAGGACACCCCGCCCTTCCCCTGCCAAGCACCCGGCCCAGCACGACAGGTGCCCGCTGGCTCCACTGGCACCAGAGGGTGCTTGGCACCCCGGGGGGCTGGGAATGGGCCCTGCACCTGCCCAAGGAAGCGTCTCACCTTTCAAGGGCGAAGGTGTAGTGGAAGCGGATGTTGTGCTGCTCGGCCACGTCGCAGGTGGGCAGGGCCTGCAGCGTCTCCACCAGCCTGATGATGGCATCGTAGTCCTGCTGAGGAAGCCAGGGGTCAGGCAGAGCAGGCTGCCATCCGCATTCTGCGGGAGGTCCCGGGGGGGACAGGCTGGGCCTGACGCAGCACAGGGGGCTCGGCATGGGGTGGGCAAACTACGCCACTCAGGATAGCAGCTCCTTCTGCACCACACCACGCATCCAGAGGTCGTGGTGCACTCGAGGAAAGGCCCTTGTGCCAGGGTGGCAGTGGAGCCTGCAGAACCCCGATGTCCTGCGGGAGACCTTTTCTTCCAGCATGGCCACCCACCGCCTTAGTGACAGCCAGGCCTGCTGGGCAGCCGGCTGCAGCGACACACCAGCCAAGCGCTCCAATTCTGGTGGCCAAGAATGGGGGCTCTGCATCCAGGGACCCTGGCGATCCCCACCAGCTCCCCCTTGGATAGCCACGTGCCAGCACTGCACATGCTTGTCTCTGTGACCCAGGGCCGGCAGCCTCCTGTGAAAGCCACAAGCCAGGGCCTACCCCATGGCATCCCAGGCACCGACCCCACCTCTGCAGTCATCTCCGGTGAGCTTGGGCTGGTGCTCCCAAGGCCACGCTTCCTTTTGAGGACCCAGCCACCGCCTACCTCCCCCATCATCCCACCCGCCCTGGCCGGCTCACCTGCACATCCCGATAGGACAGGAGAAGGTTCATGACAATGTCCAAGCTGAGGAGCTCCACGCTGTCCAGGCGCTGCTGGATGTTGGCCAGCTCCCGGCTCAGCTGCTCCCCACTGTACATCTCCCGGGCCTTGCGGATGTCCTGGCGGATTGTCTCCCGGAAATAGCCGCTGGAAAACCACCATGCTTAGAGCTGAGTGCAGCCCACTCCTGGATCAGAGGCCTGATGGGGAGGGAGCCTTTGTCCTGGACAATCACCCAGTCTCCCCTGGGGGCACTCAGTGGTAGTGGAAGGGGCCAGCTTGACAGCCCTGGGGTCTGAGGACTCTGGTTATCCGCAGGACAAGGTCTCACCTATCCCACGTGAGAGGTGAGTTCCCATGGCCCACTCAACCCTCAGCCCCTCCACCAAGATAGAGGACAAGGGAGACCACGTATCTGAAGGGCGCTACCTCTCATCAAGAGGGAGGGCGTGTCTGGGGTGGGCCCCAGGGGGTGGAACGAGCAGCAGATGGAGCTGAGCTGGACTGTGGAGAACATAGACTAGGAAGGTCTCCCCCTGGCAGTGAAGTCTCCTGGAAGGTGGAATTGGAAAAGGGTGGAAGCCCCATTGCCTGGCGCAGGGATGACACAAAGCCCTTCCCTCCCACCCCAGTTTCACTTCCTTCAAGTCCCTCTCTAGTGGCAGTGGGGACCCATGTGCTCAGACAGCTGCAGACCCCACAGCCCAGCGCTGGGGCTCCCCAGGCCTTCACAGCAAATCGTGACTGCAGGGTTCTTCCCACCCCCTGGTTCCCCAGCCTGGGCCCTCTCCCATAGCCATCAGCTTCCCCCAGAGTCCCGTGCTGGCTCCCCTGGGAGCGCCTTCCACACCTCCAGCCTCAGCAGACATCTCAGGGAGCAGGCAGCAGGCCCCTGGGCTAGCAGAGCCTGCAGGCTCCGGAAGGCAGATTGCACCCACCTGGAAACATCCCCGCCCCGCCACACGACATCTCACAGCCCTCGGCCTTTCCTACTATACCCATCATCCCAGCCCCGTTTCCCACCCCCACACCCCCAGCCTGCATTGCCATGACCGAGAATCCCCCAGCAGGAGACAGAAGGGCCCCTTGTTGCTCTCTCCCGAGGCTGACCCATCTCAAAAGGCAGGAAATTGCACTATGCCCGAGTCATTGCATCACAGTTCAATTCTGCGGCTCCAGCCCCAGAAACAGGTCTTCCTCTGCCCCACAAGGGATGCAGGAAGACAGTGTGATGCAAGGCTCACAGCTGGGGCGGTCAGCAGAGCTGCGCTAGAGCCCAGATCAATCTCGTGGACTCTTGTCAGAACCAGCCCTTCCTGTTCCTGCAAACTAGATTTACTGGCCTTTAAATCTTGACACCCTGCATTGGGAGTGAGATTTATAGGAGCAAATCTCTGAAATTCAGGCTATTTAACTGGAAACAGGATTGCCACCTGCTTGGGGAATTGGGGGGAGCCTCGGTCTTGAAAGGTTTGCCAACCTCTATTTTTGCAGTGTGGATGGAGGATAGAAAAAGGAGAGAGAAAATGCCTTTAAACAGCTTAAAGTGGCTGCAGCCCATTGGTTTGCCCCTAGCTTGCGCCACTTCCATACAGGCAGGGGGCTGAGGAGTGCAGAGAAAGCCCAGTTTGCAGAATACATATTTCCTTGGAGTGGTCATGTCCCCCACTGCAACTTGAGACCATTAGTCCTTCTTCTCTCATCTGCTACCACTGAGAACAGTCTAGATCCATCCTCTCTGGAACTCCCTTTCAGATAGTTGAAAGTAGCTATCAAATCCCCCCTCATTCTTCTCTTCTGCAGGCTAAACAATCCCAGTTCCCTCAACCTCTCCTCACAAATCATGTGCTCCAGCCCCCTAATCATTTTTGTTGCCCTCTGCTGGACTCTCTCCAATTTTTCCACATCCTTCTTGTAGCTGGGGCCCAAAACTGCACCCAGTTCTCCAGATGAGACCTCTCCAATCCCAAATAGAGAGGAATGATCACGTCCCTCGATCTGCTGGCAATGTTCCTACTTAACAGCCCCAAATACCATTAGCTTTCTTGGCAACAAGAGCACACTGATGCACATCCACCCAGCCCAGCTCCCTGCACGGGCCAGCCCGCGTAACACCGCGCCCTGGGCAGGTCATTGACTGCGAGAATCAAACCTGGGACCTCTGAAGGTGCTTCCCTGGCCAGAACCAACCTGCTCAGTGCAGCGCTCGACCACCCCTAGCGGTGGCTCGGCCACACACAGCGGGCGATAAGGCTGCTACAGCTGGCACTCAGAGCAGGCGGAAGAGGCGGCTGCTTTAAGACCCAGCGGTGACAGGCTCAATCAGTGCTGCCAATGACCCACGCAGGGGCACAGTACTGCAGTAATCCCCCTGCCCAGCATTCCTGTCACCCCTCGGGCCGGCCGGCGACTCTCCATGGGCTTGGCCATCAATTCCACTCATCCAGGGAAAGTCGCATTCTGTCATTAGTTCCTCCCATGGCAGCAATGTGCTGAGAGTGGCACAGAGACGCAGACAGCGGTCCAGGCGCCCTGGAGGAGGGGTAGGCTGAGCCCAGGCTGGGTAGTTTTCCTGGCTCTTTGTGCAGGGCTGACCTTAGCGCTACCCTGGCAGGTCAAGCCAGAATAAAAGCGAAACCAGCAATGGACGTCGGGGGATCCTTGCCCAGGGGAGCAGGGTCTGAGCCAGGGGTGGGCAAACTTTTTGGCCCAAGGGTTACATCAGGGTTGCAGAGCTGTATGAATGGCCGGATAAGAGAGGCTGTGCCTCCCCAAACACCCTGGCCCCACTTCCTTCTACGTCCTGCCCCCTAACTGCCCCCCTCAGAACTCCCCACCCATCCAACCCCCGCTTCTCCTTGTCCCCTGACTGCCCCCCGGGATCCCCCGCTCCCCGCCACCTTACCATGCTGGAGCCAGCCACACCGCCGTGCTGCCCGGGAGGAGCAGTGGGCCAGAGCCCTGGGGGTGTGGGGCGCTGAGGCTGCGGGGGAGAGGGGACAGCAGGGGAGGGGCTGGGGGCTAGCCTTCCCGACCGGGAGCTCAGGGGCCAGGCAGGACGGTCCTGCGGGCTGGATGTGGCCCGTGGGCTGTAGCTTGCCCACCTCTGGTCTGAGCCAAAGGCGGCTAAAGTTAATAGGAGTCTTTCCCTTGCCTTCCATCTGCTTTGGGCCCCCATGCTCGGAGCTGGGTGGTGCCATCCCACACCCCCTCCAGTTCTAACCCCCCAGCACTGCATTTATGTCCCTGCCTCTAGGTGCCAGCCCCAGCTGGGCCCAGGGAAGGCTCCCCCCAGTGGTGGTGGGAGGTAAGGGCCTGTCCTCTCAAGCTCACTGATCAGGGGGCACTGCCACTCAACCCCCCAGGCTGCAGCTGGAGCCGGTTTCTAGGGGCCGCGCCCTACCCTCACTGAAACCCGCACCCCTTTCCCCTCCCCCGAGTGCGCTCGGCCGGGCAGCGTGGTACCAGGAGTTGGTGGGGGTGGCCTCCAGCAGCTTGGTGAGCCGCCCCACCAGGGGGGTGAAGAAGGCCTCCACGTTGAAACTGGGCTGGAAGAGCTCAGTCAGGCACTTCATGGTGCTGGCGTCGCAGCACAGGACTTTGTTCTGGGCCGTCACCACGTAGGGGATGAAGGTGTAAGTGCCGCTGCAGTCCTGGCAGGAAGAGACAGTGCGCCAGGAGTCAGGGGACTAGGCTTCTCCCCCACGTCCCCCCCCCCATGAGCCCGTTCATTCCCAGGGCTCTCAGCCCAGACGGCCAGCGAGGGAGACCACAGGGTCCCCTTATAGGTGGTAGTGGTGGTGGTGGAGGAGGTGGAAGAGATGCTGCTGTGCTGAGACCCACCAACTCGTTTCATGTAATGTCCTCCAGACAGCAGGGAAAGGAAGAGGAGGGGAACTCTCTCCAAGCTCCAGACAAACCCCACCCACGCGAGGGGCCGAAATACGTCACATACCATACAGCCCACACAGGTCTTTTTAATACAATCTGTCCCCCTCCTTTGCTGTATTCTCCAATCAGCAATGAAAGACTTAAACAACCTTGGCATTTAAATAGCCATTAGTAAGCTCCAGAGTTAACATCCCATTGAAAAGCAGTAAGGCCTCTCATTAGTTGTTGCCACCTGACAGCAGATGGCTTGAAACCACTTCCCCGAGCAGGCGAGAGATGTGAAAGGCTTCCTAGCTCAGGCCCTCGCTGAGCAGATTCCTTGGGGCCAGGGTATTGCCAGGCCCAGGGGCAGGAGTGGGTAATCCGTAGCTCTCAGCCCAAGGGGAGTTTGGGCATCTGAGCAGAGGCAGGTGGTAGTGAACAAAGGTGTCCACATCCCAGCCGGAGCCTGAGCCCACCTCGCGCAGCCAGAAAGCTGCAGCCTTGCTTTCCCAAGCTAAGCCTGTGTCTTCCAGCAGGGTGCAATCATCGGGCTGGGGAGACCGAGGGGCAGCTGAACCTGGGCTTTAGGCCACAGGAAGAAACATGTTTGGGGGTTTCAGCCATCATTAGCCCCCCTGCCATCTCTGCCTGACAGCAAACCAGGTGCAGAGAGCAGGGAACTGCTGTAAGATTCAGCTAGGCGCGTCCCATGTGATCACCTCACTGCTACTGAGTCTGGGGCGTGGGGGGCCTCTCTACCCTTCCCAGCCTGTTTCTGCTCATGTGGAACAGCAGGGGGGCGGGGAGGGGCAGCACGTGAACCACCACTAAGCTGCATTGACAGAGCTGTTTCCAAAATGCCAGGACTGGAACGACAGGGGGTGCGGCAGGCCAGGGCTGAACCCAGAACTGGAATAAGAGGGAGGCGGCTAGAGGCAAGGATTGAGGGGGGTATGTGTGAGAGAAGAAATGAGCATAAACAGACAAGGTAAAAAAATAAAATGGATTCACAGAAAGTAAATTACACTTACTGAGTTCTTCTGGCAGATATCCTCCTAAAGAGAGAGAGAGGGTGGATATTTAGCTCTTCATCAACTGACACGGAGCATGTTAGCGACTGAAATGAGCCATTTTGGGAATCTATTTTACATGGGAGGTGGTGACACACCATGGTGATGGGCAGCAGGAGGACACACCGGGACAGAGAAATTCACTAGGGCCCAGCACTTCCAACACAACTAGACCTTTTCAGGGACGGCCTCGGTTCTCTCACGCCAACCTCCGAACTGCAACAGAGATCAGGGGAAATGGAAAAAACGTATCTGTTTCTGGTGGGATCTGGCTGGGTTTGAACCTTTGCCCTGTACGAGTGCAGCTCCAGCTTTGGAAGCAGAGGGTGTTTGCAGAATAGGTCATTAGTAGGGATCATTTCATTAGTGGGAAAAACACCTTTAATATTTTGCTGGCTCAGGGTGACTAGGGGGAGGGCCTGGAAAGGAGGCAGTCTGCATTTTACAGCCAAGCAGCAGATCAGCCATTTGCTGTACACTCCTTCCCCGCCCCCCAGGGCCTGGCACTGGAGTGCCCTCTAATCCCTGCTTGAGTCAGAAGTGGCACAGCGCTTGGGTACTGCCTACGGAGGGGAGGTCATGGGAACATGTGGGGCTTAGGAATTCATAGGTACAGGGGCATTTTTTCCTAAAAGCACCAACGCATCTAGAGGTTGAAGAGTCTGAAGCAGTTACTATATTTGGGGCCTGACCCGAAGTTCATTGGAGTTGTGGGAGGGTCTTTTCATCCACTTCAGTGGGCTTTGGATCCTGGACCAGGGCCAAAAGGCTCTGCTGAGCTGACATTTCAGGTACAATTTTTCCCCAAAGCAGCAGGGCTAGTTGCCAGCGCTGGGCCGAGGTACTGAAAGGTGATAGGGTGAAAGTGACACAGAGACTCTCAGAACATATGCATCTGATTTGAAGCAGGGGTGGCTTGTCCTGTCCCTCCCCAGCTATTAAGGGTTTATTCCGAGAAGGACAGAGGATTCATGCCTATCTCTGAGAGGTCTCCATACCCTAGAGACTCTAAAAATCACATCATGCCGATTGCTGTCTTGCACCCAGTCACGTGACTGCTGCAGCAGCTCTCTCCCACTGCCAGGGTTAGAGATGGGGACTGTATCCCAGGGAAAGCCTTCAGGGCTTGGAGCCGCGGAAAGCGCTCCTGTCTAATAGTTCCTGAGACTGCAGCAGCAGTTTCCATGCTGGAAACTAAGCAAGAGAAAGAATATGGGTAATCGGAAAGACGGGGATTTTAAGATTCCCAACAGCCCACTAGGGCTAGATGCAACGGGATGGCCCGGAACAGATGCATTCAGAGCCAGTAAGATTTCCTAAGCGACTGACCAATGACCAGAAACAAAATGCTTAGCCCCCCAACAGCCAAATAATCTTTGTTCAAAATCCCATTCGTTTTGCTGCCATTTAGATTAGCTGATCAGTTCTGGTTCAGAACTGTGCTTTCAGTACAGGCATCGTTTCAACCCAGGGGAGGAAGGATGGGCTTGGGGCTAAGGCACCAAACTGGGCCTCGGGAGATCTGCAATCAGTTCCCTGCTCTGCTGCTGCCGGCTCAGGTGAACCTTGGGCAAGTCACTTTGTCTCTGTAGGCCTCAGTTCCCCTCCTATACAAAAAAAAATGGAAAATACTCTCTCTCCGCCACCCTGAGTGTGATCTGTTTGGACTCTCAGCTCAGTGGGGCAGGGACTGCATCCTGTGCTCCTGCACAATAGGGCCTCGATCTCAGTTAGAGCTTCTAGGTGTTACCATAATACAAGTGATAAGCAGGAAGTTCAGGAAGTCCAGTGTTTGGATCAGCTGAGCTTGCTCTTGCCAGTTTCCTCGTGCCACATTCCAGGCCCAGGCGTTTCCTTATCACAGGAGACGGACGATGAGGAGGGATCACGCCACTTTGCAAGGTGTTTGCAGCCTCCTCCTGTTCTGCTACCCCAACAGCTCACAGCTGAGCATCCCCGCTGATTTCAAGTTGCTGGCGAGTGCTGAGGCTCAGCGGAGCACCCACAGTCAAAGTAGTGCACGCAGCTTTTGCAAAGGACATGGGGAGTTGCATTCATCTGGCGCTTCCTATCTCAAGACCTCGGCCCTCTGAGGGAGGGAAGTATTGCCATTCCGGACTTACAAATGGGGAAACTGAGGCACAGAGCGGCGACATGATGGGGCCAAGCAGAGGCCAAACCCAGGCATCCTGGCTCCCAGTCCACTGCTCTAGCCACCTGATTTTACCTCCCTAACATTTCCATCTCCCACACGTAACCAGAGACATTTCCCGGCCAACATGGCCATTTGTCGTACACGCGGTGGCTAAGAGCTTAGAAGCGGCTTGCGGGACAGAGGGGCACCGCCCCTGCTCACCTTGAGGGCCTGCAGGTCCGGCAGGTCGGTGTGGCAGCACAAGAGGATGTTGTTGGTCATGCTGAAGCTCTCCCGCACCCCGAGGTGGTAGAAGAGCGAGGGCTGGCACAAGGAGTTGCTCACTTCCACCACGGCCACATCTGTGGGCAAGGAACAAGGGACCATCGGACACCAGCCGACATCGCTCACGGCCTTTCACGCACAGACGTGCAGCTGAGGACAGGTCTGGGGCACTGGGGAATCTCCCTCAATCCCCTCCCCTGAGCCCTAGGGAATAGCAAGGACACTCACTTTGCAGGTTTGGAATGTCCTGGTGAGGGGGATAAAGGGGACATGATCAGGACCAGCCCATGGGGCAGGTGACTAGGCATGTGTCACAGCTTCCTACTCGGATTTGAACCTTAGCATTCATAAAATGAGAAGCTAGCATGAAACCTCCAAGCTTAATTGCCAGCTTGGATCTGATATCGCTGCCACCAGCCAAAAATTCCAGTGTTCTGGCTCACTCTGGTCTCCCCAAAACCTTCTCTGGGGGACCCCCAAGACTCAGAGGCCCTGAGTCTCACACCAAAGGGAAAACAACCTCCTCCCCTTGTCTCCTCTTTATCTTATCCCCAGCTCCCTCGCCGGTACCCGGCGATACTGTACGTTTAACTCCTTGAATGCAAACAGAGGAGCAATTTACTCCCCCCCCCTTCTTCCTGAGCTCATACACCCTCCATAAATCTAACACAAAAGAATTCCTTCCCTCGTTCTTAGCCTACCAGAAACCAACAGTCTTAAAGAAAGCTTTACATAAAGAAAGAAAAACATAAATGATTACTCGCATCAAGGTGACAAACACAGGGTATTGCTTAAAGAAAATATGAATAACCGCCTTATCAAAAAGAAATACAATTAAACATCCATGCAAACACACTAAAGACAAAAAAAACAAATAACCGATTCTCTACCTTGGACCTACACCTTGAAACAGAAGATTAGAAAAGTCTAGAGATAGAGATCACTCCCATAGCCGAGAGTAACAGAACCGAGACACAGACAAAGACACACACCCAAAAACTTCCCTCCCTGAGCTTTGAAAAATCCGGTTTCCTGATTGGTCCTCTGGTCAGGTGTGTGGTTCCCTTTGTTAACCCTTTACAGGTAAAAGAAACATTAACCCTTAGCTATCTGTTTATTACAGCATGTCCCTCACCACCGATGCTGGGTCTCACCCTCAGCCCGATCGCTACCTCTCCTGGCCAGAGACTGCTCAGCGCAGCCCCACCACTCTCCTCCATCCCCTGCAACATGGAGCCCTCCAAATCCTATTGCCTGCCCTGGTTGTTGCATATAAACCACCAAGCCCAATTACTCAGCACAGCAAGGAACAGGCCTTCCTTTAAGATGCTGCTTCCCTAGCCAAGGGCTCCTGGAGGCAGCAGTGTCACTGCTTCATCTCTCCACCCATCTCACATTCCCTCTAGGGGAGCCGAGCGAGAGCTGACAGAGGGGACCAAACTCGCCATAGGCTGTTTAAAGGTCTGGCCCCACCTCTCCCGGGGTAGCCAGGCAGGCCAATCATTGCAACACATACGCGCAGGCAGGTTTTACAGACCACTTCGGTGGACCAGGAAAAGCCAGACGCAGCCCTGGACCCACAGCTAGAACAGAACCGGGGGCGAATATCACCAATACTGTGAGGCACCTCCAGTGACCATGCAACAACCCGTTTTGCACTTCACCGTCAGAGGGGTAACAAAAAACAGCAGCACGTCAACCCTCGCAACCTGCCTGCACACTGAGGTCCAGCCGTATTATAGCAACACTAGGAGAAACTGAGGCAGAGAGAGAATAAGGGCCCCATTTCCCGAGGTGCCGAGGACCCACATTTCCAGTTGACTTCAAGCAGAGTCATGAGTGCTCAGCAGCTCCTGAAAAGTCAGGCCCTGGTATGGTTTATCCAAGGTTAGAGCCGGGGACAGAATCCAGGACTCCTGAGTCCCCTGTCCCTGTGCCCGCTCCAGTTAGTGACTCTGGCCAGCAGCATGGCGCTGGAGGGCACATGCCAGAACAACCGACTCGTTCAGCTGGCCAGGAGCGTTGCCCGTGGGTTAGCCAGACTCTGACCTTGGGATCTCTTTGTCTCACAAGGCTGCCAGCCAACCTCCTGGCATTATCGATAAAACAGCGTTTCCTCCCCCGAGTCCGGCTGCCTGCGTTGAAGCCAGAATGGAGGCGACAGAGGCTGAAGGTGAGATGGGACCATTCAGACAGAATAAATCATATTAAGCAGAGATCATTCCCCGGTCTAACCTCTCCAGGGGGGAGGGGAGGAATCTTTTCCTCCAGCCCCCCAACCCAATGCCAAGGGCACAAATCCAAGCCACCCTCCCCCCAGCCATGGGATGCGGGTGGCTGTGGTCCCTCCTCTGCTCCAGAGGAATCGGGAGCATCACAGATGTCGTGTGAGGAAACCTCAGACCGACAGGAAGTCAGTGACCACACTGCACAAGTTATTTCCACATCGTTTGCAATCCTTCTGCTCCAGTAGCTTCTGACCCCGGAGCCCTCCTTAAAAGGCCAGGCTCTCCCATCTGATTTGTCCTGGAAGGGCATGCACAGAGCTCGCCACCCCTGCGGTGAGGAGTCTAGCAGGCTGGAATAAAACCGCCTCCCCCAGAGCAGATTTAAAAGACATTCATCGATTATAAAGCCAGAAGGGAGCACTGTGATCACCCAATCTGGCCACCCGCATAACAGCCAGAGAACTTCCCTGAACTGGTTCCTGGTCAGTCCAGAAAATCTCCTTTAGAAAAACAGCCAGTGAAGGGTGATGCTCCAGCAGCTTCTCCAACATGTGACAATAAACGCCAGAGAAAAATGCACAGTCCAGAGAAGGTGGCACAACCAGTAGCAGCAGCAGAGTGGCCAGAGAATGATCAGTCCCTTGATAGAGCCCTGCATGGATACAAAATCTGGTATCCGCATCCAATCCGCACATGGGGTCTGTGGACCTGTGCAGATCTGAGGGGCTCTAGCCATTGAGACTGGAAGCCCTCTGACATCCCCTGCCTGGTCAGGATTGCGATAGTTGGCACTGCCAGGGTTTATGTTGCATCTCTCCTGGTAGCTTTCATCGCCACTAAATAGGGTGACCAGACAGCAAGTACGAGAAATCGGGATGCGGGGGGAGGGTAATAGGAGCCTATATAAGAAAAAGACCCAAAAATCGGGACTGTCCCTATAAAATCGGGACATTTGGTCACCCTATTACTAAATTCACACACACACTCATGCTCTCCTGGACTGTGAGTTTGGAAGGGATATTTTATTGTCTGCTTCCAGGCAGCATCATCCCGCAATGCTAACTGAGCAGAGAACAACCAGAGCTGCCGGGATCTGTGTAATAAAGCAATGAAGGTTTGCCATCCTTTCCCCAAGATGGCAGGGAAACAGTAAACAAGAGAACAAGGAGGAGGAAACAGGCAGGATGGTCTGGAGCTCAGAGCACAGCACAGGGAATCAGGTGAGCTGGGTTCTAATCCCGCTCACACACCTTTGCTCACTGATCTCTCCTTGGGCAAGTCACATAGGCTCTCGGCAAACATTCAAACACCTGTTAAATGAGGGTAACAGAATAGAGACAAACCTCATTTTAATAACGCAAGATCATAGCTGCTGGAAGTAGGGGTGCTGGGGGCACTGCCACAACCGCTGGGTTAAAGTGGTTTCCATCATGTACAGTTAGGTTCAATGGCTCTCAGCACTCTCACTATAAAAGCTGTCCCAGAGCCCCTGCGCAAGGCTGTTTGTGGGCGTTAGAAATGGAAGGTGCTAAATATTACACAGAATCTATCATTATCTAGGGACTTCCCTTGGGAGGGAGCTCTGAGCTCTCTGTTCTGGAAGGCCAGCCTCCTGCCATGTGAGCTCCAGGAGATAACACGGGGCCTATGACACACAGATGAGCAGTTCCCACTCCACCTGGCAGAGGGCAGTGGTGTACACACACAGCTGATAACAGCCTCACTGAAGCTTGCTCCAGGGGCTGAATGATTTCGAGGAAAGAGAAGGCTCATTTCATCTGCCAGCATCTGGCCGCGGCCACGCCCAGAGCAGCCCTGCTCTCTCCCCTCCCTCACTGACAGCCCTGGGGCTGCTGCAAGCAGAAATGGGAAGTGTGACTCTCCCCTCCACGCAGATCGGGGGGCTGATGAATGCTGCAGCCTCCTCCGCCCTCCCCAAATCCCGCCCCGCCGGCTGAGGCCGGGCGCAGCTCAGCTCAGCTCACCGGCGTTGTAGAAGCGGTCCAGGGGGCCGGGGTCGCCCAGCGCCAGGGTGCCGAAGGGGACGGTCTGCAGCTCCGCCCGCGCCTCCCGGCAGGCGTCCCGCAGGCAGCGCAGGGGCAGGGACTCGCCCGAGCCCTGGTTGAGGACGCAGACTACGCTCAGCGCCCGGCTCCGGCTGCAGCTGCTGCCCCGGCGGGCCTGGGGCCCGGCCAGCGGCTTGCCGGGGGCGATGGCCATGGCCAGCGGGTCCTGCCAGTAGCTCCCCGCGCGCTCCGCCAGCCGGCTCTCCCCGGCCATGCCCGGGGCTGGTGGGGAGGGGGAGCCCCCCGAGCAGGGCAGAAAGCCGGGCACGGCCGTTTCCGCCCGGAGTGCAGCAGTTCCCAAGTTGGGTCAGTTCCAGCCCACGTGGGGCCCCCGAGCCCCACCCACCAAAACTTTCCCAGAGAGTCGGAGCGGGAGCTGGGTGTGCCCGCTCCTTCCCGTGCAAACGCTGCAGCGGCTGGGCGCGGGCGATTGCACCAGTGTCTTCGCTCCACGCTAGGGACCAGCAAAGGAAACCCACCTTTACCCAGCCCGCCTGAGCCTTCCAGCTGGGAGCTCCCCCCTCCACGTAGCCTGCAGACATGGGTTGCTTCTTGCAAAGTGGCCTTCAGGACGCTGTTGAAGGGATTTATGGCCAGGATCGAAAGCTGTAAAGGAGCCTTGCTCCCACTGGGGTGATTGACACCAGCTGTGGAGTTGCTGGCCCCGTGTTAGCAAAGAAAGGCCCCGATCCTGCAAGCAGGCCCCCAAAGACCTGCCTTTGGACCTGTGCCCAGGGTGCAAAAGTGCATGGATCCAATTCATAGAAGTTTAAAGTTGGAAGGGACCTCAGAAGGTCATCTAGTCCAACCCCCTGCTCAAAGCAGGCCCAATTCCCAGACAGATTTTTACTCTAGTTCCCTAAATAGCCCCCTCAAGGATTGAGTTCACAACCCTGGGTTTAGTAGGCTAATGCTCAAACCACTGAGCTAGCCCTCCCACCCCAAGTGCAATTGCAGCAGTGGGGCCAAAAAATGGTACCTAACCTCTAAGTGTCGGGCTAGCAGTGTTAATGTGTAGGCACAAAAACAACAAGGCGTCCAGCGGCACCTTACAGACTAACAGATTTATTTGGGTATAAGTGATCGTGGGTAAAAAACCCACTTCTTCAGATGCATGGAGTGAAAATTACAGATGTGGGCATTATGATGTTGACACATGAAGAGAAGTGACTTACCTTACAAACCTCAACGATTTCTTCTCGCTCTGAAAGGCAGCGGGCGGCCCAAATGGCAGATGCATCTTTTTGCACAAGCAGCATTTCAGATGTGTGTGCACAAAGGCATGGATGTGCACACAGTGCGAGGATGTGAGCAAGCGTGCCCCTGCACTACGGAGCGGAGAGGACAGATTCACCCATGAATTTGGCAAACGCATTTCTGGAAGCGCTGCAAGCGCTCACGTCACATACAATCTCAAATGCAGCTAAAGATATTTAGACTCCAATACGTCTCTTACTAACTCAAGATAAAAGAAGACAAATGTGCAAAGACTAATGCAGGGAACATTGTGTAGTTGAATCTCCATTATCTGAATATCAGCCATTTGGGTAACTGAAGCTTTGAGCGAATTGCCAGTGCAATTAACATATGTCAGGGGAGACAAACCTGTAATGGAAAACAGGGGTGGTGCAGACAAATGGAGCTTCAGTTAATTGAAGTTCAGTTTTTTCCATAGTGAGGGATGTGAAGGAAAATTAGTCTAGCAAAAAGCCCGGCTTTCAGCACACAGGATGGTACAAACACAGAGTCTTTTATGACTGGGGAAGGCTTTGAAGGCAGTAGGCAGAGAGGAATTCCCTCTACTCTCACCTTGTGGCGTGACATGCTATCGCCTGGGGTGTTCAGTCCCAGATTTACAAAATATATTTCACGCTCTTCAGAGAGGGGCTTAGGTTGTTTCAATCCATCTGATGTTTGTCCAGCTTTAGTGCTGGCTGTCCTGGATGGCAAAGCTGGCTATAGGCATATGTGTGTGTGAGAGAGATGGAGAAAGCAGCCCACGGGTCAGCCACAGGCCAAGTCTCCAGGAAAAACACAGCTTTCGGCTCCAAAAAGCTGCGCGCACACATCAAACACTGTTTTGACTAGCGTCGCTGCCTTTCGCCCCCGCCTCATGAGCGTGTCCGTCCCCACTCGCTTCCCCCTTTCCTCAGCACTTCCAAAAAGCAGCAAGCACAGGGCGGGTTGGCTTTAGATGGACTGACTGCAGTGATGGGAGAAAGGACGTGTTCTTTCTGTGGAGCTCAGAGATGTAGCGAGTCTGCTGGGAATGGAGTCCCAGGCTGGGAATCTGCAATAGGCCAGAAGACACTTGGCCCAGATGGCTGCGTTCCTGGCGCCATTGCTGGTTTTTAATTTTAGGATTTATCATCCGTTCACCTCCTCCCACGCTGGGATAAAGGGCAGAGGGGCGGGGAAGGAAAAGAAGCCTCTGTGTGGAGCTTCCAAACTGCACCGACTCGCCTAGCTGTAAAGGGACTGGGAGCTCGGAGCGGGACGCTTGGCTGTGGGGGTCGGGATGGCATCACTGAGAGGATGTTTTATAAAGGACCCAACAAATACATTGAAGACAGTGGAGAATGCTCCTGCCCCAGCCTGGGACCTGACAGATCCATTTGTGACTAAGAGAGGACTAGCCCGTAGATTCGTTCTCCCACTCTGGACAAAGAAATATCATAATATATACTGACCTCCTGTGGGTGTGGGAATCCTGACTTCACTGTGCAGCTCTTGGAGATCCCTGAGGGAAGGGTGCTGAGCAACATATTCATGTTTGTAATAACGTGATAATTAGTATGACCCAGAGGTGCGAAATGAGCCTGATCCAAAGTGGGCTTCTCTGCATTGACTTTAGTGGGCTCTGGATTGGGTCCAATGTTAGCCTCATGATGCACCTTTGCCCTAGCTGGCTATATTCAGCCAAATCGCCCTGCAGCAGTTCCCATGGGGAAGCAGTCCCCCTCCCGAGCCAAGTCAGCTGTTCCTGCTTCCCAGGCCAGGGGGAACATCCGGAACTGTTCTGCTCATGATGCCATGGGCTGTGGCTTGAAAGCCGGGCCCCCTTCTCGCTTTCCCTCGGCTTCAGGGAGTTCTGGCTGCAAACCCAAGAAACAAAACCAAACTGATCGCCCTGAATTGGCCCTTGGGGGTTAATGTGTTGGAGCCGTTGACCTACAAAACCAGCACCATTGACTTCAGTGAAATTGCAGTAAAGGGTCCAGTCAGGTCTGTAGCGATCTGGGGGCCCATTCCGGGAATAGTGTCACACATGGGCTCACCCCATACGTCAAAGCATTCATGGCCCTCTGAGCCAAGTTCTAATATAGAAGCGGATACTTTCCCCTAGCGAATCAGGGGCCTGTCCCAGGTTTGTGGGCATGTGTACTTGTGTCGGCTGCCTGCCGGGACTGACCCCTGGAGCTCATAGACTTTAAGGTCAGAAGGGGCCATTATAGTCATCTAGTCTGACCTCCTGCACAATGCAGGCCACAGAATCTCACCTACCCACTCCTGGAACAAACCCCTGACCTATGTCTGAGCTATTGAAGTCCTCAAATCATGGTCTAAAGACCTCAAGCTAATGCACAAGCTACTACTGCTTGAGCCACAGCGCTGCAGCACTCAGACAGGAAGGGTAGCCCAGTGGTTAGGGCCTGGTTTAATTCCCTCCTCTGCCACAGGCGCCCTGCCTGGCCTTGGGCAGGCCTCTGAGGGTCAGATTTTTCCAGAATTGAAGTGCTTCAAGATGTAGCGAGGCACCTAGTGAGAGTTCCCCTTAAGGATGTGTGTGACGTCGCTCCCATTAACAGCCGACTGGGGTCAATGGGATTACCAGGTGCATAAAAGTGAGCAGGGTCTGGGCCTTAGGGTATGTCTACACTAGAGGCACTGCAGCATAGACACTTACTACAACATCAGTGTAGTTAGTCCGCCTCCCTGAGAGGCAGGAGCTAAGTCAATGGAAGAATTCCACATTTTTCACAGCCCTGAGTGATGTTGCTAGATTGAGCCAAGTTCTAGGTGTGTAGACCAGGCCTTAATCGCAGGATTGAATCCACCCAGGTCAGCTGTAATCATAAACTGCCTGATGTGGGAAAATAGCGTGATGGGCCTCAGGCCACGGGGCTTTCTCAGAGTAATGCCCCATTCACAAAAAGCAAACAGCAAGGGAGAAAACTCAGACACGTGAATTAAACAAAGTCCAGCACATGCTGGCTGGAAGTAAGAGAAGATAAATAGATCTTTTCTATGTACACATTATAATTTGGAGAGGCACTGAGCTACCAAAGCGGTGAGAATTTGGGAGCCATATAATGCATTAAATCGCTCAATTGATAGATAGATTGATAATCATAAGCTTGCTCTAGGCTGGTTCTTTGCAGACTGACTGTTGAAGAAGACCCAGATCACATGCTTCCCTACAGAGCCCCTTAGCCTGCAGGCAGGACCAGGAAACTGCCTGAAATTTCAAGTGGTAGCTCAAGACATGTTTGTAACACAGTTTTCCATATACCACAGGTAACCCTTGCTGGCAGCTTCTGCAGAGAAGCCAAGAACTGAATGATCCACAAATCCATGTCCCCCCTGCGAATAGTCTGGTCAGATCTGGGTGAGCAATGTATTGCCTGGACGTGGCGTCCAGGGGCGGGAAGGGAAGTGCATTGTCACTGCCTTGTGCCATAAGCCCCCAGGGTGAGCAATCCAGCACCTTGCTTCAACTCACACAGGCTGGAAAAGGCATTGCTCTGATCAAACAAGGGGCTGAGGCAGTGGTCCCCAACCTTTTTTGTCTGGCAGGCACCAGACAACAAGCCACAGAGGACTGTGGTGGCAGATGAGCATCTGCCGAAATGCCGCCAACAAGCAGCGTCATCCAGAGGCATCATCACCAAAATGCCACCAAATTTCGGCGGCATTTCAGCGGATGCTTGTCCTCCAGCCAGTATGCGGGCACACTTAGATGCCCCTGCAGGTGTCAAGGCACCAGCAGGCACCGCATTGGGGACCCTTGTGCTGAGGCAAAGTGACAGAGAAGAACAAAGACAAAACACAGCACAACCGCATAGACAAACACAGACACACGGCAAAACACACAACGTGCAAATATACTATAGGGGTCAAGAGAGGATTTTCCCTTGCCCCACAAATAGCAGGTACTGGACACTACAAGTGGCATCGTACCAGACTAGATGGACTAGGCTAATTTGCATAAAAACTCCGGACAAGCGATGGCCTCTGACCGGGGATGACAATGCCTTTGGGCCTACAGTCTCTTTCAGCCTGAGCCAGAGGCTACTGCAGCCAGAGAGAAGGTTCCCGGGCACTTTGCTGGGCTCCGGACCTGGCCGGAGGTGCACAGATGACTTCCCTGGCTGCAGTTGTTTCAAGCCGGTAGACAAGGTCACATGAAACTGACAACTAATGTGTTTGAACAAACAAAACAGGACGTGGCAACCTTCAGCCCTCCCGAGGGCTGGGATCAAAGCCACCTCTGCAGCTGGGCAAACTCAGCCGGAGCTGCCGAAAAGCAGCTGCGGAGTGCACGGGGAATGTTCAAATGAGCGAGATTTCAAACGAACGGCCAGGAGTGATGCTTTTATTGGGGGCACAGAACACAGCAGCCGCAAGTGCAGCAGTATCGAATGAAATACACGCTAGATCAACCCTCCATATGCGTGTAATTGGGTCTGACACGCATACACAGGCCCAACGACATGAATGTACACACACAAAATCTATATCATTCGGTAGTCCTGATCTGGGCAACTCTACTGGAAAGCAGTTTCTGCAGAGGACCACATGCTACCACGTTGTGTGGGTACATGCACTGAGCTCACTGTGGCCTATGTTTTGCCTCTGGGCACGTGATGGCGCTAAGCAGCCTCCAGAGAATCTGGACACACCACGACTCAATGCAATGTCAGATGGCAGGGCCAGGAAAGCAAGGATCTGCCCCGTTGCCCTGGGAGTGAGGGGAGTGATTGCATCAGGAAGGCTGTCCTCACGGGACCTTGGGGATGCACTGGGGGGGCTTGGATGATCCCAGGAAGGAGTCTTTTATTCCTCCAGAGATGCGGTGTGTGTGTGGGGGTGTAATCACTGGAGGCTCCTGGAGCTGCTGCGGGGAGAGGAAGATGGTTTGCTGCACGAAGATCAATGAGGCAGCTCGGTTCTGCTGTCTCGGGTGTGCCGCAGATGCACAGGTTGGATGGGGGTCCCCCCGGCTAGCGGAGCTTCATTTCTGTGCGTTTGTAGGGGTTACCAACACCCTGGCCAGAGACCCAATCAATGCCGTATCTCTGCTGCTTCTGCTCCCCCACAGCGTAGCCCCCGTTCAGGTTGGCGCGGTAGCAGTTTTTGTACCACCAGGCGCCATGCACAGTGGCGGCGCAGTTCTGTGTCCCGCTGTCGTTGTCACGGTCATAGGTGGAGAAAGGCTTCCCGTTGTGGAGGCCCAGGGAGTCACCTGCGGGACACACGAGACCCCAGTGCCACAACCGCACCAGGGCATGACGTTGAGCAGCAGAGAAATGGGAGCATTTCCCTTGCCGGCTCTATATCCCTGGAGGCAGCATGGGCTTGTGGTCTGGTCTGAGCCCAGGACTGGGATCCAAGCTCCTGAGGTTTAATTCTACGGCTGTGTCATGCCAGAGAGCAGACGCGATGTGTGTATCACGGTCCCTTTTGTCTTGACTAGCTGTGAATCTGGGAGTCCTGGATTTGCCCACGGCACTAGGGAGCCACATTTTTTCCAAGGCGCTAGAATGTTTTCAAGGCCTCAGCGCCCACAATCGGGGCCAGATTTTCCACCGAGCTGTCGATGTGCTGAACTCGATGGCAAATCGGGCCTTTCATGGCTTTGCCTCAGTTTCCTCAGCTGTGAAATGGGGATGATGATAATACACGCCTACATAGTAATGCTTAGCATGTCAATAGCACATTAAGTAATGACTCCTCATACACCCCAGGTGGTGCCTTATCTCCATCACGTGATGGGGCACAGCAAAGGCTGTGACCTACCCAAGGTCACGCAGTGAGTGTCAGAACCAGGTTTTGAACCCTAGAGTTCCCTGAATCTGGGCCTGCTGTCAGGCCACGTGGGGGCTAATTAGCTAAAGTCTGTAAAGTGCTTTGAAGATGGGCAAGTTCTAAGTGTTACTATTAGCAAAGCTGTGCTGTGGTTCAGATCCGTGAGCATGGTATTCGGGTTGGATTTTCTCTGCCAGCGGCGCTCTCGGGGGAAACGTGTGGGGCCGGATAGGGTGCATCCGCATAATTCCGGCCAAGGAAATGGATTGCCGAGGCTCCTAGGGATTAATCACCTTAGTGCCCAGGAACCCTGAGCCAGCAGGAGACCTGGCAGATAAGACAGACCCATTGCAATCTTCAGTGCTGTCACGGGCACATGCTGCATCCCCTCCCACCCCCCCAGCGAACATGGGTGCCACCCACGGGAGAGTTGCATTCGCCCTTGGCAGCTAATGGGGTTAATGCCTGGAGAAAGAGGGTGGAGGGGGTTGATGCTGGGCGCAGGCAGCTGCGGTGAGGCTGCCTGGGGTTTTGGATGCCAAGTGTCCTGAGCGTGTGCAATCTTCTCTACCAGGAACCAGGGGCTGCGGCGGGGAGCGAGGGGGAGGCCACTGCCTGAGCCTCGCCTGGCCTTTGGCAGAGATCCCAGCAGGGAGACAGACAAGGAATGATCCCTCTTCGCCAGATGTGGGAGCCCCCCACAATCCGTGTGTGTTTTGTGGGGGCAGCCAGGATAGGCGTTTGTATTTCTGTGTGTGATCATTTGAGACCTAGGTCTGTCTTTTGCATCTCTGGCCATCTCCTCCAATCCTGTTTTGCCTGCTTAAATCCCTGTGTGATAGTTTGAGCCAGATGTGCTGTTCCTCTGCCTACCTTAAATTACTGGCTAGCATTGCTGCATTCCTTGTCCCCAGAAACAGCTGCATTTCAGTGCTGGGTGCCTGGCTTCCCAGACACCCTCCATCCTTTTCCCCCCTCACAATAGGTTTTTGGGGCGTAATCCATGGACCTACACAAAGTGCTCAGAAAGCCCCTGGAGGGCAGCACCAGAGGCGTGCCAAGGGTTAAGTATTAATGCTGATCAGTCATTATCATGTGATTACAAATGGCTGAGTGACCCTGGAGAAGCTCATCCCATTTCATGCTTCGCTGCATCCCTTGCTCTGTGAGTTTGGATGCATATGTCTTTGTAGGAGAAGCGAAGAGTGGAACATGTGGTCTCTCTCTCTCTCTCTCTCTCTCTCTCTCACACACACACACACACACACACACACACACACAATGGGACAGATTCTCTCCCCCTGCCTTGGCCTCTTTGTGCTGCTCCCACAGCGTGCAGGGGCCCAGATCCTGCTGCAAGAGGCTGGGGTGCAGTTCCCTGGAGGATGCACTATGTAGGTCCCATAGGTCCCCATGAAGCCCCTGGCACAGAGACAGAAGGGGGTGTCTCCATGGTATATGGTGCAATGGAGACTCTGAGCTTCTCTGGACTGCAGGGCAGCCCTCGGGAGTTTGCTGGTAAAGCATCCCTGAGGTTGCTCTGATTTGAGCCTCAGAGCAGCCCTGAATCCTGAGGGCATAAAAGTGGTTTAAAGGTGCCTTTGCCCACATCTCCTCAGGCTGCCTCTTTGGGTGGCGCAGTGCAGAATGCCAGCCAGCCACACTCCCCTCACCTGCAGAGCCGCCGAGGAACATCCCCAGAACAAGCTCGTACTTGTCCTCTTCCCCCTTGAGCTTGAAGGACTGGTAGCTGGCAAAGGAGCTGCTGTCATTAAAATTCACCAGGTCCACACGGAGCTGGAACTCGCCTAAGGAAAAGGGACAGAGCCCAGTGTTAGCCAGGGGCCTATTTTGGCTCCCTCTCACCTCCAGGAGGGGGATCTGGGCCGGGGCTTCTAGTCACAAAGCAGAGAGGCTTGCCCACTGTGACGCCAGCACACCCAGGGGTGACCATCCCTGTGAGCGATGCCATGTCTTTGCAGGGCAATAGGGCAGAACAACCAACAGTGGGAACTGGCTGAGAGGTAGGGGCGGGGATCCCCTGGGAAAAGGAGGGGATCAGGGGAAAGGGATATTCCCACCTAACCTGGGCATTTCCAGCCACTCAGAATCCAAGGGCTGGATCTAAAAAGCCTCTGATGGGTAATGGCTGCTCGCTTTCGCCTCCTGAAGAGGCCCTGTGGAATAACAGCCCGCAGGGCAGGTCAGAGCTCCCCCAGGACAGCTGCTGGGCTTCCTTACCGTCCTGGGTGAGCAGGTGGAGGTTCTCATTTCCCAACCAGAACTCGGAGAGTTGGTTCCCGAAGCCCTTCTTGTAGGCGCTCCAGGTGCGGTAGAAATCCACCGAGCCGTCCATGCGTTTCTGGAACACCTGGAGGAGAAGAAAGAGAATGGGAGCTGGGAGCTGACTCAGCTCTCATGCTCTGACAGTCAAACTTCAGACAATAGCTGGAGCCCTGATTGAGCTGGGCCATGGAGGATCCAGATGAGCAGCTATGGGGACACTAGCTGGAAGTAAAGATCAACTGGGCTGTCCAGTCTCAGGCTTCAGGGCATGAGTTTGTCCCTGGCTGGGGTCAGGAAGGAATTCCCCTACTAGGGTAAAATGTTGCACAGCTGGATACATCATGGGGTTTTGTTGCATTTCTTCCCCTCCTCCACCCCCAAAGCACCCAGCAGTAACTATGGCTGGAGACAGACTAGAACAGGAGTCAGCAGCCTTGCAGAAGTGCTGTGCTGAGTCTTCATTTATACACTTTAATGGGAAGCTTCGTGTGCTGGTCATACATTTTAACGTTTTTTAGAAGGTCTCTCTATAAGTCTATACATTACATAACCAAACTACTGTTATATGTAAAGTAAACAAGGGTTTCAAAATGTTTCAGAAGCTTTATTTAAAATTAAATTAAAATGCAGATCTTATCAGTTTAGTGTGATCCCTGCCCTTGCTTTTCTGTGCTGAGTTTTCCGATGTCTGGTGGCATGTATTTAGATACCTTAAGCTGCACACAAGCTTCTGAGTGATCAGTTGTCGGCAGCTGAGGTGAGTGGAGCTGGCGGCTGGTAGGGCTGAGCAGGGCCGGAGGCCTGGACCCTGTCTGGTGGGGGGCCTGTGCTGGAACTCCAGCTGGCAGCAAGGTGAGTGGAGGCTGCAGCGGGGACCCTGGCTGGCAAGGGGCCAGCAGCTGGAACCGCAGAGCAGAGGCTGAGCGGCTTAGCCCATCACCGCTCTGGGGTTCCAGCTGCCGGCTCCTGCCAGCCGGGGTCTCAGCCCGCTGCCAGCCTGAGGTTCCTTCACCCAGGCCGGCAGTGGGCGCTGAGTGGGACCAGCAGCAGCGGGCAGTGGTGGGGCCCTGGGTGGCAGAAGCTGGCAGTGGAAACCCCAGAGCGGCGGCAGGCTGAGTGGCTCAGCCCACCGCCGTGTGCCATCAAAAATCAGCTCATGTGCCACCTTTGGTACACGTGCTGTAGGTTGCCAACCCCTGGGATAGAATGATCTATCTGGAGGTGGATCCGCGAAGCAAAACCAGCTCCAATTCCCACTCCCCATGTGCTGGAGTGGCTCTGGACTCTGCCGCTTGGCCCCAGCCCTAGCACATTCAGCGCTGGCTGTTAATCTCAGCCAAGCCAGTGTGAGCCTGTGAGTGACACCCCCGTGGCCTCCTTCCCCTCCACTCCCCCCACAAGTGCACAGCCAGGCAGGACATTCTGGAACAGCTATCAGAGACAGAACCATGGTCCGCGTCCCTCCCATCGTTGTCCTTTCAGGGTGTCAGCCTTGCATGCCGCTAGCCACTGGGGACACACACCATGCCTGGGTGAGCACAGGGAAATCTTACAAACCAGAGAAAGCCACGTCTGTGGGGCATGTCAGCAGTCAGGGAAAGGTGAGACACATGCATCTGCCTTTCAGTGATTTCTCTGCTCTCCTAACTCGCGGACTGATAACCCCAGCTAACTCCACAGCCTGGGTTAACTTCCTCTACCTGAACCCCTCCTGTTGGCTCAGGGAGATGCAGCGATCGTTCTTTCTTCCTGCCCTGCACTGTAGCTTTACTGCACACTGTCGAACAGTTGCCCCATCCCTCCCCAGAGGTGGTTGCATTCCAGCCATGGGTGACGTGATTCCCTGTGCAGGCGGGTTGTGAAGCCCTTCAGGGTGAAAGGCGCTACATACGGGTAAGGAATGATTCTCTCTGGACCCCTCCCCAGCCCCATCACGGCCACATTCTGCTACCCATGCGTAAATCTCTCGCACCGCACTGGGACCAGGCAGCTCTGGATGTGACCATCGCTCCGGCGCTAGGATACTGCATTTACCAGCCAGCCTCCGCCGTCAGTGTCCATGTCACAGAAGACCCTCAGCGGCCGGCAGTCCGGCAGGTAGATGGTGTGCCAGCCACTCAGGAACTCCCCTTTGCCCAGAAGCTCCTTGCAGCTCTTTGGCCCTGGAATCAAGGCAGAATTTGGTCCCTGGGGAAATGTGTCTGAGGTCTCGTCCTCTCCCAGAAAGAGGCGCACACAAGTGGGGAGGGGACGGGACTGAGTGGCTGCCGATGCTGAGATCACCTCGCAGTGATAGGGGGTTACCTTGCCACCCAGGGCAGGTCACAGCCCCTCTGTGTGCCTCAGTTTCCCCATGTGGGGCTAATAATACTTTCCCGCCTAAGTGCTTTGAGAGACTTGGAGGAAAGGTGTTATTGACTATCGTTCCTGTGTTACTGGCCCGTGAGCTTTCCCGGCTGAAGGAGAGAGAAACCTTCTAGAGCAAGCAGACGAACACACACAGCCTGCTTAGTCCTCTGATGTGAAGGCTACTGCAACTGCACCAGAGCTGGACTAAACTGCTCCAGTGAGTACGTAGGGGCCGGTCCTGAAAGGGGAATATTCACTGCTCCAGAGCGATGGTCTTTTGGTTAAGGCCCTGGATGAAGACTCAGTGGAACTGGGTTTCTAGCTCTGCCATAGACTCTCCGTGTGACCTGAGCCAGTCACTTCATCTCTTTAAGTAGTTCCGTGGGGTCAGTCTGATGGGGGGGGGGGTACCCCGCGCAGCTCTGCGCTGCAGCATACTGACGTCTTCGTCCAGCAACCCCTCTTGGGCCCTTACCATCTCCCCCTGTAAATGGGGCCAGGGCTGCTCCCTTGGGCTGTCTTGGCTATTCAGACTGTAAGGTCACCGGGGCAGGGCCCGTCTCCTGCTCAGTGTCAGCACATCTCCATGCATGGCGGGTGGATGCCTCCAAGCGTTACTTGTCATGGAGTCCCCGGGCGATGCTCTGGAACTGCTCACCACTAAGCCAGTCAGGACTTTGGGGAGCCTCCTCTCCCTTGGAGCAGACTTGTTCAGGGCAAAAAGCTCACACGGCTTCACCTCCTGGGTCTCTCCTTGGAGCATTCAGCATCCTCTGCCCCTCTGTGTGCTTCCCACAGCGAGCCCGCCCCAGCGGGGTCCTGGAGAAAACCACAGGGTCCTGCACCCCCACTTTGCAGTCAGACGTGACTCTCAGCCAGCCAGTAAAACAGAGGTTTATTCGATGACAGGAACAGGGCTAAAAACAGAGCTTGTAGATACAGCAAACTGCGGGTCCATTCTAGGGGGCAGTGAGCCAGACCCCCACGTCTGCCCTCAGCCAGCTCCAGCCTAACAACCCCCTCCAGCCCCTCTCTGCTCAGCCCCTTTCCCGGGCCAGGAGGTCACCTGATCCCTTTGTCTCCAACACCTTCAGTTGGCACCTTTGCAGAGGAGGGGCCCAAGCCATCAGTTACGAGGAGACAGAGTGCCAGGCATTTAGGTGCACTGGCCCTTTGCTCTGCCAGATACTTGAGAACTGCCTGGGGGACACTGAGGCACCAACACAGTATTCAGAGAAAACCTTAAGAACATTCCTAGTTCATCACACTACCCTAATGCAAACAATGGTAAGTCATTTTTTTAAGCACCTAGGAGCCAAACTCACCATTCTGGCAGAGGAAGGAAGGGTCTGGGTGGTCTCCTGCCAGTCCGAGAAACAAAAAAAAAAATGCAGTTAGAAAGCAAAGCTTAGCAGGTGCCTGTAGAACTTGGTTGGATGAAGAGTGGAAGGTTCCTGGTTAGCTGTTTTTCCTGCTGTGTCACAGCTGCTTCTCTTGTTTGGAAGGGATGTATATTACTGCCCTCCCGCCTTGCAATGTAGGAGGAACTGAGGCCATCTGCTTGTAGCGTCTGTGTGCAACATTCGGGGCCACCTGCTCCCTGGGGACCTGAACCAAATCCCACTGAGGACGGTGGAAAGGCTTCTCCCACAGAGACCCCACTCGGCCCTCTGCAGTGTGAGAGGACGTGGAAATAGGGTGACCAGATGTCCTGATTTTTAGGGACAGTCCCGATTTTGGGGTCTTTTTCTTATATAGCCTACTATTACCCCCCACCCCTGTCCCGATTTTTCAAGTTTGCTGTCTGGTCACCCTACGTGGAAATGCTCCAGAGAGAGCCATTTCATGCCAGTGCAGGGGAAGGTGGCGGGGAGCCGATCCTGGGTGCTGGCTCATCTCCCTGACACTGGCCACCCGTCCCAAAGCTTCATGTTGTCCTGGCTTCGGAGGGCCTGGTCCAGTGCCCGTTGCAATTGATGGGAAGGGCTGTGGTGACTTGGACGGGGTAGTGGTGGGATCAGGCCCGGGAGCCCTATTAGCAGCCCCGAAGGCCCCTCTTGAAAACCACAGGAGAATTTTGGCAGGACGGACTAAACCGTCTGGAGCCAGAACAGATAGGAGTGGACCCCAGCCCAGGCACCAGCACTTCTTGAAACGGGGGCGGGGAGATCCTCATTTGAATGCTAAGGCTCCTGCCTGCCTCGAATAACAACCCCCCATCGGGTGTAATCTACACCCTCAGTGCCCCCCCCACCCCCGTCCCAGACCATTGCTACATAGTTACCTCGTTCCCCCTTCGGGTCCTGCTTTCCCAGGCGGTCCCACAGCCCCTGAAATCCAGAGCAGAGGGAGAGACACAGTGAACGCAGGGAAGTGCTTGAGCGCAGTCAAGGCACAGAACATGGTTGGGGGGGGAGTCCCTGGGGGCTCTTTTAAATGGGGACAAATGGACGGACCCAGAGGAAAAAGAAGGGAAGCGCTCAATGTCCATCACTACTTGTTCCAATGGCAACCATGAGAAGCAGCTCATGGGGGCTGCCCGGCTAATCCTGGTGGACGATGCCATCGGGCCTGGAGGAGGTGAGGGGTGGGCTGCTGCCCAGCCCTACAGGGGCTAGTCAGTTGAGCCCTGTGTGTGGGAGCAAGAGGCACCGGGTGGGGGGGGCGGAGGGTCAGATTCAGGGGATGGTGTGGCTGTGCCAGATGGAAGAGCTGCTGGCCCATGAAGTCATGCCTTGGTCTCCCACCAGCGGAGGGCATGCGGTTCATCAGGGACTAATCGCTGTACCAGAAGGGGTGGATCCATCAAACACAGTCTGCTAAGGCCCATGCACCAGCCAGAGTGATCACGGGCGATGGGGTCGCACCGGGCACCGCCCAGCGAAGTGCCCAGTTCAATATGGGGTTTGCACCCTTAGCCAGAGAGTCCCTGGCTCTGGTGACACTTCTGAGCCGTTAGGCCCCAGCCTCTTCCGGTGTAAATGGTGCATTGATGTCAGCGCCGCTGCGCCAATTGACTCCAACAGAGGATTTGAGCCATACTGCTCATTAGCTGCCAGAGTCCAATCCCCTCCTTGTGACACTGCTTTCTCCACCTGCCCCACAGACTCATTGTGAGCTGGCCCAAGACCATCCCACAGGCCCAGAGGGGCCTGCTCCAGCTTGGGGACAGTGCCTGTTGTTAGAGCCCCTCTCTCATCTCCTACCTCTCAGGCCAGGTTGACCAGGTGCCCCCTTTTCTCCTGGGCTTCCTGCTGTGCCTGGCGTCCCAGGGCATCCCTGTAATATGGTGAGTTTCTCAGCACCGGAGAGACCCACCACCTTCACCTCTGTGGAAACACAAAGAGACATGGGAGGAGGCACGATCCCAGCACCTGCTCCGGCTCGGCCCCAGCGAGTCACCTGGTGAGATGGTTCCCAGCATCGCTTACCCTGGTCCCTCTGATAATTACTGCTGGCCCCTTGGTCTCGATCTCTGGAGGGGCTCTGTGGAACTGAGGCTGCTGGACAGGACCTGCCCTGGTCTCACAGGTCAGCAAAGCCCAGTGAAGGAGAGGGAAAGGGCCCCAAAAGGCATCTACCACCATGTCCACGTTGCCTCTCTGCTCTCAGTGACCACCAGCCCCGCGATAGCCTGCATCTTTCTACTCCACTGTCCCTGCATCATGGCCCACCCCATAGCATCCCCCAGTGCAGGGCTGGGCTAGCTGTGGTGCTCGGAAAGAAATCCTTCCCAGGGGCACCAAGTGGATGGGGGGGCAGTTGGAGAGCTTTCACTCCATTTTTCCATCCACCCCTCCCCCCCCCACACACACACTGGCTGCGCATCCCATCCCAGCCACGTGGTCTTTACAACCAGCTTTAAGCTGGGAGGCAGGGATTCATTGGGGTGCATCATCCAGCCAAGCTCTCCCCATGACAGGCACTCCCCTGGGGTCCAGCCTCCATTCCTCCTGGCTCAGCTCCAGCCCATCTCCCGCTTGGAGTCCCCAAACCGATCCCAACAGCCAGCCTAACGGGCTTTGCACCCACAGCCCATCCGTCGACACCCTGACTCAGCTACTGCAGTGCTGGAGCCAGCTAAATGGCTAGAGAAACACACACACCCCAACCATCGCTAGGCAACATGGGTGCCTCAGAGCTCAACCTAGCCCCCTGCCCCATTTACAGCCCCAAAACAGAGCTTCTTCTACCTGGGCAGGTGCCTGGGTCCCCCGTAACCAGCATCCAGGTGCAGAGCCAAAGCAGGGCTGGAATAAAGCTCCACATCTGCGCTGTTTTCACGTGCGCCCGTCCCTCCCCAACTGCCTCTCGGTTTATGGACGTTCCAGGAACAATGCCTTTGTGGGAGCTTTTCCTGGGAAGTAAACCGGGCTTCCCACCATTGTTCCTAGGCACAAAAGCTTGGCACCCCCAGAGACCCTCTGGAGAGGTGGGGCCGGGCCTCTTCCTCCAGCACAGGACAGCATGTGCTAGCCAGCTCTGGCCATGGAGTTTTGGGCGCTGACCCCCCAGCTCTGGCCATGCAGCCCTGGCCTTCAGCCATGGGGCTTCAGATGCCAACTCATGGCTGCAGGCTCCGATCCCTGGCTCTGGCTGTGTGGCACCAACTCCCAATCCTGCTGGCCCCAAGTGTTGACCCCCAGCCGTGTGCTCCAACCCCCAGCCCTGGCCACTGACCCCAGGTGCAGATCCCCAGTGGTGGCCTTGGGATCTGGCGGGTGCTGGCTCTGGATGCCAATCCCTGGCCCTGGTCATGCGGCAGCAGGCACAGCCTCCAATCCCAGTGGTGGCTGATCCCCGGCCTTGGCCACTGAGCCTGGGCACTGCTCCTGGATGGCGACCCTGGGTTCCAGCGGGTGCTGGTCATGGATGGCAATCCCCAGCCCCACTCACACAGCAGCAGGAACCAATGCCAGGCTCTGGCCCTGGATGCCAAGCTCCAGTCCTGATCATGCTGCAGCAAACTCCGGCGAGTGCTGGCCAAGGACGCTGACTCCTAGCTCTGGCTGTGCAGCAGCAGGCGCAGACCCCAAGCACCGACCCTGGGCTCTGATCCCCGGCCATGCAGCTGCAGGTGCCAACCCTGGGCTCCAGTGAGTGCTGGCCCAGAGCACTGACCCCCAGCTCCAGGCACCAACCCGCACCCCCGATGAGACGGTGGCGGGTCCCCCTGCATCCATCACCCCTGGCTTCTGCTGCCTCACCCCCCATCCTCTCCATCCATCCTCCCTGGCATCCGCTGCCTCACTCCCCTGCCCGTCCAGGTCTTAACTGGCCAGGACTTGCTGTGAAAAGTGATATTAACAAACATACTAATATCACTTTTCACAGTGTTATTTTTACTGTTGAGTATGGAAAAAACCCTACACAAAGAAACGACAACGCTCTGGCTGCATACATGTGCATAGTTATTTGTTTTTCCTAAAGTTAATTAAGTATTTCAGGAAAAAATGTCAGTTTAGCTACCAGCCAGTGTTGTGAGACCCCCTGTCCTAGCTCACCTGCCATAACAATGCCCTGCAAAGGGGAGACACACGAGCTAGCTGGGGCAGTCCCGCTCTGTGCTGAGGACCGGGTCGGGCTGACAGCTGTAGGCTTCGGTGTTCAAATATAAGGTGCGACCGATCACAGGGCTGGGAGCCAGGAAGTCGTGAGCTCACTGCCCAGCACTGAAACGAATGCCTTGCTCCAGCCGCCTTTGCGTGCCTCAGTTTCCCCATCTGTGAAAAGGGGATAACATCATTGCCCTCAGGGTGGGGTCCAAAGCTCACATCCCCAAGTGGTTTGGTTTCTCTTCCTAGGAATAACAGGGAGAAGAGCAGAACCCAGACCACGTCCTTCACTCCCAGCAGAGCTAGGCAGAACGTTCCCAGCTCCAGCCATAGCTTCTCAAAGCGCAGCACCTCCCACCCATCGCCCCTGGGGCAGGGGAGCCTCCCCGCTGCACCCCTATGTCCATCTCCACTCGGGATCTGGTTGATCATTGAGGGTAGTAAGAGGATCCCATTGCAGTGACCAGGGCTTTAGTCAGGGCTGCCCAGAGGAATGATTCAGGGGGCCGGGGGCAAAGCTGGGAAGCTGCGGCGCTTGTACTTACCCGACAGCGGTCTGGGTCTTCAGGGGCGGGGAGCCCTTCAGTCGCTCCACGTCTTCGGCAGCACTGACATGGCCCCCGCTGCCGAAATGCCGCCAAAGACCCGGACAACCGCCGGGCCAGGCCTTGTGGGGCCCAGGGCCTGGGGCAAATTGCCCCACTTGCCCCCCCTCTGGCCAGCCCTGCCCTTACTGCTGCTCAGGATCAGGGGCCGTGGGGCAGGCCCATGGGCAGCAGTGCAGTTAGGCAGCCTGGCTCCCTGCTGCTGGCCCTGGAGAAGGGCAGTACAGGGGAGAGGCACGCGCCTGCCTCCATCACCGAACAGCCCCCATTGCCAGCAGGTGAAGGGTGAGACCGAACCACCCACCGCCCCATCCCAGGTATATGCACCAGCCCCCACCCCCAGAGCAGGGGGCTCCCAGGTGCAGCAAACTTGCTAGTAAGGCTACAGGGTCACTGGGTGTAACGTAGCCCCTGTCGCTCCCACACACGACCCAGACACCAAAGATCCAAGAAAAAGTGCTTTTATTTGCTTCCTCTGTGTGCGATGACTCCATCCCCCCACCACGCTGCGTGGCCGGGGCTGGGAGCCCAGCATCCCGCCAGCCCCAGGGAAATGGAGCCAGCGTGGGGCATAACGCACCCAGCCCCCTCTGAGAGCAGATCGGGCCCCAGGAGGGGAGAAGTCAGCTGGCAGGCACCAGAGATGAACTGGGGAGCAGCCGGGAGGAGGGGGGGGCCTTAGGTCACCTTTAAAGAGGAAACCAGCCATGGGTCCCTTGAGATGTCTGGAAGGAACAGCACGAGGAAGCTCCCCTGTGCCTAGGGGAGACCTCAGCTGCTCCCCTAGCCTGGGAAAGCCCTTGTGTCTGAGGATTGGGCCGCCCGACTGAGCAGGGGTTACAAGGATGAAGGCTGGTGGAAAGTTACAGGCCAGGGAGCGGCAGAGGGCTCAGGACATGTGTATGGGGAGGGGGGGACGTTCCCCCCGCAGACAGAAGGTGAAGGCCAAGTGAATTGCTGACCCCAGGCAAGCGGCTGACCCAGCTTCGCCCCCCTACCCACTGGAATTATAGCAGGAAATGGGAGCTCACCAGCCCCCCCACAGGGGGGAGAGCAAAAGGAACAGAGTTACAGGGAGGCAGAGCTGCTCTGTGGAGGGTCCGACGAAGGTGGGTTGAGCCTGTCACCCCTGGGGGGAGGGTCTGTCCATCCAGAGGGAGCAGGGCCAGGAGGGCACCCTGAGCTTCCCAAACAAGGCAGCGACATTAGGTCTTGCTGGGGACAGGCCTGACCCTTGGGTGGCGTGTGTGTGGCCCCAGGGCTCCGGGGCCAGCCCTCCCCATGGCGAGTCTAACGGGCACAACGTGGCTCCAAGCCCGGAAGACCCAGCCTGGCAGCGCTTTGCATAGCTACGTGGCGCCCAGATCCCCTGCCCCGGCGAGGAGGGAGAGGCGCACGTCCGAGAGCAAGCATGGCAGCCGGAGCACTGGCCACCTCCTCTTCCATTCCTCTTCCCACAGGAAACCACTTCACCGCCCCGCCCCGGGCAGCGGCCGTCAGATCCTAATGCAGTGGGACAGAGAAGAGAGCTCACCAGCGGGGACCGAGCGCTACTGCCATCGCTGCCCCCCAGCGTAGCCATTCCACATCCTAGCAGGCTGCTGTGCCAGACAGGACTGGACGCCCCAGGGGCGTGGCAGCACCAGGAACCCTTCATGACCAGGTTGCGGGTTCAATCCCAGCCCGGAGGGCAATGTCCAAGGCCACTGTGAAGTGACGGTGCCGTGGCCAGCAAGGAGTCTAAAACTAGCGCCTATCTGGGCCAAGATGCCACACGGTGAACCGGTCACAGCTCCAGATGATGAGAAGGCCTCTACCTCCAGGAGACGGATGCGAGATGTGGGTAAAGGGGACCCAGACTGGTGCTGGGGCAACGGCTTGCAACGTACCAAAGCAATCACGCTACCCTTAGGAAAAAAGACACACCCCCCTTTCCCATAGCAGCTCCCACACTGCAAGGACACCCCCACTTTCCCAAGGGAGCTCTCTGCTGAGAATCCTCCTCTGTCCCTAAGCCAGGCCTGGCACGGAGTAGAGACTCCTGCTGTCGATCTGGCCCCAAGCGGGTAATGTAGTTAGACAGGCAAATAAACTGTGAGTGGGGGACAGACAGACGCAGACAGACACAGGGCTGCTTTCAGGGAAACAGGCCAATTATGCGCAGCAGGTGCTCCTACCCTCCTGAAAGCCATTTCTCAGAGGCTGCCTGAAGCACAGGGACATGGCTTCTTGCTTTCTCCGGGCAGGTTGTTCTGCCCCCGCCCCCTGCCTTGAAAACGCAGATGTTCTCAGCTGTGCCTAGGCCCCTTAGGACTTAACGCCTGCGGCAGGTGCTGGAGATGGTCTCCCAGAGACCTTGCTCGTGGAGCGTGGGTGCACATCTGGACAGACATCCATTCCCCCTTGCAGCCCAGTGGGGCAGAGGAACCAGACACCTGCTTCTGCAGCATCCACCCACACCCCACAGGTCAGCCCAGTTTGCACGGGCCGGTCTAACTCTGCCAAGGGATTTCCACGCCTTGAGCTGTTCTCAACATACACTCCCACCTCCGGCCCATGCAGGGATCCACCCAGCAACAAAGTCACCCCGGAGAAATCAAACCGTGCAGCTTTAATTCCACACTCACAAGGCTTCGGCCCACTACACACAGCATGCCCCCAGCTGCCCCCCCAGGGACCCCACAGCAGCACAACGACACTGCAAGAGCACACGGACAGCTGGGGGGGAGCGGGGAGGGGAGGGGTACACACCCCTTTAATCATCCCACTTGCCCCTCAAAATTGGCAGCCATGCTGCTGGACCAGGGTTCAGAGCCATCTGCCAGTAAGCTGCCTGTAGGAGACACACCGCTCTTAGGCAGCGGCTACCATTCAGACAGGGCGGGCAGCCGCTGGCTGGAGGGGATACCAGTGGCCAGGAGGGCCCAGTATTTTAGAGATGGCCCCACAGCGAGCCAGCAATGCCTTGCTCATAGCATCACCTGCCCTGCCACGAGGCGGGAGGGGGATGAAGAGAAAGATACCCTCCTGGGGATTCAGCAATCAAGTGAGAAATGAAGGGACAGGATTATTTGGAAACTGTTCCTGTGGCGGGGAGGCTTGGGGGGGAAAAGAGGACACGAGGGGCAGGCCTCTCGCTGCCTCCCCGACTAGCCCCAGCAGCAGGAATCGCCGGAGGGAGAGCTCACAAGACCCCCTCTGAGCTGGACCCAGTTTTCACCCCAGTTAGGGGTGGCTGATGGGCTCAGGGATAACGCACCGGGCTGGGATTCAGGAGACCTGGATTCCATTTCTGGTTGTGCCATTGAGTCTGGGCAGCACACGCTTCGGGCCAGATTTTCAAAAGCGCCCAACATGTGAGAGGCTGAGCTCACTGGAAAAGTCTGGCCAACAGGCTCGCAGGGAGCCAGTTCCCCCTCTGTAAAACCAGTATAATCCTTCCTCTCCCGCACCCTTTGTCTTCCCTATTGAAGACAGTGAACGTTTTGGGGCAGGGTCTATGTTTCACTGAGCCTCTGTACAGCCCCTGACACCAAGGGGCCCTGATCTTACTCAGATCTTCTAGGCACTAGTGCTAAGAGAACAGCCCCGCCTGTCTCACTGAGCATACGTGGGACTGCAGGGAGAAGGGCTATGCAGAATTTCTCCCAGCGGGACACAGAGGCTCTTCTCATTGTTATATGACATGCCGCTTCGCCTCTGGTGTCTTCCAGCCAAGGACCCCACAGCGTGTTATGGGTAGCTACTACTACTGGACAGCCAGGGAAACTGAGGCACAGAGGTTCTGCAGTGAGCACTGTGGCACAGGCAGAACAGAACCAAGTACTCCCACTCTAACTCCACTCCACTCTCCCTCACCAGGGCCACATGAGTGCTGGGGAAAGCACATGCTTTGACCACGGCCTGGCTGCACCAAGCCAAGCTGGAGCCAGACCGAGGACGCTTTGAGGGTGTGTGTGGGGGGGAGATTTCCTAGTCCTCAAAGGAGCTTGTTTGAGAACCGCTATGACAGCAGAGAGCCTTGCTGTAGCGCACAGGCTGGGGTAGGGGGGAGAGACAGCCAGACGCCTGCCAAGAAAATGCTTGTGACAGCAGTGGGCCGTGGTGGTGGATAGGAACTGGGTAGTGTCCCATTAAATAGCTAGGGGGCATTACCCCGCTCCACCTCCTGAGTGGAGCACCTCGGCCCTGCCTTCGGGCAAGGAGACAGCATTTTAATACAAGCCAATGGGCTAGCCAAGGCCTGCATGCCCCCTCCACACAGCCAGGGAGGGGGCAGGCTGGGCTACCACACTGCCCTGGAGACACCCCCCATCCCCACCCCCATCCACAGGCAACCCCAAGAAAAGGTGAGGTTTTCTCTTGTTGCGGTTCCTGTCGCCTTGCACGTGTAAGCAGAGCCACACAGCAACACCTACTGGTTCTCCTCCCTGGCGCCGGGCAGCGTGCAAGGGAAACAGAGAGAGGGGACGGCCCCTGACATTAGACACAGGCCCAGCTCCCCGCCCAGCCCGAGCATCTACCCTCCATGCTCTCCTGCAGGGAGTGAAGGGAGGCATGGGCCCTGCTCCCACAAGAGAGAAGGTCCCTGAGCCGGGCTTGGGGCTGAGAGAGGCAGGGCCCGAGGGGAAAGGAGGCGAGGGCACGCTCAGAGGCCAGCCCCTACATGGGGCATGGCACCTTGGCAGTGGAGTCAGGCCAAGCATGTTCATTCTGGAAAGGGGAAGGGGGCTGTGGATGGGCCAGCAGGTGGAGAAGCAGCACAAAGGCTGGAGAGAAGCAGAGAATGTGGGCGCTGGGGGGGCTTGAATGGGCCCAGACTAGAGCCTCTGGAGACACGCAGGGAGAAGAGCGAGCGAGCTACCGTTTCACCCAGCTCCAGTGACTCCGGCCTCTCTTCTCGCCAACAGTCACTTCCCAGCTCCATCCCATCCCCGCCTGCCCCGGCCAGGCCCTGGACACGATCAGCGTGAGGGGTTTAAACAAGGAGGGCTCAGCAGAATGAGCTTTCCTAGGGGCTGGGTCCCCAGAGCCTGTCTCCCCGCTGTGAACGGCGGGAGACGGGGGATGATCCGGCGAGGGGACAAGCCAGCTGGCAGGCACCAGAGAGAGAACCAGCGACAACAGATGGACGATGAGGCAGAAGAACAACCAGCTGAGAAACACACAGACGAGGAGCGTCTCCACCAGAGGGAGGGCTGGGGTTTATTGCTCCCAGAGCGAGTGCGCTGGGGAGACCTGGCCTCCACAGGGCAGGGAGAGGTGGAGCAGATGCCCCAGTGCAGATGGGACAGGGGAAAAGAGAGAGGGAGAACACGGAAAGGTTCACAGCGGGGTTTGCATGAGAGCGAACCAACAGTGCATGGCCATGAGCAAGACAGAGGAGCCGCCACACACTGACACGTGCGCACAGCTGCCAGAGACAGACACACAAGGATCTCACAGCATGCTGGGGAGCAGGTGCAGAGAGCCCAGAGGCTCATGACTGCCTAGCCATGGAAAGGGGAAACATACCCCCAGTGGCTGTAGATGGATTGCACGCGGCGCTATTCTAAACAGGTGGAAAGATGGGAGCCGGACAGTGCTACGGGCTGGATCTAGCAGCTGCCCCACATACTGCTATGAGTGAGTCAATCCCGAGCCTGTGGCACCAGTGGGTCTCCCTCCACGCCCCATCACACACAGCAGGGCTCGCCCCCAGCCACTCCCGGGATCAGAGCTGTTCTCCAGCCCCAGGGCCGGGCCTGGCCGAGACAGACAGTGTGTGTGTGGGGCGGGGCAACCTTACAGCGTCTGGTAGGTGCTGTCCTTGGACTTGAGGAACTTGATGATGAAGTAGAAGACGGCCTGGACGCTCAGCACGAGGACGATCCCCCCCACGAAGCTGGCCGAGTCGAAGCCAGGCGGGCGGAACTCGGGGGTGGTTGTCAGCGGGGGGCCGGCCGTTGTCCCTGGGGGGGGGAAGCAGCAACAATGTTACTGGGGCCTGATGCCAAGCACACGCCCATGTGATGCCGCGCTCCCTCTCCCAGCATGCCACCTGCTCCGGCTTCTGGGCCCTGAGCCCGGATAAAAGGTACGCTGTCCCCCTCCTGCCCCTGGCTAAGCAGGGCTTCCCCAGGCAGTGATGGAGGGAAAGGGACGGGAGATGCCCCTGGCTCTGGAATAGGCTCACCTGAAGCTCTCCAGGCACTCGGGGGGGCATTCCACCTAGAGAGAACACTGCCCTCTCAGCCAACGCCCCAGCAGAGTGCCAGGGGGACTGGGCCATGAGAGATGAAGCTGGGGTTCTGGCTGTTTGGGATGAGGGTCATTCCAGATCCCATGGCACTTCCCCCCATTTTCTTTGGCCAGCAGCATCTCTCCTTCCCTGTGGGGCAATGTATGAGTGGCGGCTGCCCTCCTCCCCAGAGGTGGCTGCATTCCAGTGCTTCCTATTGTAATTTAGTCTCCCAAGCCCAGATGGTGTGTCATGCACTGAAGCTGCCGGTGACAGCAGCCTGTTGAGTGGTGAGGAAGAACTAGACCCATCTGTAGGCAGAGGTGAGAGGAAGGGGCAGAGACCGCAGAGCGGCAGCAGCGCTCTGCATCCTGACATGTTCTATAACAGAGTGAAATGCAGAGGATAGGGGGGCACTTCAGGCCCCTCACACACACACACTACAGACCCCACTACAGACCCCAGACCCCAGGAGACTGGTTAGTGAATGGAGTTTAACCCTTTCAGTGCTCTCCCTACACCAGCCTCTTCCTCTGGCCACAACACCTCGTGTAGCAGAGAGTTTACCGCAGAGCAGAGACTGTGCATGCGTGTTTGGGAGCAGAGAGAGAACCAGCTGCATGCGGAATGGGAGGACTGGGAAGAGAAGCCGTCAGCTGCTCTGCTAAAGAGAGCAACTGCCCATCGGAGCCTGGGCTGGATCAATAATTCACAAAGCTCTGGGATACAGTTACTTGTTTTAATTAGCTGAAAGCTCTCCGATTCCTGCTCCTCTTTCCTGGAAAAAGAGTCCTTCTCATAACACTGCCATCCCACTCCCCATCCCTCCTGCTTCCCCACCCCAGCAGCAAGAGCCCATTTAGGAGCAAGGGAGTGGAAAGAGAATCTGTTCCTGTTACATTCCTCCTGCCTTCATTTCCCCAGGCAGGTTCAGCCGGAGGCAGTATTCTCTTCCTCTCCCTGTCTCACCAGTGCTGAGGTCTGCTCCACCCAAGGCTTGGCTGCATTTTAATGGGGAGTGAAGCAATGCTGGGAGAGTATATGAAAGCAGAAGTCTCTCTCTCTCACTTGCGCCCAGGCCTGATTTTTCCAAACATTTGGACCCCAAATACACAGGCAAAATGAGTGTGCAAGTTGATCAACTTGTGATACTCTGCACAGGCGATGACCTTGTTTGCACAAACAAATCACAGTTAACTGTGCCTATAAGTTAGTACACAGGTCTCCCAGCCCTTTTCTAAAAAAAAAGGATCAGGCCCATCATTTAGACGTAATATGTAGCATTGGATGCTTCACAAAAGGCAGGCAAGGCACTGCACACAGCATGGGGAGCTCTGGAAGGGAGAGGCATCAGTCACCCCTGCCTTAATACATGCTAGGCTTTCACCACCAAAATGTTTGGAGGTCCCCAATATGGGTCTATTTCCTATGTGACAGGGCTTTGATTAATAGAATACTCTGCCCTTGTATAGCACCAGACATTTACCTAGAAGCACTTCAGGCAGTGACTAGTAACTGTCCAAACACTCCCTGGGATGGAAGTAAAAGTCATTATTCCCCCTTTTAGTACAGATGGGGAAACTGAGGCATGGAGCGGGGGAGGGAGAGGAGGACTTTCCAGAAGTCACACAGCCAGCGCTGTCAGTAGAACCCAGGAGTCCTGAGGGCCAGGCCTGTGTTTGAATTACAGCACACGCTTCCCTCCTCTGTTTCTGCAGGAGAAATTCTGGAATGAAGAGACATTCGACTGCCCAGCCCCAGCCAGCTCCTGGCTGAGGTGGGAGGGAAGGGTGTTTGGGTTCTCAGCACAGCAAACCCCACCAGACTCCTCCTTGCTGACCTGAGCCTGGTGCAAGAACCACACGTTAGAACTTGCCTCTTCTCCAGCCTGCCATTCCCTCCCCAGCCCACACGGGTGCCACTTGCCTGGGGTCAGGATCTCAGGCTCCTTGGTGGACGCTTGTGGAGGCACCTTGGTGGGCGATCTCCGTGCTGAGGGGGCAAAGGTGGAAGAACAAGACGAAATGCTTAGAGGCCAGAGTTCCTCGCTGGCTCTCACCATGGCTGGGACTGGAGCGCCCCCTTCAGCCACTGCTCCTGCCCCATTCCCTACAGCGCCCCCTGCTGGGAGCGCCTGGGACCGGAATAGCTGTGAGCTCCCCCACAGCCACCGCTCCTGCCCCATTCCCTACAGCGCCCCCTGCTGGGAGCGCCTGGGACCGGAATAGCTGTGAGCTCCCCCACAGCCACCGCTCCTGCCCCATTCCCTACAGCGCCCCCTGCTGGGAGCGCCTGGGACCGGAATAGCTGTGAGCTCCCCCACAGCCACTGCTCCTGCCCCATTCCCTACAGCGCCCCCTGCTGGGAGCGCCTGGGACCGGAATAGCTGTGAGCCTGCCTAGAATCACCGCTCCTACCCCATTCCCTACAGCGCCCCCTGCTGGGAGCGGCTGGGTCTCGTGTAGCTGGGGACATCAACTGGCTGTCAGACATATCAAGTCCCCCAATGGGCTGAGCCCATGGAACTGCCCCTTCTCCCAGGACAGGCAGCCCTGCTTACTCCCTGTGCACGCAGTTGGCTGCAGGCAGAGGCTCCCGCACACGTTTAGTCAGAGGTGATTATGGGATCCTGGAAGCAGCTGGGACAGGAGTAGCTAGCAGCTGCCTTGACAGCCAGTGCTCCTGCCACTTTCTCCACAGCACCTCCTGCAGAGAGCGGCTGGGACTGGTTTCACGGCTGTCGCTCCTGCAATGGAGCGTGGATTCTCTTCCATGAAAACAGATAAACAATACTACTATCTCCTAGCACTTACACCGAGACCATCGGCACGCACGACACCTTGCAAAGAAAGGGGAATATTATCTTCATTTTACAGATGGGAAAATCAATCAGCCTCTGAGCCAGGGGTAGAATGCAGGTCCCCCGAGGCCCGGTGCTGCGCTCCACCCAGAGCTCATGCTGCTGTGTTCACGCCAGGAATTTACCTGGACACACAGCAGTGACATTGTAGATGGAGCACGTCTCCTTGATGGCGTCTCCCTTCCCAATGCAGCTCCCGGGCCCTGAAGGAAACAGGAAAAATCTTTCACAAAACTCCCCCGAGCAAACCTGCCCCCTAGGAAGCCCTGCCATTCCCCCCGCGAAGGGGGCTCTGAGTGGGCAACAACAAGCAAGACTACGTGGCCAGCCTGGTAAGCTGCACACAAGAGCAGGGGAAGCAGCACCACCTAAGGACTCGAAGTCCACACCCGCCCAAATGAGCATCCAGGCTTTGAGTTTGACATGTTCCTACTTTGCATCAGCAGCCTCTGCTCCCCCAGGATCCTGCCCAGCATCATGCCCAGAGCTTGTGCGGACGGTGTCGCACTTGGAACACGTTCTCCTGCTGGGACACGTTCCCAGGCAGCGTTGCGTGGACGACCGGCAAACCTCTCCCCCCCATCGGATCCATGCAGCTTCCACTAGGGCCCATGCTTTGTACTGACAATTCCCCCAGGTCCTGGAAGAGCCCCATCGCGGGCTTAGACAGAGACCGGCTCTGACCCTTGGGGATATTTCAGTTCCCAGAGGGTGGAGGAACAGTAAGAAGATCACCTCTCCCGTTGTTTTGTCCCTGTAAGTGGTTCTCTCCAGCATTAAACACCTAACCCCAAATTCCAGCCTATCTGGGATCCATTGCATCCCGTGGCACTCAAATCACAACCCTTGTTTCAGCTCAGCTGCATTAGCTCCATCCCCTTTGGAAAGTCAGTTATTTTACCATTTCAGCTACGGACCCTTACATAGCGTCACTGCAGACCCAGTAACCTGGCAGGAGCCCACCCCGGCACATGGTGGCTAGATGAGGATAGCTGGACAAACAAGCAGCTGGACCGAGCACGGCACATCAGAAACCCATTGCTGGAGAGCGAGAGGCAGCCTACCGGCTTGTCGACCATGCAGACAAGCCATTCAGATGCCACTTCTGGAGCAAGAGGTCATGGTTGAATTGCAAGCAGAGCAGAATCTGATGCATCTCACCCCAGAGGTGGCTGCATGTTACCAGCAGGTGACGTGATCTCCAAATAGATGGACTCGGGTTACTCTAGTTAAAGTCACTGAAGGAGCCGGGGCTTCCCAAAAGAGTTTAAACCAGGTGGCAGGTATTAAGCTCCTGGGTCTTCTGCAGGTCCACGTGCTTGGGCCTGTGGGGTCGGCTTACCCTTGCCACATGCACCTCTGTCTCAGTTCTCTGCCCCACCCTTTGGGAAGTGGAGGATTTTCAGTTCCATTATCTCTGCTTCCCCCACTCCAATGACATCAGTTGTTATTGAAGGTAGCAGCCAGAGCCCCTCCCAAAGCAACAGGACATGGAAACTCAACACCCACCCAGAAAACAAAGATGCCGGGTGCTGATCTGTTCAGGGCTGGCTGGGCCTTGGGCTTTAAGGCACCAGGGTAAGATGTGAAAGAGACAGTCTCCCCCAGCAAAGACCTAGTGTCTTCCATGGGTCCCAGAGCAGGGACTTCGCAAAGCCTCCAGCTTAGAGAGCTCACACCACGCCAAAGCGAGAGACTGAATTACACAGACGCGCGAGAAAGCCCCTCACGCAGTCACCACTCTGTCACTTTTCCTCACTCGGCTCTGAGAGGGACACAACCCACCTCCCCTTGTCCAGCTGGCTTGATCCCCTGGGTGCGCCAGTCTGAGCAATGGGACAGCTGGAGCAGAAAGCAACTCTGCTGGCCACAGTGTGTGTAGGGTGGGATGGAGTAGACAACAAAGCAGAGAGCGGAGTTTGTTCTTTGCTCACCGGGGGAAATGGGCTGCTGGCCACCAGAGCTTAATTTGTGTCTGGGGTTGGCAGGTCTCAGGCCCAGCATCTCATCTGTCGGTGGCAGGCAAGGCCGTGCTGTGCAGAGGATGCCAGCATTACCGGCACTTCTGTCTTTACAAATTAAGCATCACCAGCCGCGGCTGACTGAGCTAGAAACGCACCAGCCCTGCACTGGCCACCAGGGGGTGCTGCTGCTGTCAGCCAGTGGCGGGGCTTGAGGTGTGATGCCTAAAGCCAGAGGCCTTTAAGGTGGGGGAGCGGAGGGAGCAGGCAGCACCCGCCAATAGAAGCGGCTGGGGGCGGGTGGCACTCGGTACCATGGAGCGTGAGTCACGGAGCCGTGGGAGGTGATGGCTCAGGACAGGGTTGGAGGATAAATGGGATTTTTGGCAGGTGAATGTGTGTGGGATGCTGGGTAATTTTTTGTGGGGGGTGATGTGACTGGGGAGGGGCCCCCACTAAGACACTTGTCCCCCATCTTAAATCGGAGTGCAGCAGGCCAGCTGTTGCCTCTCCACTGTGTTTAGCGGCTCCCTCTGGGCGGGCTCCTTGCTGCACCAGAGGTTTTCGCAGCAGGCTGCTGAGCCTGACCTCAGCTTGGCTTTTGAGCAGGGCGCTGCATGGGAAGAAGCAGCTGACTAGCAGCCAGGGAAACCAGGCCTCAGCTCACAGAACCAGCCAGGGCCCCTCCATGCCCTCTGTCTATCCCGCCAGGAGGATAGCTCTGCCCACACAGGGGTGTCACCTCGGCTAGAGGGCTGAGCCGGGGTGGGGGAGTTCCCTAGCATCCAGAAACAGGGAGATTTCTCCGAGACAGTCTCCATAGGGAAGCAGAACGTGACTAGGTGGGCAGGGAAGAAACCTTCTGTCACTGAGTCACTTAGAAAGCTTGGAATTCAGCCGTCAAAGGGCAACAAACTCCCCACTGACCTGCCAGTGCAAGAGGAAGCAGCCAGTGGTGCTGCTCAGCCGAACCCCCCGCCCAGCTAGCAGAGCCCAATACAACCACAGCGCCCTGTCCGGCCCGGGGACAAGCCAGCCCCAGCAGACCCCCACCGGGAAAGGCAGCAAGGAAATCTGTCCTGAAACCATTGCCAGTGGAATCATGGTGATGGGCGCAGAGTGTGACCCATCGCAGGTGTTGATGTTGGGACAGAGCGCGAGCCTGTGGCCTGACCAGCGTAAAAGTGCCCGCAGCCGGGGCTCAGTGCCCATTTAGGCACCTGCAGAGCGGGCCAGGCTTTCCAAGCGCTCAATGTGACGTTCACAGAGGGGTTTTCACAAGGGCTTAGAAAACCAGCCCCTGGCTGTGGGCGCGAAGACTCTAGCTCAAAAGGAACAGGACCCACGAACACTTCGGAGACTGGTACTTTCCAGGCCACCAGCAGAACAATCCTAGGGCCCGTTTCCAGCTGTTTCCCAGGTCACGGAGCCCAGGGAGGGGCTGAGAACCATGCCATGGATTCGTTCCACATGGAGGGCTTGGGATACGGTTTTAAGATGATGATGTTTGAATACAGCTTGATACCTCCTAGCGGGCAGGGCCCATGGGGCCAGGCTGCAGAGGGTTAAGGCAGGAGAACTAGAGAGGCTCCCCCCCAGCGTACCTGGCTCCTCCGCGGCTCCGCAGCGCATCCACACGCAGCCGGTGATGTTCTGGAAAGCGTCTCCTTCAATGCACCTCTCACAGGGCTCCAGCTGTTTGCACTCTCCTGCCAAAACCCAGAGGACGCCAGATGTCAGGTCCCAGCAAGCAGCCAGGTAACTAGCCCGCTTGGAGGACGGGGCATGGAGCCATGAAGCTTCAAGGTTGAAGGGCACCTAGAACTGCTAAGTGAAGCCTTCACAGACACAGAACAATCCCCAGCCCCCTCCCCTTCGGTTCTGACCCGAGCGCACTTGAGCAGGGGGCTTCTTGGGAGCCTGGCCAGCATCACCCCAAGGACAATACGGTACCAGGGCCTCTGAGCTGACCCTGCCTCTCAGCCCCAGCATGCCGTGGCCCTGGCAAGTGTTTGGAGAGTCAAGACATTCTCGCCCTTGCCCCCTCTTGAAAGTTAGAATCTAATGATTAGACTCAGGAGAGGCCGAGTCCCATGGTCTGAGCACGGGACAGAGTCTGAGCTCTCCGACACTGACTGCCTCTCTGGCCTCAGGCAAGTCACTTCAGTACCTAAATGGCTTTGCAAATCCGGGCCTCAGTTTCTCCATCTCGGAAAGCAGGATGTTCATTTTCACATTCCTCATGTGGCTGCAGCCCTGAGCTATGAGTGTCCCATGCTGTATGCCCTCCGCAGAGAGGCAGAACACACCCCAGCCACGCCTCGCCCCTTTAATCACAGATCTCAAGGCACTAATACGCAGAGCTGGGCTAATGGCTGGGTTTTTTTGGTTCCAAGCAATTTTGAAAAAAAACTCACTTCAGGTTAAACCGACTCTGAGGGGGTTTTGAATGTTCAGTGAATTGCAGAAGTCTGTTTCAGGCTGTCCCAGAGCAGGGCCTTGGCCCGGGGTTCCTTAAATCTCCAGTGACTGCCCGGAGCACTGGGCTAAGGGCCATGAGGCATGTGGAACAGTGGCTGAATCACCACCACCTCCGGTTGTTTTTGTGAATGGCCCAAACTATTTAGGTCAACTTCCCTGTGCTCCGCCTGGGCAGTTCCCTCTGGATGCTGGGGCGCTGGGACAACCCTGCGGCACTCCTCACCTGCGCCCAGCTCTGGGTGGAGCCATGTTGGCCTTGCAGGATTTCTGTACCCAGCCCCACACTCTGGGGCCGCTGTCCTAAGGCGACAGCCTGCTTCCTCCGGTCTCCTACCTAGTTCCTTGCAAAGCCTGGTCATGGGAGAGCCACACCCATGTCCCTAGGCCCAGCCACAGATACACGGCAGCTGTGGGTCCCAATCCCGAAATCAGCGACTGAGAATGCTCAGCACATCCCAGGAAGCGATTGGCACTTGTCAGGATTGGACCCATAAAAGCCATTCAATTAGGTACATCTGGGGTGGATCAATTACAGTGAAAGGCTGGTCTCCTGGCTAACACATTGCACCGGGATTCAGAAGAGCTGGATTCTATTGCCAACTCTGCTGCTAGGGGACCCTGGGCAAGCCATTGTAATTGCTCCATGCCTCAGTTTTCCTACCTGTGAAATGGGGGTCATTAGTTCCTTCCTTTGTCTTGTCTACTTAGATTGTAAGCTCTTTGGGGCAGGGACTGTCCGGATACTGGTCCACACAACACCCAGCCCCAGGGAGCCCTGATCTCAGTTCAGGTCACTATGTGGCTATTCCCCCAAACTGGGCCTGTTCGCTTGCTAACGGCTGGATCCTTGCTAACAGCCGGGGTCCATTCCAGAGACAGCAGCTCGGGGGTGGAGGGGGGAGAAGAGTACAACCAGAACCTGGATTTCAGTGCAAGATAAAAAAAACAAAAACAGAGCCCACCCTAGAAGTCCCCAGCCAGGCCAGGCTTCTTTACAAAAGGGGTCTGCTCCCTTCCCCTCTCTTGCTGGCTTACGAACACTGCCTTCTCCACCCCCACCTGGATAGGAATTAGGAAGTCTAAGCACTGTCCTGAGTGGGATCCCACCATGCCTGCCCGTCCCTCACATTTATTCATCATGGCCCAACATTTAAAAAAAAACAGCCCAGGGGGAAATGAAGTGAGTCACCCAAGTATCGAACGGGGCGTCTCATCTTTATTTTCGGAGAACTCTCCTGCCCCTGCGTTATTTGCTCAAAATGGAAGAAGTGAGAGCCAGTAAGGAGGGGGCAGAGGGGAGGCTGCGTGATCTAGTGGTTAGAAGAGGCCCTTTGGTGTCACGACAGCAGGATTCCTCGTCAAAACCCACGCAGGCCTGGGCTGAACTCAAAACACTGGTGTTGAGGGGGCGACTCGTGCGGTGGGAGGTACGTGGGACGCGTGTTCAGTGTTCGTAGCACTGGGGCCTTGGTACTAAGTTTTCAGGAGAGGTTCATGGGCTCTGAGCACCACCGGCTCCGGGTGTCCACCTCAAGGGCCTGTTGTTCGGAGGGACGGAGTGCTCACTGCCCTGATAACAGCCAGCACTGGGGGCACTCAGCACTGCCAAGAATCAGGCCCCAGATGACAAGTTGAGTGCCCAAAATTAGCAATCACCTTGGAAAAACCTAGGCATCAATCCCACTTGGGTAAAACCCAGCACACACATGGAGGTCGCTGCAGGTTTAGGGCCCTGGATGTCCTTAACCTCTGTGCCTCAGTTTACCCCCTTGCAAACTGGGAGGGACGCCCGCCATTTCATATCCCTTGGAAAAGCTGGACTGAGAGGCATTACGGGAGCGCAAAGGATTGTTTTGGGACAGCTAACAAGCAGCTTAGGGTCTGAGTTGAAACAAAGGGTCCTTCAAACCAGCTGGCCATTAACCACCAGGCAGAACCTGACCCACAGGCCACTCCTGCTCTTGCAAACCAGGAAAATGGAAAAGAAGACAATTAGGCAATTACCTTCCTGCAATAAGCGAAAGGCTGAGTGGCACATTACCATGGATACAGGGTTTTGATGCTAACACTGGTCTTTGCTTAGCAGTTAGAAACCTGTAAGTAACCAATGGGGAAGTAGGACTTTGTTCTCGGGGTTTCAGGCAGGTTTAGAATTGAAGTTATTTTTATCCTGCCAGGCCCAGAGACACAGAATCAGACATTTTGCTGAATGCCGCCTGTTCTGGTACTTTGCAGTGGGGATCGGGTAGCCGGAGGGGGAAAACAACAACACCACAGATTGTGGCGCTCTAGGATCCGAAGCCCCACTCTCACCAGCTCTTAGCAGGAAAGTCCCAGCTGCAGGAAGGTGAGCGGCTCTGCAAGCGCTCTGCCCAGATTGGCAGGCAATCAGAGGAGCTGGAGAACTCTGTCAGGAATTATTTAGGTCTCTTGTGGGCCTCAGAGCTAGAAATCTCTCCCAGGCATTTTGTTCGGGGGAATGAAACAAGTGCTGGATTTGCACGGTGAGAACATAGGGATCATGCGAGTCCCCTGGCAGGCAGGGAAGCACAGGCATACAGTTGAAGCTGGAAGTTACAGCAAGGAAAGTGACCTTGCACAAATAGGTACCAACCCCCTGAAGAGAGAACTCCACAAACTGAGGCCGGATTTTGATCTCAGGTCATACCCACATTTGGGAACATTGTCCATTGTCTGCCCCAGAGCAGGGAGCTTCGGTCAAGGGCTGCTCTGGGCACCAGTCACAGATCAGCTCTAAACAGGGTGGCAGCCTGGGGCAGGCACCTGTCGTGGGTCACCGCTGGCACTGAACTGGCCAGTGGGGGAATGGGTCACAGAACCAGGCCAGTGCAGCCCCAGCCTTGCAGGCCAGGGGTGACTGCCTGACAGTCCAGCTGACCACAAGCCCCAGGAGGAGTTTGCTGCCTTGCAAAGGGCTCCCCTGAACCCGGGGACTTGGGAGGAGCCTGAGCCAGGAGCCAGCAGCGTCCCCAGCGGTAGGAGAGCCAGGAGGGCTCAGCCCCCTCATATGGGATGGTTTGTAAACGAGCTCAGCGCTGCCCTGGCAAGCTGCGCAGGGCGGGGGGCACAGACCCTTCGTGCGCTGAGCGGGGAGATTCCCTTTCCAACAAGCCCAGACCGCGGCTCCAGCTTGGGAGCGGGGTCCGGGCTGGGGGATAACCCATGGGGGGGGGCTCCCCGGTCCTGCTGCGTTCCCCAGAGGCGCTGGCGAGGGGGAAAAGCTGCCCCCCCGGGACCCCCACCTACCTGCCCAGCCGAGAGGCAGCCAGGGCGCACAGAGCAGCGCGCAGCAGAGCGCAGCCCGCCGCGCCCAGGTGCGGGGCGCTCCCATGTCTCCGGGCTGCGGGGCAGGAGCGAGTCCCCGACTCCGGCGGTTTGTCACTTTCGGGGGAGCGAGCGGGGCTCCCGGGAAGCAGCCGGAGCGGAGCGAGCTCATGCGCGCAGGGGCTGGGAGCTAACAGCCTGCGTCCCGGCCGGGGGCGGGGGAACAGCCCGGTGGCCCGCGCTCCCGACGAGAGACAGGTGTGCCCCGGGGACCGCCCCTCACGAGAGCAGGTGCGGCTCCGCCGCGCCACCAAGGCTCCTGGGGTGGGGGGCAGCTGCTTTCTCCAGATAAGCCCCCCATCTTAGCCAAAGGGGAGCACCCCCCGAGATGTGACCTCCCCATATCCAGGCAGAGGCGGCGAGCGAACAAGCTCCCCAGGTGCACACAGTCCTTTCTCCACCTGATAAATTCCGGGCTTCTCCCAAAGAGGCCCCCGGCCTTTCCCCAGGAACCTCCTCCCCCCCCCTTTGGGCAGGGATGTCAAAGGTCTTAGCCAAGGGCAGCGGTGGGTCACCATTTGCACCGGACTAGCTCCAGTGAACTTTCCCAGCGAGTTGTGTGGAGCAGCTGCGTAGGAGAGCGTATTAATAAGACTGGGAGACTTTTCGGCTTGGGAAAGAGGCGACTAAGGGGGGATATAATTATGTCTATAAAATCATGCCTGGCTGTAGCGAAGGTAGAATAGAAGTGTTGTTTACTGCTTCTCATAACACAAGAACCAGGGGTCAACAATGAAATTAAAAGGCAGCAGGTGTAAACAAACAAAGAAATATTTCTTCACACCAACACACAGTCAACCTGTGGAACCTCCTTGCAAGGGTGTTTGTGAAGGCATAGCAGGGTTAAAAAATAACTAGATAAGCTCATGGAGGGTAGGTCCATCAGTGGCTATTAGCCAGGCTGGGCAGGGATGGTGTCCCTAATCTCTGTTTGCCAGACCCTGGGAATGGACAACAGGGGATGGATCACTTGATGTTTCTTTGTTTTGTTCGTTCCCTCTGAGGCACCTGGCATTGGCCACCGTCAGAAGACAGGATACTGGGCTAGATGGACCTTTGGTCTGACCCAATGGGGCCATTCTTATGAGTTCCAAAAATTCACGGCCATAGTGCTAAATTCCTGGATTTCTCACGTAGACCAGGGGGCCCAGCCCTGGAACCGGGGCAGAGAGCTCAGCGCACCAGGTTCTGGCCAGCAACTGAGCTCCCTTAAGAATCTAGCCTTCAGTGTCACAGTGGGTGCTTTGGGAAAATGTCACCTCTTCTGTAAGGGCCTAAGCAGGAGCAGCTGGAAAGCTGGTCCATTGGCCCAGGCTCGTTCGCACGGCTGCAGGGGTGGCTGCCCTGCAGTGCACACTCAGCACAGCTGGGATGGACAGGACCTAAATCTGGAAGTTCCCAAAGTTTCCTTAAACGCGTTTGCAACGCCGCCTGCTGTTCACATTTTGCTCCTTGTTTGCTATTTATTGCGCCAACCGTCAGCCACTTCCCGCTCACTAAAATGAGTCTGACAGCGAACTGAGGTGCACAAAGAAGGGTGAAGGTTTGGAAAAAAAAAAATCCAAACGTATTTGCAAATGCTGCTGGCCAGCCGCCCAGAGGGGAGCCTATGTGAAACCTGCAGAGGAGGGTCCTAATTCTCCCCTACCCTGCAAAGCAGTTGTATGCGGGTGTAAAGCTACCAGACCAGAACAGCAGCACATATGAGCTCATGTACAGGAGTAAATGACACCAACGCACACTCAGCCTGTGGGACTCGTTGCCAGGGGATGTTGTGAAGGCCAAAAGTACAACTGGGCTCAAAACAGAATTAGACACTTTCAGGGAGGAGATGTCCATCAATGTCTATTAATTAACCAAGATAGTCAGGGATGCAGCCCCCTGCTCTGGGTGTTCCTAAGCCTTTGACTGCCAGAAGCTGGGAGTGGGCAATGGGATAAGCACAGCCATACTGGGCCAGACCAAGGGTCCATCTAGCCCAGTATCCTGTCTTCAGACAGTGGCCAATACCAGGTGCCACAGAGTGAATGAACAGACCAGAGAATCACCAAGTGATCCATCCCCTGTTGCCCATTCCCAGCTTCTGGCAAACAGAGGCTGGAGCACCATCCCTGCCCATCCTGGCTAATAGCTATTGATGGACCTACCCTCCAGGAATGTATCTAGTTCTTGTTTTTAAACCTTCTTATAGTCTTGGCCTTCATGACATCCTCTGGCAAGGAGTTCCACAGGTTGACTGTGCATTGTGCAAAGAAATACTTCCTTTTTTTCTTTTAAACCTGCTGCCTTTTAATTTCATTGGGTACCCCCTAGTTCTTGTGTTAGGAGTAAATAACACCTCCTTATTTACTTTCTCCACAGCAGACATGATTTTATAGACCTCAATCATATCCGCCCTTAGTCGTCTCTTTTCCAAGCTGAAAAGTCCAAGTCTTATTAATCTCTCCTCATAAGGAAGCTGTTCCATACTTCTAATCATTTTTGTTGCCCTTTTCTGTACCTTTTTTGAGATGGGGTGACCACATCTGCACACAGTTTTCAAGATGTGGGTATACCAGGGATTACATAGCAGCACTATGATATTTTCTGTCCTATCTTTCCCTTTCTTAATGCTTCCCAACATTCTGTTCACTTTTTTGACTGTCACTGCACAGAGTGGATGTTTTCAGCGAACTATCCACAGTGACTCCAAGATCTTTCCTGAGGGATAACAGCAAATTTAGACCCCATCAACGTATACGTATAGTTGGGATTCTGTTTTCAAACGTGTGCATTACTTTGCATTTATCAACATTGAATTTCAGCTGCCATTTTGTTGCCCAGTCACCCAGTCTTGTAAGGTCCCTTTGTAACTCTTTGCAGTCTGCTTTGGACTTAGCAATCTTGAGTAGTTTTGTATCATCTTCATCTGGGATGGCTCACTCGATAATTGCCTGTCCTGTCCATTCCCTCTGAAGCACCTGGCATTGGCCACTGTTGGAAGACAGACTGGCTATTTATATGCTCAGGTTAGAAAGCAGCATTCCCAACTGAGGGTCCCCATCTCCATGTTGCCAACCAAGCCCCACCACTTAAAAATCCTGAGTCAGCCCCCCCAAATCACAAGATTTGCTTAAAAATCATAAGATTTTTAAATAACAATAAAATTTAGATTATTTTTATTTGCCTTCTGGTTTTGAGCATTTTGACACTTTTCTCAGCAGCCCATGAGAGCGAGAAACTTAATTTCTTTTCATGAAACCTGAAATTCTCAGCTGACTCTGGGAGCTGGGGCTCTAAGAAAACCCTGGAATATCTCAAGACTTCCAGTAAAATTGCAAGAACTGGCCACGCTGACCTCACTACTTGTGATGGGCTGTTCTGTTCTAGTCAGCCAGGCATGGTGGAAACGAGAGGAAGGATGGTGCACTGGTTAAATCACTAGCCTGTACCTTTGAGACTGGTCCACTTCCCAGCTCTGACACAGACCTCCTCTGTGACCTTGGTCACCTCACATAGCTTATCTGTGCCTCAGTTTCCCATCTGCCCAATGGGAGTCACAGCACTGCCCTGCCTTATGTAGTGAGGCTAAATACACCAAAGCCTGTGAGGATCTCAGATGCTACGGTAACAGGGGGCCGGATAAGAACCAGAGACAGATTCATTTAGCTCAGTTGCTCTCTCCGACTCGTGTGTTTGTCATTTCATTCCGGGGAAAATGCCAAAGCCGCTCATAATGTTTCTGTGGGAGGTGCCCGTTCCCCAGCACTGCAGGCTTGCTCAGCCCTGCTCTTGCCAACACCTGATCCAGTGGAACATCTGCGGCATCCTTAGTTGTGTTTGCTGTCCCATTAGTTAGAGAGAGAGAGTATGTGTGTATGTAGGCCTCAGAGACCTGGCCAAACCCTCCAACTTTTAGATCAAGCCAGGTCATGGAGGGGCACACACACTTTAATCACTGTCTTGCCAAAACTGCTGCTCCCAGGTTATGACAGACGCTCCCTTTTGTTCAGGTCACTCCAAGCACTGTTTCCACAGGACATGCTTTTTGTATTTTGTAATTATCTACCTGTGATGGCCAGGAGTCCCGGAAGAGCTTGACCCAAGTTCAAGGGAAGCCACTGCATGTTGGATCAGTCCCTACATGAAAAAGCTCCTCTCTCCTCCATCTTACAATGACTCATGGAAGGAAAGCCCCCCCAGCTGTTTCTGTCTCGGGCAGGGCTGAGTGGCATACGCGTTTGCCCACGGTGCCGTTGCCACGACACACCCGTAGGACATGCCCCACAGTTCTGTGGCCCTGGGGGGCTGTTTCGCAGAGTGACAAGTTTCCCATTGAACAGCACAGAAAAGTTTAAAACAAGGAAAGGAGGAAAAACTGAGCCCTGAAAATCCTGGGCCTCGTGACTGACTCTGTGTAACCTTAGCTCTGAACGCCGCCTCCTGGGCCAGCTGGAGATTACAGCCAGTCGTTCAGTCCAAACTCCCCCACATCCTGGTTTATGCAGCAGGAGGGGTGAGATTTTTTTTTAAAATGCCCAATATTTACCTAACCTAACCTTGCCCCCTAAAACCTGAAAATCCAGAAGGCAAAGAAAAAGGACGCAAAACGCACTGGGTTGTTTTTTTAATCTCATGATTTTTGGAGGCCAGACTCATAATTTTTGCCTGGGTGTGGTTGGCAATACTGGGAATGCCAAATTCCACCTCTGCAGAGTTAAGAGTCTAGGGCAAGGGCCCGTTTAAATAGAAAATAGGATGCAGGATAATTAATTTACAAAGAAGGACTTCAGGAGCCGCACGGATAAAAGGGGGCAGCTTCTCCATGATACGATGTTGCCTTGACCCCGCTGCAATTTATCACAGCTCCCTGGTTAATCTCAAGACTGTGAAGCAATTTATTTGACTTCTGCTTCTGTTCTGAAGCTCTTAGTTTTGTGCAGTTCAGATGTCACTCTGTGTACACACCACACACATACAGAGACACACACCCCTTTTATCTTTTCTTGATCAAGGAAGACACAGAAAGGGAGAACATAAAATGAAGCTGGAGATTTGCCAGAGCTGGCTCAGAGATTTAGCCACTGAAATCCAGGGGAGAGGTATTGCTAAATTTCCCTTTGCAAATCCCAATTGAATATGTCAGGATGTACAAAAAACAAAGAAACAAGCAATAGTCACACTTCGTTTTACTGGAATGGCTGATGCTCAACAACAGTCAAATGGATTCCCCCCCACCCCATCCCCCAAATGTTCCTCTTTGGGGTGCGACCAGGGGAAGGGTTGGTCAAAGGGTAATTGTGTTGGTGGTCAAGGGATCAGACCTTGTGAGCCATGTGACGCAGCAGGCAGGCAGAGCTGTAGGAAAGATCTCTATGAAGGGTGCAGAGTGGCAGGCAGCACATACTGGGGGCTAGCATCTGGGAGTGAGCAGCCTGTATTCCCGAGGGCCTCATGTCACAAAGCGAGGTCCCTTCTCTCGAACCCTGGCCTCGTTCTCCAGCGCCCCACCTCACACTACGTGGCTCCCATTCACCAAGCTCCCGCTGAGTTCAGCGGACGCTTTTAACTGAGCTCTCGCCTCAGCCCTGACTTCAAGTGCCTGCGCCTGGGGATAATGACACCTCCCGCGGCGGGTACTGGACTATAAGAAAGCACCCAAGTAAGTGAGCGGTACGTGAAGGGTTAACCTTCTCCAGGACAGAGCCATTCCAGCAAGAAACCGTCCCAGCGGTTCCTAAAGCAAAGCTGAAGAAAACTGTGGCAGGGTCTGATACAAACCCGATGGAGTCTTTGGAGCCTCCCAGTCATTTCAATGGGCCTGAGGTCAGATCCAAAGCATCCTATCTGAGCAAGCGGCTGGCGTGTCTTTGTGTGTCAGTTTTCCCCTCTGCAGTCGCCTGCTTGTGCTACTTTACAGGCCTCGCCCTGCATAGCTTCCCATAGCCACTGCCACATTCAAACCAGCTCAGCTCTGCTCTGCCGGGGCTGCCATCCCAGCTCCACCTAATGTGGCCGCGTGAGAGTTTAATGTCTTTCCACCCGGCCATATGACAAAGCAGTCGAGTCACGTGGAAATCCTATGAACTCTTGTGCAGACGGCAGGTTGAAAAGTCAGGCCCTGAGCCTACACCTGGATCTGTGCCGGCTGAAATCAATGGGGCAGCAGCACATGCAGACGGGGGTTTGCCCGTCTGGATCTAGTTGGGGGCTTGTGTGACCAACTGGGACTGTTCTTAATGTTTGCTCTGAATACTGTGTTGGTGCCTCAGTGTCCCCTAGGCAGTTCTTAAGTATCTAGGTGGTGGGATAAGGGTGTGTGATTGCTGCAGAGCAAAGGGCCAGTGCACCTAAATGCCTGGCACTCTGTCTCCTAGCAACTGATGGCCTGGGCCCCTCCTCTGCAAAGGTGCCACTGGGCCCTCTTCACTGCAAAGGGGTGCCAACGGTAGCAAGTTTGTTCTTGGAGAACAAAAGGGATCTATATGAGATTTCGCAGGCTCCTGGCCCGCGGAAAAGGAGCTTAGGAGCAGATTAACTATTGAGGAGGGGACGTGGAGGGGGTGGTATAGTTTTTGTCTGTGATAGCTTTTGGCTGGTGAAGAACGTAGGAGTAGGGGAGAACGGTGCAAGACACTAGGGGCATCTGGCTCACTCTGCACCCCCAGAAGGACCCATCGAGAGGTGTCTCTGGTTACGTTGATATTTCATAACAAAGCTCTGTTTTTACGGACCCTGTTTCTGTCCATCGAAGAGTGAAAATAAAGACTCTTACTGTCTCTTTTCTGGCCTGTGCTGAAGACGGACAGGCAGTCTTGAACAGTTGCTAGGGAGAGTCAGAGGTGAATGGACCCTGTTGGCTTCACCACCAGGACCCGCCTGGTGGGACTCTGTTTCTGTGGAAGCCCACGAGGGGGTCAGGAGGGCGATGTCTGGGCTGATGATACCTAAGGAGAGACCCAGGGTGAGAAACGTTTTGTCTTGACGTATCTTGACGCCTGAAAAAGGTCTGCTCGCAAGGGGGGAGGCTCCCCAGAGTCCTGCTTGGCTTTTGGGGTGAGCTGTTCCAAGAGCATCGCCCGGGGACTCCGGTGACAAACCCTTGGATCTGTGCGGGCCTGAAATCAACTGGCGGAGCCGCACATGCGGACGGCGGGGTTGCCCAGTCTGGATCTAGTTGGGGGCTTGTCACAGGCCAGCTCCCCTTTATGAGGGCAATTACACTCATATTAGGTTGCCCAGGCTCCTGATGACTGCTTAAGGCGGGCTCCACTTCCGGGGAGTCCATTGACTGTCCCATTGTAGCTGATTACAAGCACTTGGACCCAAGCTCAGTCATGAGGGAAACTCTCAGAGGGATAGAGGATACTCTTCTGTGGAGTGGAGCTCCCAGGAGAAGAAGGTCTGAGCAGGGAGCTTTGGAGGGTGAATTCTCTGGAGAACCCACGCAGAATAGATGAGCCTGTCAGAGGTAGTTCACTAGACCAGGGGTCTGCAGGCAGCCGACATTCCACACAAGGGTCTGGTCTCAGCCAGCGGGTTCCCTGACACTACGGCTGGATAGTCCAACCCAGCAAGGATCCACCCGCCTGTCCTGCTGAGTGGAAGGGTCCCCGTGGATGGACTCTCCCAGATCCCTGAGAAGGATCTGTACTACCAGTATGGCGACGAGATTGCCCCAGTTTAACCGAGCTGAGAACGCCGCTTGGAGAAGAGCCTGGGCAGAGGTGAGGCACTGGGACTCAGAGGGGGATTAGATGGGCTCAACTAAGGTGTTGGAGACAAAGGATCAGGTGAGCTGCTGCCGGGGAAGGAGCCTGAGCAGAGAGGAGGGGCCTGGAGGGGGTGGTTTAGTCCTGGAGCTTGCAAGCTCCAGGACTAAACCACCCCCTCCAGGCCCCTCCTCTCTGCTCAGGCTCCTTCCCCGGCAGCAGCTCACCTGATCCTTTGTCTCCAACACCTTAGTTGAGCCTGCGATGTCCTAGGTCAGCCTGGACCGATGCTGGGCCTTCAAGATTATGGCTGGAGAAACAGTGAGTGTTGATCACTGTTCATCCCCTATTAGAGAGTCTGGATCAGGGGTCGGCAACCTTTCGGAAGTGCTGTGCCGAGTCTTCATTCATTCACTCTGGTTTAAGGTTTCGCGTGCCAGTAATACATTTGAACGTTTCTATAAGTCTCTAATATATAACTAAACTATTGTTGTATGTAAAGTAAATAAGGTTTTTCAAATGTTTAAGAAGCTTCACTTAAAATTACATTAAAATGCAGAGCCCTCCAGACTGGTGGCCAGGACCTGGGCAGTGTGAGTGCCACTGAAAATCAGCCTTTGGCTCACGTGCCATAGGTTGCCTATCCCGGGCCTAGATGGTTACAGAGGAACTGCTGGCCAGGACCAGACTCTAGGTCTGTGTAGCCTGGTGTCCTGTCTCCACCAAAGGCCAGCACCAGCTCCTCCAGGAGAAGGTACGAGAACCCCGCAGTGGACACATATGGGATGCTCTGTTGCCCATGAAGGGCGAATCCTAAGCCTCGTGAGGCCCCATTCTGCATGACACCTGCAGGAGCGGCACATGGATCTCTCCTGCTGAATGCTCCTAAGACATCCGGGCCTGAAAGCTCTCCTGGTTGCTAGCACTGCCACGAGCAGGACTGTACAATCAGACACACCCTCCCTCCGGGAGTACTGCGAGCGTCATCCTTCAGCATGGGCCACGAGGGGAAGGCGATTGCATGGTGGCTGCCAGTCGCAGGACCCCAGCCCAGCAAGACACTTAAGTGCTCTGCCGGATCAGACGCCCAGCCTGGGAGCTCTCTGGGGAGGGACTGTCTTTTTGTTCTGGTCCAGGACTGGTTCTCCTCGGCTCTACCACAAGACAAATAAATAATAGTTTTCAAATGTTCATCATTTAGCTGTGTTGCAAGGCGAAAAATACCCGCATCCAGGGCAAAGCCAGGCCCTCATCTGGGCCAAGGCTGATTTTTTGAAAGCAAAGCGAGAGTTTTCTTGAGTCATCCAAACACTTTGCTTTGAAACCCTTCGGAACACATTTCCTCCACGCCTGATTTCCTGGCTCTGCTCATTCAAACAAACAAACAAACAAAAAAAAATAAGTCACAGCCTGACACATCTCCAACCATTCCAAAAGAATCCTCAAGTAGGAGGCATTGTAGCCTGATGAGTCGATGCTTTGAGGCAGCGATAAGCAACTGAAAATAGGCGTTTGCACCAGAAATGCCCCCAGATGCAGTGACGGAGCCGTGTGAGAGAGCCCAGCGCTGGAATAAATAACACAGCAGGAGAGACTTGGGGATTTGCAAGGCTGGAACAGCGAAAGGTGCCACAGATCGGGAATGAGCTGCAGAGGGGGGCTGCAGGCTAGCGCTGAGGTGCCTGGGCAGAGGTACATGTGGGGAGCCCCAGAAGAGCAGAGTACTGCAGGGCAGGATTGAGGGGCATCGGCAGAGCTGTGATGGGGCAGCCCAGGACTGGAGGAGTAGGGGTTGCTGCAGGTTGGGATTGAGGGGCTTCAGCGGAGCTAGGGGAGGAGAGGCCAGTTTACTCAGTGCCGACCCGGCTAAGTCTGGTGCTGTACAACGCTGGTCCAAAAACAACTAACCCCAGCATTGCCACAATGCTCACGTGAGGCAGCTTCCTGCCCGTGAGCAGCCCTGATGCCAGGGAGATGGGCCCTGAGTGCCCCCTCTCTCACCAAGGCTCACACAACAGATTCAGGCCCAGCACCCAGGCTGTGGTTTCAGGGAGCACAGACCTGCCTTCAGGGTGGTGGGGGCGGGGGAAGCACTGTGACGAGCTGCCTGTTCAGGTAACCCAGGCACATTGGAGGCTGCTGGAGAGAAATGCAGCTGGATCAGGTGATAAGGCCCCTGGCAACCCATCTGCAGTGAGTGGAGCCAGACTCAAGGATGGTTGCCATGGAGATGCAGCTTCCAAAAGACTGAGAGCAACTCTGAAAGTTGGGGCCAAATGCTCCCCCTCCATTGGCTCCTGCGAGGTTGCCGGGGAGACAGCCTTGTTGTCAGGGTGCAGCCCATCCATTGCACCCCCCAAATCCAAGCCCCCTTCTGTCCCACCCAGCAGCACCAGCCACTGCGCCTGCAGCCAACACAGGGAGATCCCAGTCTCTCGCTCACCAGCCAACTGCCGCTTTGCTTCCAGCAAAACCAGTTTGGAGGCTGCAGCTGGCACTGAACTGGTGCGTAACGTGGCCATGAGATGCTCAGAACAGGGATAGCAGGGGGCTGCGGGCCAGGACTGAGGGGCACCGGCAGAGCTATGGGGGGCAGAGGGGAACCCAGGACTCACAGCTATCCCTGGTTTCCCCCAAAGCCCCATACATTTCAACAGCCCCATGGGTGCCTTGGGGCCTTTCCGCTTTATGGCCCAGCGCTGGTCTTGTTCAATAGCCTGGTCATGCACTGGGAGATACAGATGCCCCTCTGCTTATCCTCCAAGGGGTGCTTCTCCTGTGTGGGTGTGACGGGACCCCCTCCACCTGGCAAGCACTCAGCCAGCATCCAGATAGCTGGCATATGCTCCACCCTAGCTAGCACCTGATGGCTGGGCTCGTTAAGCCCTGGCACAGTGCAGGTGGGAGGGGACGCTGGACCACCCATCTTCCCATGGAGAGCAGGTGGAGCCCGCTCAGCCTCTCAGCACAGCTCCATGCTCACTGAAGATGGAGCCTTTGATGGCACCTGTCTGGGCACCCAGTGCTGCTCCATCAAGTCACTGCTGCAGAGGGAGGGAGTGTAATGCAAAGCCCAACCCTCTCTCACTCTGCATCTGGTGCCATGGGGCTGGCTGGGCTCCCATTCCTGCCATTGTGACCTGGTGCACGACGGGGGGGCTGGCTGGGCCAAATTTGAGTGAGTGGCGCTATGACCCGATGCGCCAGATCACACCACCATTCTCACAATTTGGCCCACCTGTCAGGGGAGCCGGTCCAAACCTGAGTGGCACTGTGACCCCGGAGATGGCAGTGCCCAGAGCAGGGAGCCAGCCCTGGGGACAGGCACCACACGGGAGCTGCTGCTCTGGTACGCACTGTGTACTCGTTACATTAACGTGCCTATTACATAACATAGGTAAGAAATATTTCATGAGCCAGATGTTTTTGGCACTAAAGCTATTTCCTGGGTCACGACAGGCCATGACGGTTTTCATGAGTCCTGAGCCCAAAGCAGGTTAAGCACTGCTGGTCTCAATGGCACGCTGGGGTATTGGCTCAGTCCTGAAACGCAAAAGAGCGCCTCCTACTGCTCTCCTGGGGGGTGGCACATGGGGGTGGGCTTGTGGGGGATCAAGCGCTTCAGGCAGGGAGAGCCATCACCTTGTTATTTGGCTCCTTCGGTTGATTGTTGATGCTGAAACGAATGTGATCCTTGTGCTGCCATCCTACAGGTCAGCAGCACCTGCCCTCCTGGAGTCTGCTGTAAATCTGGAGCGGCCCCACTGCAGCTAGGGGGGCTGTGGGTGCAAAGGGAATCAAGAGCAGAATCTGCCCTGCTGTATTTCCACCAAGATCTCCAGGCTGCGCTGGAATTCTTCACCCCTGGGCAGAACCACAGCGCTGCATAGCAGGCTTGGGCCAGCCACCCCCTCAGGGCATGCTGGGCTGGCAGCTGGAGCGAAAACCGTTCCATTAATTGGCGAGCTCAAGAGTTAAGTGCTGACGGCACAGGGGCTGCTCCCCCTGTGCCTGCTGATGCTGGTCTCGGGAAGAAAGGGGCCACTGCTGCAGCGGTGCTCGTACAGACGCTTCCTGGCGGCTAGCTCAGCTGTGATAGATCATCAGAGGGGAAGGGAAGGTGCTGCCCGGAATCCTAATCAGAGCCAGCCTCAGGCTGGGCCTGCACCAATCCCAGCCCTGCCATGTCCCTCCAAGGGGGACGGCACGCTGGGGAGGCTGAGTAAAGAGACAGGGCAGGGAGAGGAGAGATACAGACAGATGATTGGAAGTTACTGGGGAAGTCAATGCATGGGCGGCCCAGGAAGGTTGGCGTTAGGAAGTGCTCAGCTGCTGCAGTCCTGGCTTCTCCCGACAGGAGGCGCCGCAGATAACTTTGCTGGAGAGCTCCCAGCTTCACTGGTCCCAGCTTCTCCCAGCAGGAGGCGCTGCACAAGGGGAGTTGCTCCAGTCCAGCATGGGCTTGGAGCACGGCTGCAGTAGCTGTGTGGGAGTCTCCCAGCAGGGAGAGCTTCAGGGACGAGTGTAGGCACACTGGCTATCTGCTTGTGCATTCCCAGCCTGAGTTGCTGTGGGGTACAGGCACTGCTGGGGGAGCGCCAGCCGCAGATACTGGCTCCCGGCTGCTTCAGTCCCTGCGGGGCTCCTCTCCCAGCAGGCAGCACTGCACTGTCCAGTGGTGCACAGCTGGGAAGCCCTGGCTGTCAGCTGCAGGTTTGGCTGATGCCTGGCTCTCCCCTGTCTGCAGGGGGATCTCTGCAGACAGCACAAGTGTCTCCTGCCTCCTCCATGGAGGTGACTGGAATCCTAACAAAGCTCCACGTATTGATTTATTTTTACTCTCCTCTTTATGGGCTCTGGAAATTAACAAGCTCAGCACCTCCTGGAGAGGGAGGTGCGTGCAGATGCATCCGCATTTGGGGGTGTAGCGCAGAGGCTGGGCTGTTAACTCTTCAGGGCCTCTCCCCAGTGAATCACAGTAGGGGCCAGTCTGTGGCATCCACCCTGGCAGTGATTGGGAGAATCCTGCGGTCCATGGGTCTGTCCTCCCAGCCGTGAGACAGCAAGAAGAGCCAGGCCACAGACATCGCTTCGCTGCGGCGTGCGGTGTCTTCACGCGGCGTTGCTGCATTGATAAGCACTGGCTCTGAGGGGTGGCAAGGCACAGCGTGCCTGCGACGCAATGTCCTGACAGAGAGGCACGAATGCTGCAAGGCCACGCAACTGTTCAGCTGCCGCATGCAGACGCGATGGAAGATAATGCACCCCAAGCAATCCCAGGCAGTGACACTCCTGTCAGGAGAGACAGGGCTGGAGAGCAAAGGCTGTTGCACCCAGGATTGGCTCAGCCAGTTACGGTGTCCTCCATTTTCTGGTGTGATCTGGGAGCCAAATGGGACAGACATCCTGCTGCTTCGGAGCCCAAGTGGCCCCTGGTGGAGTCCGGGCACTGGAGGCGCTGCACCTTTGTCTGTGCAGTGAAAAGCCACAGAGTGTGTGGATTTGGGATGACAAACTCTCAAAGCCTCTCCTCTCATCTTTCTGAGTGGGGCACATCTCCCAGCTGTAGGGTGACCCCCAGACAGCAAATGTGAAAAATTGGGACAGGGGTGGGGGGTAATAGGAGTCTATATAAGATAAAGACCCAAAAATTGGGACTGTCTCTATAAAATTGGGACATCTGGTCACCCTACCCAGCTGTGTCTGAGGCAGAGTCAGATGCTGGCTGCGGCACAGGGGAATGGGCTTTGCAGCAGCCTCTCCCAGCCTGATCCTGGCCTCACTTACCTTTCATTGTGCTACCTAACCCAGTTTGTTCAGGGCAGGTTTGAGCAGCTGCTGGCACAACAGATTGTGACAATGAGGTTTTTCCTCTTCTCTTCTTCCTCCTGTGTGACACTGTCCCCCCTAAGGAAAGGGGCTGTGCTGTTACACACTGTCCTTTAACAGGTGGCATCTATTAAAGAAAGCAGCTACTATTACAGACACATACAAAGAGATTCCCACACAGCTTGAGTCCCTGATTTGTCTCCTTGTTTACCAGGCTCTCTCCACTGCCTGGAATTTTATTCGGCACATGGGGACACTTAGTGGCTGAATAAGATACAACAAGTAAACATGTCATTACAGGGACCATCCCTCCACTCCTCACACCTCCATTCACACTTCATAGGCTACTGCCATGTGGAGCTGGAGATCAAATTCTAGGTTCCCCACATCCCTCCATGTTCAGTCAGCCTCCTGAGGGGAGTGAGCTTGGGAGCCTCACTCGGGTCATCCAGTCTGGTTTGACTGGTTCACTGGTTTGACTCTCAGCACTGGAGTGGGAGGGGGTTGAGAGCACGGCAGAGCTCCCGGGGGCGGGGGGGGGGGGAGGACAGACATACACAGCTAGGACAGACAGGAGGAAACAGATGGACCATTGAGACCAGCCTGTCTCTCCTTCTACTCACAGAGCCCTGGCTATGCACTTGGCTCCAGTCACATCCATATTCACTAAAGGCCAGATTCTGAGGTCCCCATTCTCAGTGCAGCTGAGCACCTGCGGGTCCTGTCACCCTTCCTGGGAGAGACAGGAGCTCAGCACCTCTGACAAACGATCCTTGATCAGCCCCTACTGAGCCCACAATCCTATGGCATCACTGCCCGCGTGAACACGGAGCAAAGGAGCATGGGCTGATCAGCGTCAGTGCCCTGAAGGGAGAATCAGTGCTGGGGGAGGGATTCGGGTCAGATTTAATTGTGCGTCTGATGGACACGTTTGGAGCTTCGTACCACACTTGATCTCTGTGACCCGGGTTCCTTCCGCTCCACCCATCCGTCTTGGGGATCAGGCTGCATTGGCCATTGGGAATGGCCTTGCCCAGCCAGGCTGTCTGATCATGCCCAGCTCCTTTGGCCCAGAGCCTCACAGGAATTTAGGTGAGTTTGCTGGGTCTCAGTCCAGTGCTGTCAAAACCCAACATCACAGCTGACACTAATCCCCCACCCCGTGACGACAGTCTCAGCACAGAGGCCTAAGACTGAATAGCCCCATGGAGGCTGAACTCCCCCCTACCCTTACAGGTGCTCCCCCAGGACAGGCAGCAGCGGTGCAGTGGAGGGCTGGAGGCGGGGGCTCTGGAGACAAAAAGGCCCACGGTCACCAGAGCCGCCAATCTGGCACCTTTCACCAGAGCTGAACTCAGACACCAGGGTGGGAAGCAGCCATTGTGTAAAAGTGAAACCCTAATTATTATTATCATTAAATGCAAGGCATTGTTGGAGGAGGCTGAATGGCTGTGTAATTAGACTTATTAGGGGGTGGTTACATTTTAATAACTGCCTTAACATCCACTTGATATTTAACATATAACAGTTCTCCATAGCCATTTGAACTGGCAGCTCAGCCAGGACAGCCTAGTGCAGCTCAGAGCATCTGGATTCGGGCTCAATCACGGAGAGGAAAAGTCCAACGTGCAGAGTCCTCAGCAGATGCAGACACAGCCCCTCCTCCTCACACCGCAGCCTCGGCAATCCATTTCCCTGGTTGCTATGAGACCTCACATACGTTTGTCAGCCCACCAGACCTGGGCAAAGAGGCTTTCACCAACCAGGCAGGTTCAGGGCTCTGGGGGGGCTCTGCAGAGGTGATCGAGGGCTCCGACTCAGACTGGATGAGCAATGCCCTGCCAAAGCAGAGTGCAAACCAGCTACAAGGAAGTCAGGCAAAGGCGTAAAACTTCAGGCTGAGAAAGGCCAATCCTAGACAGTAGAGATGGATGAGACTGACATGCGTGATGCACCCAACGCGGTGTCAGAGCACAGCAGCACGTTCTGTTGTGGAAATTTCCATGTTCCTACAGCATCAAATGAAAACCAGTGCTGGGCATGGCGGCCACTGGATGGCTGAGCCTTTGTTTCTGAGACAGCCTGAGAGCAAGTGATATGGGGAGGTCGTGACGTCAGCAAGCAAGGGGAGCGAGCATACAGCAAGCCAAAGGGTTGTGCACAGTGGAGCCATGTTAATCGGCATATCCCCAGAGGCATGGATGCAAGGAGGAAGGTCGGTTCTGTGGTTAGCGTGTGTGCCAGGGACTTGAGAACTCAATGGTTCTATGTCCTGCTCTGCCACAGATCTCTTATGTGACCTTGGTTCAGACACATAGTCTCTCTGGGCCTCAGTGCTCCAGCCGTACAATGGACATGCTATGAGGATAAATGTGTTAAAGATTGTGAGCTGCTCAGAGACAAAGGTCCCCCTTTTTATAGTTTTTGTCCCTCCTCCCGGAAAACATTTCCAGCTGAGATTCAGGAGACAGTGTCTATCGGGAAGGATGTTCCCTGCTGCTTTTCCTCACCTGTTGGAGCATCTTCTTTCCCTTGCTGCGTGATGACTCTCCTGCAAGTTAAGCCGAGCACACATTCCTTTGTTTGAGACAGGCCCGTCTGCCAACCTCAGTTTGGAACATGTGTTAAGAACCCCATACAGTGGAATCCTGTAACTTCACATACAATGTTGCCAAGCATATATTATCAGGACAATACTGACCAGTAAATTAATGAGTTTTCAAATGACACCTCACAAGACCTTCTTTATTATTACAACAGGGTATAAGGTGTGGACGCAGGGTACATGCTGTCACACAGGGAACTGCCTATGCTGTAGAAAGCTCCAGGGAGGAGGAAAAGGCAGAGGAGAAACAGTGTGAAACTGAGTGGGCTCCTGCTCGTGCAGGGTCAGGCCTCTGCTTATGTCTTCCCTTTTCATCGAGCTCACTTTATAATCTAAACATTCAGGCCGGGAGCGTCAAAGCAGCCGAAGGGAGTTAGGTGCCTAAATGGCATTGAAACTCAACAGGAGCTGGGCACCCAAGGCCTAAAATTATATAACTCCCCGCCCCCCTCCCTGGCAAACTTTGGAACTAACCAAGACACCTGTCAATCATACTACTCTCAGCCACTTACTGTGTCCTTCTGCGTCCCTCTTGGTCCATGCACGTCTAACCCGTCCAGCACTGCAGTGATGCTTTGGGGGAGCCGTTTCCCCTCTCCAACGGGCGAGAGTACTGCCCCACAGGCTCATGAACAAAGATAATTGTAAAGTGCTTTGGGATCCTCAGCTGAAAAGTGCTATAGAAAGGCAAAGCAGCAGACTCAGGACAATTCCTGTTTGGGACCTCGGGGCTTATGTTTTCAAAAGTGATAAGTGATTTTGGGGCCCATCTTGAGCCAGGGTCAGGGATTTCAATTCTCTGCAGGCAGATGCTCAGTGCTTCCTGAAAATCCAAGGCCTCTTAAAGGGGCCTCACCCTGGGCACCCCAAAATGGACACATCCAAAATCACTGGTTGCCTTGAAAAACGCAGGCCTGGAAGCGGTCTTTAAAACCCCTGCAAACAAGTATCCAGCTTCAAACCAGCCTACCTGATTGCTCTGAAGATAGGGAGATGTAGTAGAATCCAGATAGACAGCCAGATACTATATAGTGTTTTTAGGCTGATACCCTTGGTGCCAAATTAATCTCGTAACAAATGTTTATGGCCAAGTTATAAGCCCTGTGGGAGAAATCAAATAGACTTTGTAATGGTGAGACTGATGCAACTTTAATGGTAGCAGTCCAATACAGTCTCTAATGACTGTAATTCAGTGCATGCCACTCAGGAGAAAGGCTTAAAGAAATCCTATTCCCCACTTTTTTTGCACGGTGGGTGGGGGATAATGCATGGCATCCAGTCAGAATAAGGGCAGAGACTTGTCCAAAGCCTCACAACACATTAGCAAAATCTCTTGACCCGCACTCCTTTGCCTTAACAGCGAGATCATGCTCCCAAACTATTAGTTAGTGACCAATATTGACGTAGAGCTTTTTAGCCAAAGATCCCACACTGCCGGTACAAATGATACAGGAAGTGCTTCGCACCACACAGCACTGAAATGCAGCCACTTCTGGGGTGGGATGCTGCAGGTGGGAAACAGCACAAAGCAACATTAAATGGTTTAGGGAAGGGAGTGAAAAACAAACATTACTGTGTCCAGTGGAAATGCCCGGGGAACCTTTAGGCAGATAGAAGGCAATGACTCAGCTGGAATTTGACCAGAACCTCAGGATCTGTATTCTGACATTTGGGACTTCTTTTGGATAGCGCAAGCAGCAGGAACATACTGTATTAGGGTGCTTGGTGAATGGCTTGGAAACACGGGCTTCATCTAACATGCTATCCTGCCTCTGACCACAGCCAGCATTGCCTTAAGACTCCCAAAATAGACAATCTGGCAGTAACAAAGTTCTGACAAATTTCTCCCTAACCCCAGCAGTCCGTGGTTGGCTGGAGCATGAGGACCGATACCAATGTTTATTCTGGCATTACCGTCACTTTGGGTGGTATTCTTATTCGTTACATTAACATCTAATCCCTTCTAAAACAATCCCGCTCAGATTCTTCTGTCAATAATTATCTTGTATCAGCGAGTTCTGATGGCTAAACAGGGCCTCCCAGAGGATTCAGGGGACCTGGGGTCTTCGGTGGTGGGGACCCACTGCCACCGAATTGCCACCGAAGACCCAGCACTTCGGCGGCGGGTCCCGGAGTGGAAGGACCCCCTGCCACCGAAGACCCAGAGCGGAAGAAGCTCTGGGGGCCCGGGCCCTGCGACCGCCTAGGTCGCCTAATGAGTTATGCCGGCCCTGCTTATACTCTCGATTCAAGTCTACCCAGTTCTGGCTTCCCTGCTTTGTAATGCCTGTAAATTATCTTCTGCCTCCTGACAAATGTCTGACACACATCTATAGAGTTTGTGCTAACTCCACCTTGAAGCCTTTAGGGGTGGGACAAATAGCCACTGGTCATATTGTCCAGGGGGCAGAGGCTTTTCTTTATCTCCCCTCCACCATCTCCCCCTGGAGGAGGGATCCGTGGTGCATGGGGGTGAGGGGCTACCATGCAGAAAACACTACGGATTGTGAGGGTAGAAGCTGTTCTGCTCTCAAGCACGTCGGAAGGAGATTGCCTCTGCAGCAAAGTGAGTCACCAGTCCGGTGCATCCTACGCAGGTTGATTCATCACACAGCATTTCTATGCTGCTGTCATGAGCCTCATGTTTAGCTTCCCATTCTGTGTGTGCATCTGGATCCAGGCCCTCCTTGCCACACACACTGCAGGGTCCTCTTCCAATCCATTTGGCCACGAACCTTAGCCCAGTGTTGTTCAAAATTCGCAGCAGAGCCAATCAAGCCAACCGTCTCTGCACCTGGCCCATGTGGGTGGCGAGGCATTGAAGTAATTGAGTGAGAAACACAATTAGATTGAATCCTGCTTCCCAAGGTCAGTGCGATGCTTCACGTACACCCACACGCAGACAGAGGCTTTTCCAGCCCACTTCCCCACAGTAGGGGAAGCGCATTTTAATTGCCTGGAGAGACTCAAAATGTAGGATGATAAGACTCCGGTTCTTTGGTTTAAGATCCAATCTGTGCCACAGAAGGCAACAGACCTGGGCAGACAGCTCCGGGGAAGGCGCGCATGGGGGCGATCATAGCGCTGCGGCGGATGGGCACCCCTGGAGATCAAGGTCCTCCTTGTAAGCACAGAGTCAGGGCTGCCTTCACCCACACAGCTCTCCCCACGCATCTTGGTCCTGCCCTGCCAGGATCCCCTCTAGTGATGACAGGGAAGGTCAATCCCTACCGACTAGGGTTTATTTATTTCACATCACAAAGGACCATTTCCCCTACTCACCAGAGGCAGACAATTCCGAACACTCTGTGATGGGTTGGATTACAGAAACCGCCTTGGGAGCTGCCAACTGATGTGCCAAGACTACTTCTACCCCTGCCTTCCCTGTCAACTCAGGACTCCAGCACCCTGTCTTGCCGAGCCAGACATTCCCGTCTGCTCCAACAAAGACCCAGAGTCTGAATTACTTGCCCCAAAGCTGCAGGTTTACCTGAAAGCAGCTAACAGAAGTGTGCTTGTCTTTAAAACTCAGATGCCCAACTCCCATTGGGGTCTAAACCCACATGAATCCGTTTTACCCTGTATAAAGCTTATGCAGGATAAACTCACAAATTGTTTGCCCTCTATAACACTGATAGAGAGATTGCACAGTTGTTTGCTCCCCCAGGTATTAATACATACTCTGAGTTAATTAATAAGTAAAACATGATTTCATTAAATACCAAAAGTCGGATTTAAGTGGTTCCAAGTAGTAACAGACAGAACAAAGTAAGTCACCAAGCAAAATAAAATAAAATGCGCAAATCTATGTCTAATCAAACTGAATACAGATAATCTCACCCTCAGAGATGCTTCAGTAAGTTTTTTCCTCAGACTGGACCCCTACCAGGCCTGGGCACAATTCTTTCCCCTGGTACAGCTCTTGTTCCAGCTCAGGTGGTAGCTAGGGGATTCCTCTCCTCTCTCCCCTTTGTTCTGTTCCACCCCTCTATATATCTTTTGCATAGGGTGGGAATCCTTTTTCCCTCTCTGGGTTCCCACCCCCTCCTTCTGAATGGAAAGACACCAGGTTAAAGATGGATTCCAGTTCAGGTGAGATGATCACATGTCAATGCAAGACTTCCTTGCCCACTTGCCAGCACACAGGTGTACAGGAAGGCTTACAGGTAAAACACACCCGTCTGCAGACAATTGTCCTGGTTAATGGGAGTCATCAAGATTCCAAACCACCATTAATGGCCCACACTTGGCATAATTACAATAGGGCCTCACGGTTATATTTCATATTTCTAGTTTCAGATACAAGAGTGGTACATTTCTACACATAGGATGATCACACTCAGTAGATAAACTTTGTAATGATACTTTACAAGAGACCTTCTGCATGAAGCATATTCCAGTTACCTTATATTCACTTATTAACATTTTATAAAGCCACGTAGACTGCACAATGTCACACACTCCATATGGTAATTAACATATGGGAGCACCCCCTAGTCACAGCAGAAGACCAGGAGCCAGGACTCTTGGGTTCCCTTCCTGGTTTACTCCAGGACCTTGGGGCAGTCAGCTAGGCCCAGATTTTCAGAAGTGGCCGCCACTCTTGGGTGCCCAACTTGAGACACCTTGGACCTGATATTCAGAGGTACTGAGCACCCACAACTCCGTGAGCTGCTGGGGTAAGTGCTGCCCCTTCCTGCAGGGGGGAGCCCCTACTGCTCCCAAAGGGAGGGGGCCCCTGCCGGAGTGGTGCGTGCTGGCAAGGGCAGGGGCAGAGGTGAAGTCACAGGGTGGGTAGCTGTGTCATAGCATGTGTCAGAGCACGCCTAGGACACCAGATTGCCTTAAAGCAGCCCAGGTTTGAGGACAGGGACAGAGAAAAGACGGGGACCAGCAAACTCCTGGCTACACAGACCCCCACCCAGCTAACCCTCTACTGAGCACAGGGGGTGGGGCTGCATGGGGATGCTATAGTTTAGGAGTTAGGATTCATTTCCCACCCCTTTGACCTCCACAGAACGCCCCCTGCACTCAGCTCAGTCCAGGATTGGACCCTGTCTCACCAGTCAGCTCCCGGATGCAGCCTCTGCATGCAAGCCCCAGGAGAGTCACACACCTGCCTCCAGGCGCTAGGATACTGATGCAGAGCGCATCCAACTGCAGACGTGGGCCGGGGGAGGTTTTGTGAAAACACGTATAACATGCAAAATGAAGATAAAAGCCTCATTGCAAGGGCTTTTAGCTCTGAAAACACCACAGCAGGTAGGGGATTGATGCTGATGGGCAGGAAAGCTTTACTCCTGCCTGGGAAACTCAGAACAGAAAGAGTGAGACAGTCCTTGCCCCCTTAGCGGTAACAATCCAAACTGGCCAGACAAAGGCTGGGAGGCCCGAGAAGGGGAAGCGACTTGGCCAACAGTCAGTGGCACAGCTGGGAACTGAACCGACAGCTCCTGAGTCCAATCCAAGGCTTTTGCCGAAGACCAACCTTCCTGTCCATGTTGATGTTGAGATGCAGCTACTTCCCTTTTTGTATAATGCTTTGAGAAATGGGCCGTGCTGCATAAGTGCTAAGTGCTGTTATCTGACGTCTCCCCAGAGAGAGAAACACATATGGCTGCCAACCCTGCCCTTCACATACACATCTGCCATGTCCATTAAATGCTGTTACCTAGGCACATCAAGAGGGCAATGTGGCCTGAAATCTCCACTGCAGTCGAGAAGCTAGTTTGTTGGTGGGGTCCCCCTACCCACTCCAGAGACTCCACTGGGCCCGTATAAAGCAGCAACGGTAACGCAGTGATGGTGGGAACCACATGCAGAAGGCACTGAGCACACTTACAGCTTCAGACAATGGTGTTAAGGATCTGACAGCCTGTCTTTTGGGTGGGTCCCGAGATGCTTCTTGAGAGTCTCCGCCTGTACAAACCACATGCGTGTGAATCTCTCTGCTGAAATGCAGCCAGCTCTGGGGTGGGAAGGAAGCTGTGGCACTAGCTGAACAGCACCCAGCACAACAGCTCACGTGGAGCAGGGACCATGAAAAACAAACCAGGTTCTTTTCCGAGTGCAGATCACAGGGACCATGAAAAACAAACCACATGTTCTTCCAAGTGCGAAGCACACTTCTTCAGCCCGGCCTTCACTAATAAAAGCACAGATGACATCACTGAAACACACACATACAATTTCCTTGTGGAGAGACAAAAGGAGAAAGACTCATCAATGTTAATCACATTGCTTTGAGCACCATTAGGAGGTGCACAGATACCAGGGCGACGGGCTCAATATAAGAAAAGATACACACACAGGGAGACTGCTGATAGCCTGTTGTTGGTAAAGCAGCCCTCCCAAATAAAACTAGCCAATAAACCCCCTACACCGTGCCTTTGTGTTATGTCAGTATGGATCACAGGCATCAACAGCTGTGATCTCTATGCTCCATGTTGTTTATTTCAGCCCATGGGAGCTTTTCGCTGAGCCCATGTTCTCCTCCCAGTTCATTTGTCAGATCCACCACTCGTATGTTTAGATGGTAAGATCTTGGGAGCAGAGATTGCCTAGTATGGTGCAAAGGTACAGCTCCGAACGCCAGCGGGCCTTGATCGCTAGACAATGCCACAACACAGAGAGAGGGGACAGATCTCAACCACGTCATTGCCTTTCACTGAAAAGCCTCTTTGGAAATTTGCAACTCAACCACACCAACAAGCTGAGGTTTAAAAGCCCTGGTTAATCAGTGTTGCTGGAGGAAAAGCCAGACCCCAACTCCCAGGGGCCTGCAGCTCTCTGGGCAGCCTCTACCTACTGAAGTGCAAGAGTTAGCGAGAGTTTTTCAGCACCATCAACAGCTCCTTGCTCAAACGCCCCTTGGGGTAACGCGAGCCTAGCATTGATCAAGAGCAGGTTGTTTTGTTGGGCCCAGAAATGGCCTGGCAGGTGGCACCTATAGCTGGATCAAATTTGCATCCCTTTTGTTATTTCAGGACAAAAGTATCCATTATTCATCCAGTGCAACTTAAGAGTTCGCCCCTAAATACTTCAAAGAGGCTCCTTCCAGGGCCTGCTTGCTCGACTAGGATCTAATTACAGATCTGTGACTTGCACTGGGCTATTATATAACTTGGGCTGCTTGCTATGCCACTGGTGAAAGCTTCAGCCATAAAGGAGGGACAAACATTCTCTGTTTCGTTCACTGTAGTGGGCTAGTGGCTGTCGCATTTGGAAAGTGCCTTTTGTGTAAAAATACAACGAATTTCCTTTGGGTTTTGTTGGTTTGTTTGCTGTAAATAAACCCCACAGGTGACATTCTTGTAATTTAACTGCTTTCCGCCCACCCACCGCAGTGCAGGGCCAGCTTTAGGAAGTGCGGGGCCCAATTCGAACAGTTTCGGCGGGGCCCTGGCAGGGATGACTTAAAAAAAAAAAAACGTAAAAAAAACATGCGGGGCTTGTACTCACCGGGCAGTGCTCCGAGTTTTTGACGGAACTTTGCCGGCAGGTCCTTCACTCACTCCAGGTCTTCAGCGGCACTGAAGGACCTGCCAGCGAAGTGCTGCCAAAGACCCAGAGCAAACAAAGGACCCGCCACCAAAGTGCTGCCGAAGACCCAGAGGGCTGCTAGGTGAGTAAAAATTAAAAAGGCGCCTCTAGCCAGGGAAGGGATTCTCACTGTGCGCGGGGCCCGATTCGGGGGAATTGGTGGAATAGGCCTAAAGCCGGCCCTGCCGCAGTGGGAATAAAAACTTTTGATTTAATTCAAACATCCGTCCTGAGAATAAAAAGAAATGTACCACAAAAAGGCAGTATGACCTGAAGTGCAGTCTAGTGACCTGTGCTGAGGCCTGGAAGCCAGGATTCCTGGGTTCTATTTCCAGATTTCCACACAATGAGCCACTGGAAAGCCTATCTACGCACACATCCTTCAGACTCCATCACCCTTTGTAAGGTGCCTTGAGATCCTCACAAACAAGTGTTCTAGAAACGCTATCAACCAGGCTAAAAATATTGGGGCACTTTTTTGGCTTTTGAATCTCGTGCCTTCTTAGACAGTTGGACTCCCCTCCACCTTGGAGTGGCCCCTTCTTCCCTTCCCCTAGTAGCCAGAGTTACAAAGCCAAAGGAGGGAGCCAGCCAAGGGGGAAGACCTTTAGCAGCAAAATAATGTCACTAAGGATACCCTGCCCATGCGCACACTGAAGGCTTTGGGGTCCCTGCTGCTGCTTTGGAGGGAGGCAGCTGGAGATGGCTGAAATGTAGACAGTGATTACAGAGCTCAGAGCTAGGGCCACTGTAAGCAGCAAATTACCCAAAGCAACTTCCCAGGACGTATAGTGAAAAAGCAAAATCATTAATGTCCCTTTTAAAAATACAGGCCCTTCAGCCCAGATCCTACAAGGTATTTAGACGTGAGGCCTATTGATTTCAATCTCACTGATTGATTTCAACAGGAGTTAGACGCCTAACCCATTGAGGTAGCCCACGGTGTAACAGTCATACCAAACGCTCACTACGGGCTTGTCTACACATACAGCACCATAGCAGTGCAGCCAGGGCCGGCTCCAGCTTTTCTGCCGCCCCAAGCAGTGAAGCAAAAAAAAAAAAAGAAAATTGATCAGTGGCACTTCGGCAGCAGCTCAATCGCGCCGCTCCATTCTTTGGCGGTAATTCGGCAGCGGGTCCTTCGCTCCCTCTCTTCCTCTTCGGCGGCACTTCGGCAGCAGCTCAAAGAGGAAGAGAGAGACTGAGGGACCCACTGCCAAAGACCCAGACGTGCCGCCCCAAGCATCTGCTTCCTTCGCCGTTGCCTGGAGCCGGCCCTGAGTGCAGCTATGCCACGGTGTGCTTCAGTGAAGACGCTACTACGCAGACGGGAGCGCTCCCACTGGCATAGTTAATCCACCCTGGAGCGATGTAAGTTTGTAGTGTAGAGCTGGCCTAAGAGATACGAGGTGGGTGACACGTTATCTTTTAATGCACCAACTTATGTCAGTGAAAGGAACAAGCTTTTGAGCTGCACAGAGCTCTTCTTCAGGCCTGGAGAGCGTCCAGGCTAAACACAAGGCAGGACAGAAGGGTTCACAGGAATTGCAGGAGACCACTTAAAATGGAGCAGGCAATTAACATCTCTGAAGTGGGAGGATGATGGAGGGTTAGTAGGCAGCAGGATGTTACAAATTGTTGTAATGGCCCATACAATCAATCTCCCTGATTTTAGTATTGAGCAGAGTTACAAATTAAAGTTCTCAGACTCATCTTTTGAAGATGTGGAGCCAGTGTCCTTTGAGGAGGAGGACTAAGTGATCAGAGATGGAGGGGTCGCTGGGTGAAAAGTGTTTGCCCACAGGTGACACGGTGTTTTTGTCTTTTATCCTTTTTCTGCCTGAATTCAATTGAGAGTGCAGTGATTGTCCGGTTTCACCCCCCTGGCTGCTGGTGGGAAAGCTGGTGCACCAAATGAGGTACAGCACATGTTGTTATAGGCGTGTGTAGGACCCACGGATGTAAATTCAAGTGAAAGAGGGGGGGGGGATTGATCACCATAGCTGGTCAGCAAACTCACTGGGTGTTGGACCAGGGCTTTACAGCCAAGTTTTAACGGCAGGAGAGGAAGGGATCCTGCCTCAGTTTGTGTGCTGGTACCCCTAGCCCTCTGCCATGGCCACAACCCAGGAACACTGAACAATGACGTGGGGGGAAAGTGAAGCAAAACCAGGATCCCACTCCTTGAAATCAATTCACCTGATTCCTCCTGCCCCCTCCCGCCCCGGGTTCCCATGGAGCTGTGGCTCAGCCCGAGAACCCAGCTGACACCGGCATGGAGGATGCAGCAGCAGCTGCTGCCTGTAAAGGTCTCCTGCAGTGGAGCGATTGGAGGACTCCCGCCCACCTTAGCCTGGGAGTGCAATTCCCACCTTCCGCTCTGACACGTGCTTTGAGGGAGGGGTGCGGGGGAGCTTCCTGTGAAAGACACTTCCCCCCCACTCCACCTAATGGCTTGATGCCTTTTCCCCCTCCCCAAAGACACTCACAACAGGGAGAGGGTTTCTCTCCCCTCCCCCATAAAAGCCACGTAACGGGGCCCTGCACCAGACGCACTTCCCCGCAGCAGCGTGGCGTTTCTCGGCTCTCCACGCACGGCCCGGCCCCTGGCGGGAAGGGCTGTCTGCCCGGAGCTCCAGTTCCCAGCTCTGCTAGGCAGGCATCACTTATTCTCCAGGCCATGAATTATTCAGCGCTCGCCTGTGAAACCCTAGCCTGGGGAGGGGGGGGCGGCAGAGGATCACTTCTGCCCCTGGACCACGGGGCCAAGCTGGTGGGGGGGGGGCTGCTTCCCTCCTCCCCACCCGCAGCCTCCCCGCATGTGGGGGGCAGCATTGCAGGGTTGATTTCAGAGCCCAGCGCTGTGGGAGCCGGAAGCCATTCAGCCCACGAGGGGAATGCGCCCACGAACCCCGCCCCCCAATGGATCACTGCGACACGCGGTCTCGCGTGGGGCTCTGGCCACCCGCCCTGTTAGGGTTACGCCGACCCCGCCCATGCTCACCCCGAAGGCTTTGGGGTCCGAGCCCCACTCAGTACAAGTTTGCACCAAGCAGCTCCCCCCCCGCTTGCCAGGAACCCACCCCTCCGGGGAACAGCCTCTGCTGGGGGGCACTGACCCCATGGGGGGGAGACCGCAGAGCAACGGCCCCTTCCCCGCACTGCCCCCCGCTTTCACCGCAGCAGCGGGCGCAGCAAGGACGGACCTGGGGGGGGGGAGGGAGGCCCCTGTCCGCTCCCGCGAGCCCCGGGGACTGGGAGAGGGCGGGGCGGGGGGCACTTTATGAATGGAATTCTCCAATGGGAACCCAATTACTATGCCGCGCGGCACGCGCCGCTCCTTGCCCCACAGGTGATTGGCTCCTGCGTCTCATTGACGTCACCCAGCAGCGAGCCAGGAGGAGCTGCAGGCTCAGGCAGCGGCAAAAAAATAGGGTAGTGAGTCACCCCCAAAAGCGGCGAATTCACTATAACTCCGCCGCGTCTCCCCCAGCCCCGTCTCTCTGCAGCCGCACATGGAACGGAGCTTCCGCCTGCGCCCTGCCAGCAGGACCGGAGCAGCCGCAGAGGAGCCGCACAGGATCCAGGCGGACTTCCCTACCCCAGCGCCCCAGGTGAGGAGTACTCCTCTGTGCATGGGGGGGAGCCCTTTCTGCGTCCCCCTCCATTGCAGCTCAGAGCCCCTGGACCCCCGGGAGCGTTAGAACGTGCAGAAGAGCAAAATAAGGTTTAAAAGAAGGATGGGGAAGGGGGGGTGTTAGAGACATTAATTCTTCACACACCCCCTTAAATGTAAAGCAAACTCTCGCTCCACTAGCTGGCACGTCGGAGCAGACAAGGTTCGCATGTTAAGCTAGAGCCTGGGTTTATAACTGACCTGAGGGTGCAGCTTTCCAGGGAGAGAACGGCATTAAAAACGCAAAGGGCACCGAGGGGGAAAAAACAACCCCCAACCCAGCAAACACCAAGGAGCGGTAAAATAAGTTTTTTCGGCAAGCCCACTGCAAATTCAGATGCATGGCAGGACTGAGAAACCAGCTGTTTGGCGGGTGCCAGCTCTCAGGTATCCATCTGCCAGAGCCCAAGCAAGGGATGTAGCATTAAAAGAAAAAAATATGTAATTAGGCTAATGGTCAGGGAGGTGATGCACCCCCTGTGCTTTCCATTACTGAGGATTTAGCTCTCTAAACTTTACAGCATCACCAGTTAGGGCTAAATTAGTAAAAGCCCCTGTGAGATAAAAAAAAATTGAGTTCCAGCTGTGGGGTACTTATGCACTGCAATTATGCACTGCAAGCAGCTCAGTGGAAGCAAACACAGGCAAGGAAACAACTGGATGAGGGAGTTTCCTGCCCCCTCACCCTCTCCACCCCCCCTTTTTTTTGCCTGCTCAAAAAAGAGGGAAAAAATGTAAAACTGACCAGAAATATCCCCATCGTAGGAGCAAATGATGAGCACGCTACACACCTGGGTAGCTTAAATCAATCGAACCTGCACCGTAGCCTACTGTGTAAGCCTTGATCAGAGCCAGCTTTTGGGAAAGCCAATGGGAAGCAAAGGGGGGATCCTGCCCCCCAAAATCTGCCACCAAGAGAGAGTGGACAGTGATCAGTGCTCAGAGATGCTCATGAGTAAAACAAGTCAGTTTGCATGCCAGAGCCTTTGTATGCACAGAATGACACTAAATGGAAGTTGGTGCTATCCCTTCGCAGGTCACACCTCGACGTCATGAACAAGGACACGTCCCACAACTCCACTGAAGGCCAGCAGGGCTGGTTTGCAGCCAGTAATGGCGGCAGCAGCTCCTTGAACCTGGACTCTGTGGTGCAACCTCTTGCCCTGAATCCGTGGGATGTGGTACTTTGCATATCTGGGACCATCATCTCTTGCGAGAATGCGATTGTGGTAGCCGTCATATTCTACACCCCTGCCTTCCGGACTCCAATGTTCCTGCTCATCGGAAGTCTTGCCATTGCTGACTTCCTGGCTGGCCTAGGGCTGATATTCCACTTTGCCTTTGTCTATTGCATCCAGTCGCAGGTGGTGAACCTCATCACTGTGGGGCTACTGGTGACCTCATTCACTGCCAGCGTGGGCAGCCTGCTGGCCATCACTGTAGACCGCTACCTTTCCCTCTACAACGCACTGACTTACTATTCAGAAAGGACGGTCACCAGGACTTACATCATGCTGATCCTGACCTGGGGGTTTTCCATCTGCTTTGGGCTGCTGCCTGTCATGGGCTGGAACTGCTTGAAAGACGTCTCCACCTGCAGCATCGTAAAGCCCCTGACCAAGAACCATCTCATCATCCTCTCCATCTCCTTCTTCATGGTCTTTGCAGTGATGTTGCAGCTCTATGTACAGATCTGCAAGATCGTTTGCAGGCACGCCCACCAGATCGCCTTGCAGAGGCACTTCCTGGCCACCTCACACTACGTCACCACCAGGAAAGGCATCTCCACCTTAGCTGTCATCTTGGGGACTTTTGCTTCTTGCTGGCTACCCTTTGCCATTTACTGCCTCCTGGGAGATTACACCTACCCAGCCCTTTATACCTACATGACCGTCCTCCCTGCTACCTACAACTCCATGATTAACCCCGTTATCTATGCCTTCAGGAACCAAGAAATCCAGAAAGTGCTGTGGACTGTGTGCTGTGGGTGCTTCTCCTCCACAATGCCTTTCAGGTCCAGATCTCCAAGCGACGTCTGACTCATCAGCCCTCTGTCCAAAGACGCATTTGCACACGATGTTCCCTTTTTTGCACAACCACAGAGATTTTGTGAGAGCTCTTAAAGATTCTGTGTCTCCTATGATTCCCCTTCCCTTGTGTGCATGAGCTGCTCTCTTCCTTTATTTTTCCACTTTTAGAATTTACGGAAGAAAAAAATATTTATTTTTTATCCATAATAAACAAACAAATATGTATATTTGAGTGTGCGAGAGATCCTCCATAAATATTATCTTTGACGCAATATTTATGGTTTTTGTTTTTGTTTTTTTTTTAAAGAGACACTATCTTTTTGTTCTTTTGGCTTTTATACAGCCTGGTTAATTACCTCAGTTCTTCAGATATTATTTTCTAAATCAAAGATCCATTGTTTCCCATGTAACAATGGACCAGAACCAAACCACCTTTTTTTTTTTAAAAAAAAAAATATTTATGCATTATTTATTAATTTATTGTTATTTATGACCAGCTTTTTCAAGACAATAGATTTTTCTGAACTCTGTAGTTTGCTGCCCTCTAGTGTTCACTATGTTTTAATACAAAAACTAATGGTGGCTCCTTTTGCATGTTGAGTACCCTGGGTGGTATTAGGTAATGGAATGTTTTAACTGTATCAGATATAGACAACTGGAGCGAAAAAGGGAATGCTGCAATACTAGACCGTGCCTATAAAAACCCAAGGGCTCAAATGATCCGAGTTGCTTTCTAAACCATTGCACTAGAGACTATTCAATTAACTAACGTTTCTATCCCAGTAGAGACAGATTGCACGTGTTCAACTGGCCAAATTCAGATTCAGAGGACAGCTATTCAGTGTACTGTACGTTCTTCAGGTTTGCATGAATCTGGAAAGGAAGCGAATGTAAGAGGCACTTTGGACATTTGAAATCTCACTGCATTGTTGCACAGACTCTTGTTCCATGTGATTTGGAAAGTACTGTATTCTTGTTTACAATCGTAAGAGAAAAATAAAGATTATTTGTGATACAACATGTGGCTGCTGCTTGATGTGGGTGGGAGGGAGATATTAGAAGATCGCTGTGGGTGAGGGGAATAACTGGAAAGAGGCCACTTCATCCTCAATAAATTACAAAGTGTTGGGTCCAATTAATTTCACCTTCATCATAGACTGTCTAGAGACTGAAAAGCAGTGTCAGAGCCCCCAGCCCACCTCCCTGGAGCCAATGCAGGATTCTTCACTATGGCACATTTTCTAGAGTTTTGGTCAACCTTGTACCAAATCCCAAGTAATAGTGCTTTCCTCCACCCTCCTGGGAGACACGTCCCTTGTTGCCTAACGCATCTAGTTAGTTGGAAAAAGAACAGGAGTACTTGTGGCACCTTAGAGACTAACAAATTTATTTCAGTATAAGCTTTCTTGGGCTACAGCTCACTTCTTCTGATGCATAGAATGGAACACACAGACAGGAGATATTTATACATACAGAGAACATGAAAAGGTGGAAGTATGCATACCAACTGGAAGAGTCCAATCAATGGAGATGAGCTATCATCAGCAGGAGAAAAAAAACTTTTAAAGTGATAATTGAGATGACCCATAGAAGGTGTGAGGAGAACTTAGCTGGAAGTTCTTCCTAGCATAGGTGGCTTTTATTCAGTTAGGGAGGAGGCTATTCAGGGGTGTCTGGGTCCAAATTCAGAGTCCTTGTTCTAATCTCCAAAGCTCTCATCATCTGGGGACCAGGCTACCCCTCCGTCTGTGACACATGGAGATGGCTGCCCTCTGGGGGACCCAGGATGAAACTCTGGGAGCCAGAGTGGCAAAGCAAACACCGTGTTGTATCTCAGAAGATGAAACATGCTGATGGAGAGCCAAATGATCCCGCGTCTGAGCAGTTATGATGAGGGGAGAGGGGAAAAGGAAGGCAAAAGGATTCTGAGCTACGTCACTGGGCAAAAGCAGTCTGCACACTGATTCACTGCACGCTCTCTGTGATTGGTGCGAGGTCCCTAGGATGGTGATAGAGACAGGGTGGTCATTTCCATCTCTGTGACCCCTGAATAACACGGGGTTAAACAGAACCAGATTGGCATGTGAGATTTTCTCCTAGTGCAAACAGCAATCTGATCACCAAGGCACCCTGAAACTGCATGATGCTGAAGAGCTCTGGGCACCCTCATTTCAATCACAGGACAGTTTGCGGCCTTGCACGCACAAGGGATGGCTTAGCAGTTTGAGCACCAGATTTGAAATGCTGCAGTCACAGGTTCAAATCCCAATAAAACTGACTCAGACCTTTATCCTTCTCTGAGTTCTGTGCAGTTTACTGCTTTGAGGGGTCCTTTTGAATGAGGCTATAAAAACATAGGGCCTGCCTGCTCCGTAGGGCCATGACACCTTCACAGGAGTGAGGATTTAGCACTTCCTCCATAGGCCTATCATGCAGCATTGCTGGGCACAGGTTGGGTGCCACCCTCCAGCCCAGAGGGAGGTGCGTTGCAGACGGGCTGCTGCATGGACACCAGCCCAAATGCCTCAGTCATTTATTTTTCTTTTTTACTCAGAAGGCCCGAGTGACTTCCTCAGGAGCTCTGCTCAAGTTAGGAGGGAGTAAAGCAGGACTCAACACGTCACCACTTGGCCTGTAGTTTGCAACAGGCTTTAGAATCCTGGGGGAGGATCACCGCCCCCAAAGGAAGGGGATGCTGCTCCTAGAATGGCTGATCGGCTCGGGCCCAACACACTGGCCCAAGACTTGGGAAACCCAGGTTCGGTTCCTCGTTTAACCACAGGCCGTTTGTGTGGCCCATGGCAAGGGAGTCTCCCTGTGTCTCAAATCTCCTGCAGTAAGTTGGCGACACAATAGCCCTGCCCTGCCTCCGAGAGAGGCTGTGAGAATAAACATATTAAAGAGAACGAGGTGTTCAACTACTGTGCCGTGTCAGTACCTACACGTACAATAACATTCTGGCAGGGGCGGGGGGATTGGTTGTAGTGCAGAGGGCCCGTGAGTTTCAGATGTGCTCTAGGTTCAGCAGATCAGTGCTCCAGCTGCCCATCTCCTCTGTAATTTAGGCTCCTATATTCTAATATAAAGGGACTCTTCTGTTTCAAATCGCTTCAGGGAAACCGATTGCGGTGGCTGGAGCCTGGGAAAGAAAAGCGGTTCCCAAACTGTGGGTTTGGGTTTATTTCCTTTACAGGAACGGCTCCGGCAATCTAAATGCAGCTAGTGCTGGAAATGACTCCAGGCTGAAAGCACAATGGGTGGGAATGGTGGCAGAGGGAGGGAAAGGAACATTGTTCTCTCTGGGCACCTAATCTTTGTCCTCATCACAGCCACAACAAATAAATCATTGGTCTTTACACGCATTATGCCTGGCACTCGAATGCTGTGAGCCTCAGCAACTGTCAGGAGAGAGTGAAGAGCCAGGAGAAAGTCACAGGCCTGACACCCCCTTGGATTGAGGGAAAACAGCAGCTGCCTTCATACTACAGCTCCCACAATGCACTGTGCTGGAGCTGTTCAATGGGAAGGAAGGAGGGAAGGGAAAAGGGACTGCAAACCAAAAGGCTGCTCTTGAGCGCAATCGGTGCTGAGAACACTGACCCCAACATGGTTTCCTTCCTCTTGCTGGCCTTGGTGTGATTGCAGGTTCCAGAGAGAGTCAGAAGCATCCTATGCTGGAAGCCCGAGAACAGCAGATGCTAAGTCAATACAGAGCTGATGAAAGAGCCGGAGGGCCAGCCCTGAAGACCAAAGCCTTCTTGATAGCTAGAGAACTGGTATAGTGCACTTATTCCTCTTGGTAGGAAGGCCCAGTTTTGGGAATGAGAAGGTATTTATTCCTGGCCCAGGCAGAAACTAATCAGGAGGAATGCAGATCACGTAACACCACATCTCTTCTGAATGGAATCAGAACTGCTGCATGGCATGTCATAGGCCCTTCACTGCTAACATCGGAGGGAGAGATTCTCTTTTACATTAAATATGTGGGAGGGGTGGCATTTTGGTGTTGAGAGTTCACAGCATAGGGTCCTGTGTGGCTAAGGTGTGCAGCACGGTGACTAGCATCAAGTTCTTAGATGGCTACAAACGTCTTACAATACATTTAATAAAAACTAGCGTGCAGCAATTTGGATTTTGATCCAGTTTGGGTTAGAGGATGAATCAGGATGGATTCAATAACACACAAATCTTGCAGGCTGTTCTCATGAGATTTCAGCCCTAAATGGCTTACGTCTCCATCCAAGTAGCTCTTCTTGTGACATTTCTGCTAACTTCCAATGACCTGGAACGGGGACCCATTTGTCCCCATGTGATTTTGGATCTAATGTGCAATCCAATCCATTGGGAGGAATTAGACTTGAAGATGTGGATCTGGATCCCACTTCTGAAATTCAAAGAGGTTCTGATCTAGGGTTCCAGGTTTGGCCCCTCCCAAATAAAAACCATTAGACTGATTAAGAAAAGATGCAACAGCAGGTCTCCCTAAATCCCTACTTTCCCCCTCAGCGTGGAAACGCTGGTCAGTTTCTCTTTGTTTGGATCAGTTTCACACTCCAGAGCTTCAGACCTAGTGCAAGATTATTGAGTTTGCTTTTTTGCTTTCCAGCACCCTAGAGAAGTGTTTAATTCTTTAAAAAAAAAAAAAAAAAAAAAAATTTCACTGAAATTTAAAGAGAAATATTCCAGAATACATTTCCCCTGGGCACACACCATCCTGCCTTCAGCACCTCCTCCTCCTCCACAAAGAGGGCTGTGCCCTACCATGTCTGAATGCAAAGTGTTCTTGCAGAAACAGCAGGTTATCACAGTCATGCCTGGAGGTCCCAAGCCCGGGCCCCATTGTGCTGGATGCTGCACAGACACACAGGGAGAGAGTCCTTTCTCCAAAGAACTGACAACCTAAACAGACAGCCTAAACCGAAACAGACCTAAGCAGACTGAGGGAGGGAGGGGAAACAGGGCCACAGATAGGGAAAGGGACTTGCCCAAGGTCACGCAGCAGGGTCAGTGGCAGAGCCAGGAACAGACCTTGGGTCTCCTGAGTTCCATGACCATGAGAAGGTCAGAAGTGACCGCTTTGATCACCCAGCCTGACCTCCTATAAAGGAAGCCAGCTGGGGCTGCCAGTTCTCACGCATTGATTATCAGTTTGGTGTGTTGCTGCTTTCAGACATCCAGAAAAGGAAACTCATCCCAAATCCAGTAAACCCACATTTGTGAGTCTCAAACCAGAGCAATGTTTAGCTCCCGCTCCTTCTCTCCCCCCTCCCTCCCATTTTATACCCAATTGTCCCAATTTTCCAGAAGGGCAGAGACAATCTCAAATTCCCATCAAGATCAAAGGAGACGGTCAGCCTCCCTAACTGTGTACATACCATCAGGTGCCCAACCATCGAGCCTATGACCTAACCCCTGGCAAAGACAGAATTGCTGCCTGAAGCTTGCTTAGCAATTCCACCTCTGACTGAGCACCCCAGGAATCCCTGTCCACTCTCCCTCACCTCCTCTTTGTGGATTTCCCATCTAATTTCCTGTTCTGTCAGTCCCACAGCAGGTGGCTGCTGCCTCACATCAGCGTTAATAGCTTTTCATCCTTAGAGAGCACGGTGGACTAAGTATACTCCAAACTTCCACTGGGGCTAGAATACAGGACCACAAATCACACGGCAAAATTCCCAAATACTTAGCTACCTATTTTGTTCCAGGAACACTAATTGTTGAAGCTGTTAGGAATGGCAGGTGCTCAGCACTTGTGAAAATCAGGCTAGAACAGGCAACACTTGGCCATCTTAATGTCTGGCAAAGTCCTATGGGCATTAATGGTGCTATAATAAATATCCGTGTCCTCCATACCATTAGGTCACTATTAAACTAGTCAGAAATGCCCCCCGCTAACCCTGGTTTTGCACTAGTGAACCCCCACCTGCTCCTGCTTAGAAGCTGAGAGACCTACAGGGTCAGATGATTCTTACCTGAAGCTGCATTCCTTTCCCTCCTAAACTGAAAATCAGGCCAAGCTCGGTGCAGGGAAGTAGCAGACGCCCAGACCCCACACACAGCCTTGATGTTTGCTTTCACAGGACACAAACCAGAAGGAATTCCACAGTAGTTCCAGGCACTGTTCCAGTCCATCGGCTCACAGAGAATGCAGTACAGGGCTGGATTAGACAAACACCTTCACGTCAGAGGCAAGCTTGTACCCTTTCAAGGAAAAGGGATCAGAATCTGTAGGTGAAAATAAAAATGCACTAAGTAAACAACATCGCGAGTGCAACCGTTTTGGGTTAAACCACCAGTGTTGGAGCTTGTATGAATTCTAGACGTTGCTGAGGGGAAGCTCCCTTGAAGGGTCTCCATGGCGGATTGGACTGATGGGCCAGACTGGCAGCACCCTGGGGTCGGCGAACAAGAAGGAACAAGCAGCCATGAAGAAAGTGGATCCACAACTGCTAGTTTCATTGTGCGTATCCCCTAGTCATTTTGCTACGACTTGGACGCACATTTTACTACAGCTCTCTGACTGCTCTCCAATCGCTTGGGCAGGGCCCAGTGCACCCTTCCATAGGCTTGGAGTTCTGCCTGCCTGCCTGAATCAGTGCCAATACTCTAGACAGCCTTGAAGGCCTGAGTGGGGGTGGATAAAGACAGCTTGTTTTCCATATTCTGTCCTTACGTGGAGCAGGCAGAGGACAATACTCAGTCTCTGCCCAGGGCCATGGAAATGGTTAGTCCAGTGTTGCACTCCCCACTATTAGCCAAACGTACCTCAGGCAAACGAGAGAATCGTCATTGGCAGCAGAAAACACTGCAGAGTTCCTGGCTTTTGTATGAACAAAACAGCAGCTGCAGGGTTCTGAACTGGTTACCCAGGGGAGAGGCCAGGTTGGCAAGGTTCACTCACTTTCCTCCGGAGCAGGATTATCTGCTCAGAGCAGGTGGGCTGAGCCCTTGTGAAAATTCAGGAACTGGCAGACCATGACCTTTCCTCTGCTTCTTAGTTAGCTGTACATGGCTTTTTCCTTCACCAGCTTCCTGTGGGATGGAAGCAGAACTGGATCTAAAGCGAGGGAAACTTCCAAGATGGATTCCCAGTTCTCCCCTGATCCTAAGGGCTCTGCAAAAGCCATTCCTGAAGTGAATGGGAGGAGGGAGGGGGCTATCCTGGTTCTTTTAGCAGCCGAGCCATTATCTTTGCTGCATCAGTGGAGTGTCTCTGCGCAACTCATGTTTGCCCCCACCCCTGACTTCCTGAGTCCAATACCACACCTTGAATGGGTGGGTAACCCACTCTAATTTAGCTACAGCTAATCAGGAAAGAGATCTTGGAGTCATCATGGACAGTTCTCTGAAGATGTCCACGTTGTGTGCAGCGGCAGTCAAAAAAGCAAACAGGATGTTAGGAATCATTAAAAAAGGAACAGAGAATAAGATGGAGAAAATCTTATTGCCCTTATATAAATCCATGGTACGCCCACATCTTGAATACTGTGTATCGATGTGGTCTCATCTCAAAAAAAATATACTGGCATTAGAAAAGGTTCAAAGAAGGGCAACTAAAACGATTAGGGGTTTGGAATGGGTTCCATATGAGGAGAGATTAAAGAGGCTAGGACTTTTCAGCTTGGAAAAGAGGAGACTAAGGGGGGATATGATAGAGGTATATAAAATCATGTGTGATGTGGAGAAAGTATAAGGAAAAGTTATTTACGTATTCCCATAATATAAGAACTAGGGGTCACCAAATGAAATTAATGGGCAGCAGGTTTAAAACAAATAAAAAAGTTCTTCTTCACACAGCACACAGTCAACCTGTGGAACTCCTTGCCTGAGGAGACTGTGAAGGCTAGGACTATAACAGCGTAAGAGAACTACATAAATTCATGGAGGTTAAGTTCATTAATGGTTATTAGCTAGGATGGGTAAGGAATGGTGTCCCTAGCCTCTGTTCATCAGAGGGTGGAAATGGATGGCAGGAGAGAGTCACTTAATCATTACCTGTTAGGTTCACTCCCTGGCATTGGTCACTGGCGGTAGATAGGATACTAGGCTGGATGGACCTTTGGTATGATCCAGTATGGCCATTCTTATGTTCTAACTTTAGCTAACTCGGGTTAAAACAACAGTGAAGATACATCAACTCAGCTTTAACTTGGGTAAGCAGCTGGAATTCAACCTCCGATTTCCCTAGGGTATGTGCTGGAACTTGGGCTTTCGAGCCTAAGGGGTTGGCCTAGTTCCCACCCAAGGCAGAACGTTCACATTGCTAGTTTTGGCATGCTACCTTAACCCCTGCTAATGCGAGATGTCTACCCAGGCTGGGAGACTTGCTCCCAGCTGCAATGTAGACACACCCCTATAGGCTTGAACTCAAATGGCTAACCAGAGCTAATAACACCCTTTCTCTGCAGTGTAGACGCACCCAGAGGTACAGAGCTGGCATTTACTGCTCTCCACTCACTGTGTTTTTAGGGAGCGAACACCAGAGGCAGGGCTGCAGATTAAATCGTTTGAAAGTAACCATGGAGAAACGATGGCTGTTCTTTTCTCGGCAAGAGCCTTCCCCTAGCAACCCAATGACTAGCCTCACCATCAGCAGGAAAACGGGCAAAGGTTTTCCATGCTTCTGCTCCTTTATGGAGGAGGTTGTCGGCCACGCTTACACCTCTTCATCCTGTCTGCTGCAGATTCATTTATTGCTCCGAAACAGCCAGCAAAGCTGCTCCTGACATGAAACAGGCAAAGAGAAGGAGCGCTCCAATATGGACCGTGAGGAAGTGAGTTTTGTGTCCACACATGCACACAAACCCTCCCCTCTTCCCTGCATTTAATTACCTCCACCCCAAGTGCCCTAAACTCTGGTGAAGAGTGCCTGAATGCCAGGCATGCTGGCCGCCCAAATCAATATACCTCTACCCGCTCCTGGAGGGGCAGCTTTTGTGGCCGAGAGCAATGGGCAGTCTCCACGTCCCTGTTCAATCTTTGGTTCTTCCATGGCTGCCGACAGCGCTGCTTGTCTGAGACATGAACTCACACACTACAAGCTCATATCACATAGAACACTTGAATGGCTCATTACTAGTCTGAGATCTGAATTAGCAACCTAGAACTGAAAGACTGGGTATGGTCTGCTGTGTCCAGCTTCCTCAGAAGGCAGAGCTGGGTGTGCAGGAGATGAGCAAAAGGCATCCCCCAGCTGCCAGCATATTACCGACACCTGAAGGGGGTGGGGTCAGCAGGATGGTTTGAGTGACACTGCTGCTGCTGCGGGTTATAAGTGTTGTGAAGAAAGCCTTCCACATGAGAACAAAGCTTAAACTGACACAAAGCAAATTCGCACGTGTCGTTAGGAGCTCTCAGCCAGAACCAGCAGCTCAGAAATGTGAAATACTTCTATTCATCTCAATGGGATGTTGACTCTCAACCCTAATGATAGTGCTTTAAGCACACTGGATTGTCAAACATAGGTTACAATGATGCACTCCACTTGAACACTTACCACAATTGTGCCCACAAATCAGGTGACTGCATCCACGCAGCTAGATAAACAAAGGGCAGACAAACACAGGTGTGATCCTTTAACAGAGATTGCCTTTTGGGGGGTGGGGGGGTGATGCTGAATGAGATGCTAACTACAAATCTGGAGCCTGCTTTCAGAGGTGCAGAGAACCCACATCAGCACTGCTGAAAGAACAGCTCTCTAGTACCAACCGTGGGTCTTGTTCTACACTCCAGCTCAAATACCAACCTCCTGTCGGTTGCAGTGGGAGAGCTGCTGCCGTTATAGGACTGTGGGTTTGCTGAATTTGCATGGCCCTGGCCCAGAGTCGGCAATTAAAAGTGTGACTTGGCCCTCTCCACAAAACAAGCTTGACAACTGCTGCCTTGGGCCCTCCCCATGCAAGAGCTGGCCTTTGTTAAAGCATCTGAGCCCTGCGCAGAGCTGCTGTGCTGCCAGACTGCAGAAGCGCTAGCTCCAAATACCTAATTCCTCAGGCACCCTGTAGTTATTTGTGCACTGCTGCGAGCAGATGGAAGAGTTACAGATAAAGCCATACACAGCTCAGGAGCTCATTTTCTTTCCCCACCTGCCTGCACAGGCAACAGCAAAAAGAAGCCAGCCATTGCTAAGGGCTGATCCCACATTCCTGGCACACCCAGATCACAGGGAGAAGGAAATGGGTGCTTTGGATGGACTACGCATGCAGAAGATAATCCTCCCCTCCACTTCTCTCCCACCGCCCCTGGATGTTTAAATAATGAATCTGGCCTTGGAAAAAGGGTGACATTGGCAGCACTCTGCTCTGCCACACATTGGGAGAGCAGGCTGTTAACACTGATCAGAGCTGGCAGTGCCTGCTCTCGCCTTGGTCCCAGAGGGGGAATTAAGGGAAAAGAACATGACGTCAGCTGTGGAGAGGACCGACATCCCACTTGTCCAAGGAAGCCGGAAGCAGCTTCCTGGTGCTGCTACCACCACCTTGAAGGAGAAAATTATATGGGTCTTTGGAGACCAGGGCTCCTGTGAAGCAGCATCCCAGCCAGCTGCGCTTTAGCACTGAACTCCATGGAAAGAGAGACGTACACACATCAAATGCTTTGGACAAGGCCAGGGTTGCAAGGCACAGGCAGACCCAAGAGACCTTCACAGCTGCCTCAGTGAGCAGTTCCTCCTCAGAAAGTCACTGCTAATGGAAAGGAGAACTTTGAAATGCAAAGCACCAGTGCACAATTAATCTTGTCGCTATGTCCTTTACTGCTTAGGTACTGGTTGCAGGGAGGCTGAACTGAACCTGCAGCATGGAGGGCAACTGGTCAGAGATCATTTTGATTGCACTGCTTGGCAAAAATAAAAAAAAATTGGTGGCAATTTTCCTTGAAGGCAGGTGCACTTCCCTCCAATTTCAATCGCGTCTGTGTAGCCTCTACTGCAGCATTGCATGACGCAACCAGGACTAGCCCTAGACCGACAATCCTGCTGCCCAGAACTGCCCATTCAACACATGGCAAATCACGTCATCTCCTCCTACATACACAGGGTCTAATCCAGTTTGCAAGACTCCTATCCTTGCAGCCAGGCTGTCCCAGTTCAGGAATGACACAGCCTTCCAAGTATCATGTACAGCAACTGCAAGGAGGGTAGATGATGGGATCCATAGGGAGGAGAATCTGGTATAAGGAGCTTTCCACTGACCAGGGTTGTACACATTTTTTGGAACTGATTGGGGAGACTGCTGCTATCAGTGAGTTTGCAGGTCAGCAGCCTTTAGAAAATGAAACGCTAACTCAGAAAGGATTAGAAACTGCAAGAATATGAAATTTTTGCATGTCAGGCTCTCCTTGAGAACAGCAGCACATTAACTCTGGCCTTGGCTGCTAATGACAAACCAAAGGCACATTGAGATTCCGCTTCTAGGACAAGCTGGCATAGCTAAGATTGCAACTTTTATGTCCAAGATGGACTTTTCCGATAGTCAGTGAACTTCTAAGGTGCCTAGCAGGCTTGGGATGTAGGGGCCATTCGTAAATAACCCTTCCTTCTTTCTCCCAACCCTTTGACTATCTCACAAGCAGCTCTGCAGTAGCTGTGCCGGAAGCTCATTCTGGAGTTGGCAGGAATAACCCACAAATTAGTCTAACAAGGGTTTGCAGCAGGGACTGTATCAGCCGCAAAGCATGAAAAAGGCACTATGCTACAGCATGTGCATGTGAACACAGAAGTCGATGGGAAATCTACATACTAGTAATTCAGGCCTGGAGTCTGTGGTAGAAATGGGACAGTGTTTGAGACACAGGCTTTCTTTGCTCCCATGCAATCTGCAGTAAACATATTCATGCAATAGACTTACTCACCAAGTCGTTCGCAAGACATTCCATGAGAGAGCATCCCAAACCCAACGAGGCGAGGCTGCTAGTCCTCCATCCATGCTAGCTGAGTTGTGCACCACAGAGTTTAAATGGGCCTTTTCAGCCATTTTAAAAAAAGCAAACCCTGTGTAACTCAGCTCTTGCAAGAAATGCCACCGATTCCTGTATGACTGTGCAGAGGTTTGTCTGACTCCTTGGATGCCATTTCCCTTCCTGACACTTACGCAGCATGGCAAGCACTAGGTTGGCTGCAGAGATGGCACTTTTCCACCCCAGAGGTGGCTGCATTTCAGTGGAGGAAGAAGAGATTTCTGCACATATAGTGTTTGCAAAGGGCTCTGGAATCCTTCACTCTTGTGATGATAAACCCAGAGACAGTTTAATGCTCTTATTGGCACAGCTCTCACAATCGGCTCCAGACTCAGAGCTCCAGCACTGCTGGGCTCCTCAGGTTACAATACAATGGCCTTAAAGGGACACATTGCAGGACACTGGCTATACAGACATGAGGCGTTAACGTGGCATCACTCATACTCCTGTTCTATTCCTGGGCTGGGAAACTTCTACGTAAAGATAACGAGCCACGGCAGCTGGGTATTGGTGGCAACTGTAGTCACAGTTTAGTTTTGCCAGTTTGTTGGTAACTCCCAAGTCCTCTCAAACAGTCACAATGAGAGTTTCTCAAAACCGGTCTCTCATGGGACTGCCATCCTCAAGGCCATAACGGAAGGCTCGGATCTTTACGCTCTATCACTCAGAGGCATCATTCCCAACCTGTTAGCCCCGGACTCCAAAGTGACATGAACACAGGTGTTGATTGGATAGAAAGGTTTTATCAAGATTTTTCTTAAAGTTTACATTTTTAAAAAAGGAAGATTTTTACATGTACAGTACAAAAATTGCAAATAAGGATCTTCATCCGGGGGGGGAGGGGGAAGGAGAAGAGACCAAGCAGACTATAAAAAAGCAGTATGAAAGCTTGGCTAAACAGCACCTGACAGAGAAAAATAGAAAATAGGTACTACTAGGAAAAACAGAGGCGGCCAGATTCTGGATTCAGATACATAGGTGTAAAGGCAGAACTACTCCACTGAAGCCAGCGGTGTTACTCCCGATTTACACTGGCATAACAAACCAGAATCTGGCTGTCAATGTTCACTCTGTGGGGTAAAACAAGTTGTTAACCTCGATGCCAAAGACGTACAGTGTTTTGCTGGTGAGACTTTAACAGGGTTTTGTTTTTGATACTTCTCTGCGTTCCTTTGGTCTGAAAGGGAGTAACCCCCACTGCTCACAACCCAGAGAATCCTTTCCCACACCCTTTTCCTTTCACACCATAGGACTCATTTGGCTCCTTATAAGACATGGTGCATCTCTTCCCCACCAACACAACCTTTGCATAGGGTAGATTCTCAGGTTACAAATGGAATAATTACTCTTATAAATATATTTATATCATATAGGAAATAAGGCACTTCAGAAGCATTATGGCTTTTCTAGTTCTACATCATTCTAGACAGGAAAAAAATTGGTTAGTTTCTAAAATGAATCAAAAGGAATAACGTTAATATACTAATAAAATCTGATCCACATCCCACTTCAAGGCTTTGTAAAAGAACAAGAGAGAGACAGAAAACTTGACCCAGGGCAGCTATGAGATGGGCTTGACCCATCCAGGACAGGTACTTTTAAAGCAGGGATATTTAAGAAGTCCATGGACTGCAATTCTCTCTCTCACGCAGTTATACTTCACACACAGTTTCTTGGCCATTTGGGACTTCCTAGAGCCTCTTCTCCGGATCTGGTCTGCTGCACTGTGACTGATAAGGAGGGGAGAACCAATGAAGGTCACTGACTGCAGATGAGCCCCCAGGCTGAGCCCTGGAAACCTATAGTAAGCATACCTTATGTGCAAGTGCGTGGGGGGTAGGAGGGAAATACTGAGAGAAGCAGCCAGGCACTACAGCTGAGGAGAAAGAGAGAGAGAGAGAATACTTAACCAGGATCAGAAAGGAAAGACAACCCGACCTGTCCAAACATGCTCTGTGAAGTGACAGCGCGAGTAAGCAGATCCAATGGCAAATGACTCCCAATAGAAGCACTGGCTAGATGGCTGCACTGGATTTGCATAACCTGTAACCTGAGTTGGACTGGACAGAAATACAAAGGTGTGCCTGAACACCTATTAAAAAAAAAAAAGCAGCCTCTTATTCTCATCCCCAGATTTGTTAAACACTGGCAGCTCCCTCCACTGTGCTGTTTGGAATGCACCTATGGTCATACTAAATAAGCTACGAACACGTTAAACCAACAAAGTGGTCAGGAGGCTGTCCAGCCAAGCACGTGCCCCTTTCATGAATGGGTCGCAGCCCCACAGTTAGAGCCATTTGGGTACAACCATCTTGCAGAGAGGTTGTTCTTGGCACCTATTTTCTTCCCGTCCTGCTATTTCCCCCAGGGTGAGGACCGATGTTTTAGATCCACTCCTAAGGACCCCAATGACTTTAAAAGCAGAATTGTTTTTAAACTAGACTTGAATAAAGAACTTTTTTTTCCTTCTATTCATGGGATGGCTGATCAGCATTAAGTGGGCATTGCTTCTTTATGGCCACCCAGTACAAAGGGACAGGCTTTATTGCATAGATATTAAGAAAACTGGGCAGAGCCACGAGACTGGTCACAGAACCATCTGGCACCAACCCTATTTCTCCACAATCCAACTGGTGGCTTGCGCACAGATGGATTATCCATTTAAGGTCACAAGGGATATCGCACCTTTCAAAGCTTTGAATGAAAGGAGTACTAGCTTCCTCTTCATGAAATGGAGCCAGGTGGAGCCAAAGCAATTTAAAAAGAAGCCAAGTTTGGCATTTTTGTGTTCCTAATTTCCAGTGCCCTGGAGTACTTTATGGCTTATGGTCACTGGAGGATTGGAACTAACATTGCTCACACGTTCTTGTCCCATCAGAAAGCAGGGTCAGTTTCACTGCCTATGAGCTTGTCTTCACTACGGGGGTAAATCAATCTAAGTTACGCTACTCCAGTTATGTGAATAATGAAGCTTAGGTCGACATAGCTTAGGTCAACTTACCCTGGTGTCTTCACTGTGCTGCAGCAACAGGAGACACTCTCCAGTCGACTGCCCTTCCTCTTCTCGGAGACCTGGAGTACCAGAGTCAACTGGAGAGTGCTCTGCTGTCAATTCAGCATCTTTATGGGCTTCACTAGACCCGCTAAATCCACCCCTGCTGCATCAACTGCTGCAGCATCAATCTTCCCCATAATGAAGACCAGCCCTATGCCCTCTTCGGAGTCTACCTTACCCAGTTGGCTTGCTGCCAAATATAGCAGTGCAGAGGTTTAATAAATTAACTTCACTGGTGCTTTACAGTCAGACTGGAACATGACAACACCTGCACCCAAAAACGTGGCCCTCTGGCCTCCAGAGAGACCTAAGATCTAGGCCACTTCATTCAGTCTCTTTCAAACGTTAGAAAAGGGAAAAGTATTCAAGAAAATGGCAAGAAACCAGAAAAGTGAGAATTTAAACACTAAAAACAAACAAACAAACCCAAGAGGGTTTTTTTTTTCCTGGCAATATGGCCATCTCTGGCTGTATCTGGTGTCCCATGTATTGGTGACATCTCTGTTCAGATATACAAAAGCAGTAACAAGGCAAGTCACAGAGGGAAGGGAAGGAGAGGCACATGTTGGCAAAACACTTTAGAAAAGTAAAGGCAGAGCTGCATTGTCCTCCCACCCCACCCCCAGTTGGATCCATGAATCACATGGGCTGTGATCTCTGTGAAAAACTTTGGATGTCACACTGACTGAGACTTGGACAGTCAAGCCCAGATAAGATATTAAACAAGCACCTGCTACATAGAGGTCTTTTTTATCTATCCGGTTGGAGGTGCTTGCACTCAACTTAACAAGGTAAGAAAAACAATAAAAACTAAGTTAGCTAATCTAAAATCCCCATTTCCACCCCTACCTGTAATGCACCTCCTGGGAGATGATCAGGTATCTGTAAATTTAGTCTGGTAAAGGAGATGATACAACCTTTTCTGAGAATTAACTACTGGACTATGGATGTGAAGTAGTGGAAAACCACTAATATGGGCTAGATGTAATGCTACCGATGGCTGACTCGGTTCAGAGAGAGACCCTGCAACATGTAACCCTCTCCCCCAGGATAGGAGACAGCAGCATAGGCTAAATACTGGCATTTTCTGCTGCTCAATTCCCTGCATAAAGTGCACCATCAACCTCAGTGAAAAGCACCTGAATTCAAACTGACCAAAGTGCTGCCCTGAATAGGCCAAATGAGACACTGATGCTTCACCTCCTTGCCCTGGCTGGTAAGTTAACTGTAGACACACTGAACAAATGGGCCTATTTGGTGCTCAGAGCTCGCCTCTTCCCACCCAATACCACTGGTTACATCTCTTGCTCTAGACACACTGCTGAGCTCACTAGGTAACAGATGAAAACCTTCCCAGCACAGCAGAACCTAGCAAGCCCCAGCTGTCACTGCTTAGTTCCCTCAGCACACCAGTAGCAGCAGGTAAACTTCCTGACTTGGTAATCCCCTGCACCCCCTGGAGTGGGCAGCCAGCCAGTTTAGCGTTTTGCTAAGGCGGTGTCTCTTAGTTCAGCATCCTTCAGCAGTAGTGGAGGCACAAACCAGGCTATTGGAGGGGACAGGGCAGCTTTTAAAGAAAAATTAACCCCCAGGTTTTCACGTAGTGCACCCTGCAGCCCCACAGCTTGAGAGAGCTTTTTAGGCAGGTTAGTTTTGAAATGCTGGAAAAATGATGCTTCCATCACCAAAAAAATGGACTGTTCCAAGGGTTATTTAATAATGAGATGTAGCCTAGAAGAGACATTTTAAGCCCATTTTCTAGTACTACTCCCAATATTAACTGGAGAGAAAGAGAGAGTTATGTCCACTATATCCTATATGCTGCTGCTGCAGTGAGAAAACCGGCTGAAAATGCCCTTCTGAAGAGCCCTATGACTGCAATAGGGTCACCAATTTTTAACTTAAAAAACAAAAAAAAAAACCCATCCCAAAGGATCTTTAACCATGCCTTGTTCTGTGGCACTGCAAAACTGGTGGTTTAAGTTTCCTTTAATGAGCAAGCACCACTCCCCCTCCTGCTGGAAAACAACATTGCAACCCACAGCATCTTGCAGGAGACCTTTTGGAAAGGTGAGTGCAAGTCTTGCCAAAGCCAATGGTGATTTGCTGAAACCCCTTGGTACATCTTCGGTTACTGGAGGAGACAGGAAAAACTAAAAGGCTTTGGCAACCTAGGAAGTACTTGGCTCTTTAAGAAAGGGGTCAGGCTAGTGAGGAGGAGCCTGGGGAGCAGGACCACGGTTAATCAGACCAGTCGTCGCCAAACTCCGAAGAATCATCCTCAGAGTCGCTGTATTCCACAGCGATGCGGCGAGAAAGGATCGTTGCCACGTCATTGCCCCCAACGTCCCGCTTCTCTTGTTCCCGCTGTTCCTCCACCTTGCGGAGCTGGAAGCCTGGCAATGGGAAGAAGGCAGAGAGGTGGTCACTCAACAGCTGGAGATTTCACGGGGTCTACAGAGAACTGTTGCTCCAATGCTGTGCTCTGAATAGCCCTGGGCAGGCCCTGATCAATGCCTGGATTGCGCTGGGGCAGCCTCGCACAACGACTGCACAGAAGGGCGCACACAGGTCAAACCACTGACCCAGCCTGGACAGGTTTGGAGCAAGGGCGACTGGAGGAAGCCAGAGGAGCTGGCTTCCCACACTCCGCCCAAGCACTATGTGTTGCTGCTCTAAAGGCAGTTGACTGCAGCTTGGAAGCTCCATTGATTCTTGTGGGGCAACCTGCAAAGGTTTAAAACTAGAGGGCACCCTCATCGAGGAGAAACGGGGTGCTGAGATTCTCTTTGGGTTAGATCATCCACAGTAGGTATGTGTCACAAGCAGCAAGCCAGCAGCAGTGCCCTGGAACCTCCCTCAGAAGAGACAATAGCTAGGCTTACGGGAAAGAGGATACATAAAAATCCCAGCCAGGGCTTACCTTGACGGATAGCTGACAGCAAGTCACTTCTGGCATCAGTAACAGCAGGCAAGGAAGATTTTGGCTTGGAGGCCGAGGAGTCTGGAGGCAGAAGTGGAGCTGGTGCACCATCCATGCCACTGGAAGGCACAGGTGGGGGACCAGGAGGAGGAGGAGGGGGAGGAGGGGGAGGAGCACCATCTACTGGCTGAGGAGATGGTGGTGGAGGCACAGCGAAGTATTCTGCTGCTGGAGGTGATGGAGGAGGAGGGGCAGAAAACTCAGGGTAAGGAGGGAAGGAGGATGGAGATGGTGGCGATGGCATCCCTGAATTTGGAAATCCTACAGGAGGAGGTGGCGGGGGAATTCCTGACATTGGTGGTGGTGGGGGAGGAGCAGGAGGCGGAGCAAAGCCTGGCCTGGCACTGGATGGGGATCCAACTGGAGGAGCTGGTGGAGGATGGCTTGGACTGACCAGGCTGGATCTTTTTTGTCCTCCAGAACCAGAACCTCTTTGGTTGTCTACTGGGTAGCTGTTGCAGGAGAAAAGAGTAATATTGGGGGTGGGGGCAGAGAGAGAAAGAATACCATTAGCTTTGAGTCAGATTAGAGAGGATTTTGTCCAGCTATCCCCTCCAATTCCCAGTTTTTACTGAAGTTCTCTAGGGTCCTAGTGCTGACTATCCTGCTGCATTACACTTGGCTAGGAGAACAGAACAACTGACACTGCAGCTGAGAGAAATGCTATCAGACGTCCCATCAGCCAGCACAATAACAGTACATTGTATGAGCCAAACACCAAATCTCTCTCTGCCAGAGCCCAGACTGCCCTCTCAGATCAGAACCTTCTAGAGCAATGCCAGTCATTCTGTATCCATTCAGCTGCTAAGCACGGATGCCTATTGAACTAACCTTCAGTTCTTGTTTTCTGTGCTATGCACGTTCATATGCTATTAACACATATCGGCACAGACCCATTCACTGGTTCTTTACTGGAGCACTGGTGATGATTTGTCACCTCTTGTCTAAGGAAAAAGGGTAATGGGATCCAATACAAACTGAAGGGAAATATGGATTCATAAATGACTGAATGAACTTTCCATTCGCAGGAAACACTAGTGCCCAGAAAGTGCTGTGTTACCAGCTTACATATTGGTAAAAAGAAGCTTACACTGAATGCTAACAAACAGAACGCTTTCACCTCAAAACCTAGCAGATGTAACATTTGGTATATCTCACTTAATCAATTCCCTGCTGTTGGGGGGTTGGGGTCCTTGGGCACTGGTGCATCTTGGTGCTTCCTATTCTCTGCCTGTGGTGTGTAAGAGTGTAGTCTCCTGTGGGCTGTAATACTTGGATTTAATGTTGGTTATTGGGTTGTGTGTGTGGGTGCTGGATGGTGTTGGTGGCCTGCGTTATACACAAGGTAAGACTAGATGATCTGGTGCTCCCTTCCAGCCTTAAACCCTATACTGATGGGTGGTCTCTCACTATGACTACGTAACGGAATCTAAACATTAAGGAGGGGTCACAAGCTTTGTACACTTTACTGACAGCCAAGTTCACTCAGTCTCAATACAGTACTTATGTTAGTGGTTTCACTAGACCAGCTAACTCCATCACTTTGCACCACCTACTATTTCTCTGTGGCCGAATGGTTCCCGGAGGATTACCTAAAATCCAAGGGTGGTGGAGGCAGGCTGTCCTCTGGGTAGGATGGAGATGGTGGTGAGATAGAATCCGACTGTGGTGGTGGTGGATAGTAGTTCATTTCCATGCTCTCGTCCGAGCCAATGCTGCCATTCTGATACACCACATTAGAGGGATAGCTAAAATTAAAGACAACAATGGAATAGTGATACCCAATTTCCTCGTCACCTCCAAAAAGAGCACTTCCAGCATGGAGTGTCAGGGAAACAAAAACAGGAATACAGCCATGCAGGCTGCTCTATCACAAATAGCTTAGTTATTAGAATCATGCTGAAATGCCTCACTCCAAAATTCAGACTGTAAGCTCTTCTAGCAGGAATGTCTCCTATTCTGTTAAAAGCCCAGCATAATGGACCCCTAGTCACAATTCGTGCCTCTATACGCTAGACTAATACAAATCATTAATTTAAAAGGGACACCATGTGGCTCCAAATCATGATTTGTACATAAACTGTTTCCTGATCTATGTTTCTTGTAGCATTTTAGATTACTAGAAATTGTTTAGATTTTTAGACATTTAAAATTCATTTTCACTCATTATGGCTGTTTATTCTCTGTCTCTCTCAGTTCGGACAATTGAAGTTGACTAGTTATTCTCACTTTGGTTTATTGTTAGGATCTAGACAAGTTTATTTTCAGGTTTTTATGCGTCAGCACAGTAATTCACTGCGTGGGTTGCCAACACTGCAAGAGAATATTTGTGTTTTTTTAAAACAAAACAAATATTTCTGTTAATTTTAGGGTTGGTAAAAGCTTGCTCTTAAAGCTGGATTATGGGCAAAAAACAGACTTGTCAGGTCTCATTTACATCACATACTCTCCATGGCAGCATAAAAGTCCTAATGTAACCATGTGCTCATTAGGGCCAAGGCTATCACCTCCTGCATGTCTGGAAAGCACCTAGCACGTTGTGGATGCAGTCATAAGCAAAATTCAAAGTATCCAAAGCTGAAACATGCAGTGTTTTGTCTGGGCCATCCCCAAGTTTGACAGTAGACTCAGATCACCCAAAGCAGTGAAACAAAAACAAACACTGTTCAAGCCTCATATCAGAATCTACAGCGAACTAAAATTCATGTGAGAATTTGTAGTGGAAATGGTGAAAGCAAGGAAAAGCTGCTGTCCTGCAGTCAGATTCCCCCTGCCTGGTCTCAAGTCAACTGACTTGGCTATTAAAAGAAAAGCAGGTTTTATTTTTAAATATAAAATGTGTGATTAAAAAATAAAGATTTTCTTAAGTGAAAAGAGCCACAAATGGCAAGAAAAGAGCATACTGGGAAGTGCATTTTGGGAATTCAGTTTGCTTCCCGCCAGACTGGTGTCAAAAGATAAATTAAATCCTGAATAGGAGGCACTGAAGAGAGATCTGTAGCTGGAAAAACTTGGATAGGAGGAGAAAAATCCTAAATTTTGAAACAAGAAGCGTGGCTTATGAAAAAGCAGTAACAGAAACGGTGCCCCACCACCAAAAGTTAAGAGAGCCCTTTCTTTGTGTGAAAAGAAATAGACACATAAAGCAGCATTGGGAACATCTGCCTGCCCTACTCACCGGCTTTTCTCACCACGAGAGGCTACTATATTAATTCAGCCCATAACTACAAGGAGACAAAGGCTACTAAAATTATGTCACTAACACCTTGAGTACTGCTGTGAGAACTTGGGAGAGAAGGGTCAGCATCACCTTACCTGCTGATTTCTCGTAGTGGGGAACATCCCTCTCTGCAGATAGCAGCCAACCCTCCTTGAACCCCAGGAAAGCCTGGTGCCTATGAAGCATTCTCAGAAGAGCGTCTGTGGGTTTGGAAGCACGCCACGGAGTCTGCACTCCTTCCATACCATATCCGCATGCTCAAATGCCCTGCTTCTGGCCCTTGCTAATACTGTTCTGGGCCAGACAAACTGGTGACCCAGCTGTAAAGGGATGAGTGATGATGGGGTAAAGGGACTAAGTCCATGACATTTCTGCATCTGTGGGACAGGGGAGCCAAGAGCAGAAGTAGATTTGCTTCTGAGAACACTTGCACCACCTTGTTTAAACTGTTTAGAATCTTGATTTATTTTGCAGATTTTAAGTCAACAGACAGATTTACTTTAGAGAATCTGATTAGTGGTGATTTCGATCCACACTGCACAGCAGATCTGGAGAAACTGAAAGCAGGGTGAATTGCATTACCACCAACAATGCCAGACTGCTTCCTCTTCATGGAGAGCTGAATAAATAGCCAGATTCACTTACCACGCAGGTCCTTGTCTGTCTTTTGACTCAACAAACTCCTGTCCCATTTTCAATTTCTCCCACTCCTCTTTTCGGGTTTTGATTTTCCGCGGATTCACATTCCCTCGGTTGGGATTATCTTTCTTCTCTTTCTAGAGAAGAAAAGGAAAGACAGACCCATTAGAACTTCAAACTTGTTTGGAATTAGTCTGTCCTTATTTCAGCTCACTGGGAGGGGAGGAGTAGAGATAGGACCAACTAACGTTTAAAGAGATTAAAAAAATCTTGGGATTCTTTGAGACTGCAGTAGAATGAAGTTAGTAGTGGTGGAAGGATCCAGATTTGTCTATATGAGCAATTAATGTGTGGCAAGATGGGGCATCAATCTGTCTTGAACTAGCCAGCTGGACACTATATGTCCATGTGAACAATTAGTGCACGGCAGGTTCATGTGAGGTAGGTTTACAGCCCATCTTGCTGCGCACTAACTATTCATCTAGACAAGCCCTCAGACTGAGATACTAACGGCCTTTCTCTACAGAACAACTACTGCACAGGTATGAACTCCCGTCCCCCATGCTCCAACCAGTGTGCCTCAATTATGACCAGGAAAGATCTTTTCTGGAGTGGAAGGCCAGATCAGTTTCCCAAGCCTAGGGCTTGCCTAAACGGCACATTACCGTGCACCAAGCCAAGGTGTGCATCTACAGTGCACTAGCTTGCCACATAGTAATGCCCCTATGTGGAAACTGCCACAGTGCAATGAAAGTCCTGGAGTGCCACAATATCAACATGGGACATTACTGCACAGCAACTTACAATGTCAACAAGCCTCTATTGCGGAAACTGGGCCATAACGAACTGGGCTAAAACCAACCCCATTCCAAGGATTCCAATAGGCCAAAACTCTCTTATACTCTGACTGGAAGGTCATGATCTACTTTGAGATTTGATGTTACAATCACTTAACATGTAAGTCAGATTTCCCCAAACTAAACCTTGCAGGTATAGTAAATGAATCCTTTTATAATGCAATTTGCCTTGTAATTCACTAATGTTAAAAGGACACTCAAGTGCAGCAATTGGGCCAGTGTGGCGGTGGGGTTTTTTGTTTTTGTAGTTTTACGTCTTAAACACTTCCATATGTTAAAGTGTAACTGGATTTTTAAACTTAATCCCTTGCTTCCTTCAAAGGGACTGGTGATGATATTCCAGTTACATCAAAGCGTACCAAAGGTGCTTTAATACTGAGCAGAGATGCCTGCAAGATACTGCAAGAGTACTAAAGAGGGTCTAAGGTTGCCCTTGACACCCAAAACACAGCATTTACTGTGCTAATGCATCGAACGCCAGGAAACAGATGGTACAAAACTACAAAATGAACTAGTGTCACCATTCAAACTGTGTGAAATTCGGAAGAATAGATTTTTAAAATCTCTCTGTTTTAATAAGCAAGGATAACAGTAACAGGCAACAAGGATTCTTTTCTAAAAGTATAATTTTAAACTGGACCATAACCCCTCTAAAGAACCCAAGTGAAAGTGACAACTTGGATTTTGAAGAGAAACTGTCTCCTGAGTCTCTGGCTTTTCCTCCTACCTTGTCTTATCTATTATTTCTTTGCTTGCTTATAGCAGCGATGCCCCATCCCCTCACCCTGTGCTTCCGCTTTTCTTTCATGATATCTTTGGTGTCCTGGAGCATTTTCTCTTTCCAAAGGTCAAAGAAGTATGAAGGGTCTGTGTAGAATTTGAGTGCCTCTTTGCCATCATCCCTGGAATAGAAACACACACAAGGAGCCAGTCAGTTGCTTGTCTGATGCCCAAAGATTTCAGACACCCACCAGGTGTCAATATCTATCGATCTGAAACAAGAGACCAAACATTTTGTACTCCTTCTCTGTCCTCTTCCAATAGAGGCCTCTCTGCCCTTGAGGAGCCACCCACTCCACCTGCTCATTCAAAACCACCACCACACCTCACCTAATTTGAAGTCACCACTGCTTCTCAGCCATGGCTGCACAGTTAAAGCGCTTGATTACAATTCTGAAGGTTGTGGGTTTGTGTCTCACTTGATCTCACGCTCAAAGGCCACCTCCAGTTCACCCAGCTACAAAATGGGTACCTGATGCATTGGGTTAGGGCAGTCAGATGTGATGCTGGCCACATCACTCCCTTGTATACCACTGGCTATGACACTGATGTGCCCTAACTGCATCAGCCTGATGAGCCATGGCTCCAGGGAACTCTGACCACTCCTCCTGCAAGGCCTTGCACCAAGATTCTCCTCTGGTTTGGTGATCTATAGTTTTGATTTCTGTATCTTAAGTATGGTGCAAGAACTTCACTGAGCAGCCACTCTAACAATTACAGAGGCAGCAGCAGATGTCTGTCCCCGCACCCCCTTCTCAAACACACCCTCACTCTCTTTCCACACATGCCCCTTCTCATCCTTCCTCTCCCCATCTGTCTTTTCCAGATAGCCTGCTCCACAGTAACATCAAAGGATACAGGCTTGAGTGCACGCACCTCCAAATCCTGAACAGAGTTCTTTTCAGCGATAATCCCCATCCTGCCCACCCCCACCCACCAGATCGGGCTCCTGCTACTTCCTCCAAGACATATTACACAATTATGTACTGGGGCTTTTCGGCAAGTTCCTTCCCTCCCCACGCACCCCTCTTTTCAGAAAAATATTCTCCACTCCAGGAACCCCAAATCAGAGCAGCAGCATCCTTGAAACTCAGGAGTGTGCATTCACACGCACACCCTCCTACTTTGCAGTACAGCTGCATCTCACAGAAGACAGCTGCCTCCAGCTATCTGTAATTACTTTTCACCTGTTCAAAAGACATTTACGGATGTGGGCTAAAAAATATTCATACTCTGACCCCCTGCTCTACAACTATCGACAGCAGTGACACTCAGAGCTCAGTGGTTCAAGAGCTACCCAAAAGAGCCACAGTTGTGTGAATTAATAGTTTCATTTACTATAGTGCTACATATTCATATTTAAACAGTATGATGAGGAAATAGTTCGTTGTTTTTATATATAGTATTCTCACAGCAAAATGACTGACCAAGTATTATAATTTTATCAACTACAGTTGGTTAACAACACAGTAAAAGCCTCCTGATTGGTTAATAATTAAATCTCATAGTGTTTCAATATCATGTGCTGGAAAAAGCCATAGGAAACAAATTGAAGAGCCAACTGTGGCTCCCGAGTATCCGAATATCACTGATCTACAGGATGACATAACATGGCTAGACCATTAAGGAGAAGGGCTTTATGCTGGTTAAACAGCGAGGGTCTAAGCTGAGTTAGTCACCTGACACCAGGAATAGACCAGATAATGCTCAGAATCGAAAGGAGTCTGCTGCACCCGTTTGGGTCAATGTCACATGCAAATTTATGTCCTGTAGTTTCCAAGAAGGCTCTTGGCAAGTGGCCATGAGATCACACAGAAAAGCATGAGAAAATACATCATATATAAAACACCTAGCAATGTTATGCAGTGCCATTCAAGACTTGTCTCCCTAAGGCACCATCACAAAAGCAATAACATAACTAATTTTTCAGCTACCTTCATTTGTGCAACCTCAGAAGCAAATCTACAAAAAATCCAGCTAAAGAACACAGAATGCCCAAGGGACTCTAATTAGGTTACTCCATTCTCCTTAGGGACTAGTGCTTCTTGATTAAGTAGTTTGTGACCCTGGCCATTGGGTGAGGACCTCTCTCAGCTAACTGTGGAGGAGACGTTCCGAATAAGTGAAAAAGGGAGCTAAAGAGATGCTGCAGCATTACCTGTAAGGGGAGAGAATGTTGAGAGGCGGTGGAGTATTGCAGATGCCGTACGTTTCAAGGACAGGCACTGGGAGAGAGTCTCTGTCAAAGAGTTTCTGGTCCTGAGTGGTGGAGCTTTTGAAGGCCTTCCTTGTATTAATGCCTTGTAGGGACACTAAGAAGGAGGGAAAGGATGGAAAGAGAAAGTGAAGGACAATTTGACCCAGGTGATTGAGACACAAGGCCAATTAGCCACATTTGATTTCAGTTACAGTTCTAAGCATGCTCAGCACTTTCTATGGTTGGGTTCTTTTTCCCCCACAATGCTCTTGAGAGGAGTAAAGAAACTCCAACCCTGTCTACACTGAGATCTGAAACTGTTTCAATACGGCTCTCAAGAAAAGTGTTAAGGTGGTTTCAAATTTCAGTGTAAACACAGTGTGAAAATCATGCTGCCAATCTATTTACTGAATAGCCAGCCACTGGACACGGACACTTGCTAGTGACCAACTCCAGCAGAAACAGACTTGTTTGGAACCACTCCACATGTCACTAGCAAAGTGTTTTTCAAGGCAGTAGGGGAAAGAGTCCCTGTTAGTGGAAGGGGAAACACATGAGTCTCTAGTGCACACAGCTTCAAACTCATTTCACAGTCACGAGCTCTGCGCTCTTTAGCATGGTCGGTCTGCAAGTGCTGTGCTCCACTCCATTACCTTCTTCCTCTTTGGGATCCAGCTGAGTGACCTTGACTTGCAAGCGGTCGACTCTCTCGACTAGAGAGCTCACCCGAAAGGCAAAGGTGTTGGCCTGAGTAAACAGCTCTCCAAAAATGTCCTCTGCAAATTTACCTGGAATATTCAAGGGGCTGTATTACTCTTTGAGCTGTATTATACTTTCCCCACCCAGCCCTTAATACTTGAGTTCTCCAGATCTTCCCACCGCCCCCTCGCTGCTTCTTCCACATTAGCATCAGCAAGCTATTTATTAGCCTTTACAAAAGCGAGGTTTGTTATTTTCAAGTTTGGCAGTATTGATACCACCCAAGATATTAGCACAGAGGGTGAGTTGATGCACCACTCCAGCCAAATGACACTCTTCTAAGGGATCTTTAAACAAGAATGAAACAGAATTGAAGCATACTTCTTAAGTCTTGAATAAAGTAATGAGCATGGGTCGACACCAGCCAAGTTGACAGCATGCGGTATTAGTCTATGTCTGATTGGCTTGCAGTCCCTTTAGGGTTACATGATGTTCTGTTTATTAACAGCCAAACATAACTAGATTTTATAGCTGTATGGCACCTCAAAAGGCTCCCAAATTATAAATCACTGCCTTGCAGTAAGGCCTCCTCAAGGGTAACTGGCACCTATTTCAGAGTTCATTGTATTCTAGAACTATATGCTATATTTCAGTCTTGACCCTAAAGCCATAGTTACATTCATAGACAAGGGTACTGACTCACGAGTTCCTTCAGATAGGGCAGCACCTGAAAGAATGATGCTTTCAAGATTATCTAGATCAAAAATATAAATAGCAATTGCTGCCTTCTTTCTTAAATGTGATGTTTCTTAAATTTCTTAAATGTGATGATCTTAAATGTGATGATCCTCTGAAAAACCTCAGACTGCTCGGTGAACAACCAAGACAAATGATGCTACTATTAATTCTTTGCACTGTGGAAGCACCTATGAGCCTCCACTCATGGATCATTGTGCCAGGCATTGTAAAAACAAAACGATTGTCCTGCCTCAAAGAACTTGCAATCTAAGTGGATTCAGACAAGTGGGGAGTGCAAGGAAACAATGAGACAATATCGGCCACAGGAGGCAGCAGTCTCACCATACCAGTCACCTAACTATTCCTCCCCTAGAATCTGCCCTTACCCTGTCTTGTGCAGAATCCTGCCTGTTTAAACATTTATGGCCAAGACTGTCAAAAACAGAAACCTGAAGTTAAGCTTCTAATAAGTGGCCTGATTTTCAAGAGCACCAAGCAGCCAATAGCTCCCCTTGAAGTCAGTGGGGGCTGTCAAGTGCTGGGCATTTTTGAAAAATCCCAGTCAGTCAGTCAGGAGCCTAAATAAAGATGTAACTTTAGAGTCCTTTATTTGAAAATCTTGGCTTTTAGCACAAGTCATATGGGTAAAATGGAAATTGCATTTCCAACAGCTGATTCCAGAAGGAAAGAGGGGGAAAAAACATCTAAGGCTATCATTCAAGGGCAGCTGTCTCCATAACATCTACGAACATGAGTAAAGACTCTGCACTCTGAAGCAATACCAAGCTCAAGCCCTTATCCCTGCAGTCATTTTATACCAGGGTGCTAAATCTCTGTGTCTGAGTCCTAGAACCTAGCCCCGTGGCTATGTTTTCTATGCAGGTTGCGCACAATGTGATTCTCCTCCCATCTGCCTCCCTTGGTATATGGGGTTTTAATACAGGGACACTACCATTGCCCTGCTGACACGTCTTGTGGGCTTCCCTGTGTTAACTCATAAGAAGATATTCATTCCCTCAGACACAGGAGTCAGACAGATCTTATTGTAACCAGCTTTCATGAAGCATCCTCTCTGTTCTACTTCCCCATAAGAGCAACTCACACATTTTACAAAGGATGCCACAATGAAAGGAGGGGGAAGATTCATTTATAATGTAATTTGACAGACATTACAGCAATAAACTCATGCAACAATGTTGTCATGTGTTTCCATTTTAACGGGATCTGGAACTCATTTCCGCATTTCACAAGGAAAAGACTACAGATGTTGGAAAAAACTGAACAGTTGTTAAGCAGTACACTTTAAATATACAAACACGGTTATGTGCACTGGTCTGTGTGTTTGGGTGTATATTTATTCCTCTAATTGCATAACTGTGTCAACACATGGTTACTGTATAGGATCCAGCACATGCTTTTGTATTTCATGCACATTTTTGGATGGGGGCAGAGATTAGTTTTCAGGGATTTAGCTGCCTGATTGATTTTACTTCAAGAGCAAAAATTACAGTCAAAATTATCTTTATCATGCACTGGCAGGAAGACAGACTGAATGATTTAATAGGTCTTTCCCATTTCTAGCTTCTCCGATTCCACAGAATTAACAGAAATGCACAGACTGCCTCTCCAAAGTGCTACCGACTGTCATAGTAACAAAGGGCAAACTCACTGGAATATGAATGCTGCACAAGTTTTATGTTTGTGTCTTTGTAAAGAGGTTGTGGTATACCAGGCATGGCTGATTATTCACTTGACAGGTCTGTTGTCACTTACTGAACTCTCTTCGGATTACTACAGTATTCAGCACATGAAAAAAATCGCATTATTCCCATTTTCATAATAAACGTACAGACAACTAGGAGAGGAGTTTGGTCATTTAATTTGGATCTCAACATTCTGCAGTAATTAGCCCAAAGACCATAGCACTTACAATTCTGTCTTCAACCCTGGGGATGCAAACAGGAGAAGATGCTCAATTTTATTTCCCTCCCTCCTCATTACCCTCAAATGCACAGTGATGCGCATGAGTGTCAATACGAACAGTCTGTCTCACATGAGCTTCCCCAACAGCACTCCTGGTTGTGTCTGTGATTGGTCCTCCTCACACCCCAGAGCGAGGCTCCCTTGGTACCCTCCTGATAAAGGAACCAGGCTGGGATTTGGCTTCCAGCACTTCAGTCTCTGTTCTAAGGGATAAGCAGAGGTGCTTTGAATATAGTGAAATGCACAAAGATGGTCTAAGCCTGAGGGATATCTCTGGTGCTCTGTCACACTAACCCACAGCATGCCTTTTGGATCTGGATCAGCTTACTCGCTGTATTTGGGATTTAAAGAGCTTTACCGTCCTCATTTCATGCACACAGGATGGATTTTAAGAGAACCCTTATGCTATGTGACCATCTCAGTAATCACATCTAACTATGGAACAGAGAGCGGCAATTGACAATGGATGGGTAGACTGGTCTTATCCATTACTGCACATTGATATTTTTAGCAACAGACTTAATGCAAGGCTTGTTGGTATCAGATGAGAACCTGGAGGCAGCACAGGGGTGTTAGTGATAGCAATGTGCTTTCACTACTGGAGAAACAGGAAAAATTGTGCCTGGAATCCGTTCACACTGCACAAGAGAAAGGGTCTATCTTGTGAAGGAAACAGAGATACATTGTTTAATTTCACTCTAGGACCTATAAGTATGAATCCATTTATCAAAGCATTTGCAGGTCTCATTTCAAGGCCAATGAGCAAAGGGGGGTTAATCTGAATCCAGAACATTTTAATGGAGAAAAAAGGACAATTCTTACTATTTATTCTTGTTATAAAGCTTGGGCCCATGTTTTCACTTTGCCTCTCATAACGCTGTCTGCCAACTCACTGGAGAGCCGAACCACCAGTGGTAACCATTTGTGCTGCTGTACCAGCATGCATGCCTGCAAACTCCATTATCTCAGAGGCAATTTTAGCCTGAATTGGGGACTTTCAGGCTTGCGGGGGCAAACAGGCCAGAATCTGTGTGCGCATTCTGATTACCTTTCCTTAAAAATTATCAATTGCAGATTTAAACACAGTTGAGCTACAATTAATAGTGCATGCATTTACAGGTGCTTTCTCTGACAAGGTACTGGCCTCTCTGAAAGCCTCCCATTTTACAGCCCTGAATTATGCTGCATCCTTCCATCCACAATTTTGCTGCAGCTCTTCCATTCCCCTCCTCTCCAATTTTCTTTTTGTTGAGGAGGAGGTGGGAGGAGGAGGACAGGAAATGAGCATTAGAGATTTCTTTGGGAAAATATTTTAGCATTACCCAGGGAAGGCAGATGGGGGAGAAATAGGAATACAAGAACAGAAAGGGAGCTAAATAAAGAGCACTAACGACTCCTGAGGGCAGCATGCAGGCTCGCAGTGGTACTCACTCAGGCTGCCCAGCTGTCGAATGACATTTGCCAGGGTGATGTTGGTCATGCATTCCAGCTCACTTCTAACACTAGGCAACGTCTGACGGCACAGGTGCCTTGGCTCAATGTTCCTCGTTACTAACGGCATGGTGGACCCGCTTCAGGCAGTGTTCTGAAAGATGAAAAACAACCCAAAAAAGAAACAGGAAAGGATTACTCACCCACAAATTCCAGGCACACCAGAGCCACAATGGTCATTTTCCTGCTCTGTAACAGCTTTATGTATAAGGCATCTTTTTCCCTCCGCATCCTTATAAAACTGGTTCCTTGAAAATAAAGATCCTACTGTTCTACAGCTTGCAGTGGAGAAGACAACCTGTTGGCTCAGGTGTACAGGCAACAAAGGAAAACTACCCATTTAAGCTGAGCAAGAGACTGTTTATATTACTGCTGTTCCTGCACCACCCTTCCCACTGATGCATCTGCACTGAACAGTCTCATTCCTTCACCAAATATTGCAGAACATTTAACGACAGCTACTGTGAACCTTTCCATAGAAATATTTTAACATGTCCATTTTCTAACCAAGAATGTTAACAGAAGTTAGCACGTCTATTATGTCAGATACACAGACATGTACACTCCAGCCCTCCTCACCAACAGCACAGAGAAGGCTCACATGAGACAACAGGAAGTTCTTGCAGCTGACCAGGAAACTTTCTGGTGACTGTTTCTCATCCTGCAAGCTGTGCCCTTCCCTTGTGGGAAATTCCCACATGGTCCAGTTTCTACCAACCCATTGTTTTAGAGTTAGTTTATCACCTTGGTAGCTTTATAAGGATTTGGGGAGGGGGGGCGGTAAAGCCCAATGCTGAAAAACATCAAAATTGATTTTACTACACACAGTGAGATGGAACTTCCAACCCCAACTTCCAGTTCTTCTAAAATTTACGGAACACAAAAGCTTCTGAAAGTTATTCTTCAGAAAATGGTTGCATGTGTGTCTGTTTCCTGCCCAGCACTTTATAATAGCAAAATCTCCGCTGCTTACATGCCTAACTGTTGAAGCAACCAATTAATTCTCTTATACCGCCTACCTGCAAAAGAGAAACAAAACTTCAACTCCTGAATAATGGAGCACAGCACAAGCAGTTCGATACATCTCCAAAATTTCTAACACGACAGCAAATATATCCCAACTTCTTGATTAATTTAAGAAGGAAAACAGTCTCTTGTAGGTCGGATGAGAAACAATGCTATAGAAACAGACGCCTCCCCTTGTGATGGACGAGCTGATCTGTTCAGGATGGGTGTAAAAATAAAACAGGAAGCGAAGAGCTTGGGGAACATGGCTTCCTGTCACCCACAGCAACAAACCAAGAACCATACAAAAAAAAAAAAATAATAATAATCAGCTGTTTGCACTTGACTCTGAGCCACCCTTTGATAGTCCGTGGCAGCTGGCAGCTTATCTTTGAGGTTCAGGAGTCCTTCCTGGATGCTTTTGTACCAGGATGTTAAAAAGAAGGAGTGGGTATCATCTCACCAATTACCTCACAAAACAGATTCTGAATTTCCAAATTTGGTTATGCAGAGGAGTTCAAGGTCTGGAGCACTGCAGAGTATGCCAGGTACAAGAATGCTATGTTACATTACCACCAAACTCCTTATAAACCAGTCGTTTAGTTCACTTGTCACTGTGAAACAGAAGGTTCCAAAAAACCTAATTAAAGCGATGTTGATGAGCCAAATCTAAAAACCAAGAAAAGCATGAAAATCTAACGGGCTGAATTCCCTCTTTCTCGGACCTCACTGTGGCTGGGTAATGTAAAGCAGCGGTTCTCAAAGCCAGTCCACCGCTTTTTCAGGGAAAGCCCTTGGCAGGCTGGGCCAGTTTGTTCACCTGCCGCATCCGCAGGGTCGACTGATTACGGCTCCCACTGGCCGCAGTTCACCACTCCAGGCCAATGGGGGCTGTGGAAAGCGGCACAGGCCGAAGGATGTGCTGGCTCCCTTCCGCAAGCCCCCATTGGCCTGAGCGGCGAACCACAACCATGGGAGCCGCAATCAGCCGAACCTGCGGACGCAGCAGAATGACACTGGCTCGCCCGCCAGGGCTTTCGCCTGAACAAGTGGCGGACTGGCTTGAGAACCACTGGTGTACAAGCCCATCAAATCGCTCAAGGACAAAGTGAGCTAAGGAAGGACTTCCAACCATTAATCTAAATTCCCTGGCATTTATGGACTAAAGTCAACCCTTCTAACTCTTTTGTCATGTTAGTTTTCGTGCTTTTACTAAGCCAGCGTTTCCCCGCTTCCCCTGACAGGCATCCATAACAACGAGCCACACCTGCAGCTCACATTATGGGCCTGTGAGCTTAGGTAGTAGGCTAACTTGCTCAGGTTTCTCCTGTTTCTCTGGCGACTGACTCATACAACACTGTTGCTTGCGCCCCACGAGCTATCTGTGGGCATTCCACCTGTGACGCTGAGGTCTATACGGTTTTATAAAAAATATGCTAATGACGAATATAATGTAACTGGAATATGCTTCATGCAGAAGGTCTATTGTAAGGTGTCATTACAAAGGCTTATAATCTACTGAGTTGGATCATCCTATGTTGTATAAACTGTACCACTCTTGTACCTGAAACTTAGAAATATAAACTATAACGGTGGCCCCTATTGTAATTAATGCCAAGTTGGCCATTAATGGATGAGTTTGGAGATGCTTGATGACTCCCATTAAACCAGACAATTGTCTGCCGATGGGGTGTTTTTATCTGACGTCTAGTCTCTGTACACCTGTGTTGCTGGCAAAGTGGCAATGATCACATGTCATAAATTCACATGACAAGACTTCATGCTCAGCCCTTGAACCTGGAATCCATCTTAAGCTGGTATCTTTCCATTCAGCAGAGAGGAAGGTGGGAACCACAGAGAGGGAAAAAAGGATTCCGGCCCTGTTGTCAAAAGATATATAGAGGGGTGGAACGACAAAGGGGGGAGGAGGAGAGGAATCCCTAGCTAACACCTGAGCGGAACAAGCTTACCAGGGGAACGAATTTGCCCAGGCCTGGAAGGGTCAGTCTGAGGAAAAACTTACTGAAGCATCTCTGAGGGTGAGATTATCTGTATTCAGTTTGATTAGACATAGATTTGCGCATTTTATTTTATTTTGCTTGGTGACTTACTTTGTTCTGTCTGTTACTACTTGGAACCACTTAAATCCGACTTTCTGTATTTAATAAAATCACTCTTTACTTATTAACTAACTCAGAGTATGTATTAATACCTGAGGGAGCAAACAGCTGTGCATATCTCTCTAGCAGTGTTATAGAGGGCCAACAATTTATGTGTTTACCCTGCATTTGGGTTTAGACCCCATTGGGAGTTGGGCATCTGGATCTTAAAGACACGCACACTTCTGTGAGCTGTTTTCAGGTAAACCTGCAACTTTGGGGCAAGTAATTCAGACCCTGGGTCTTTGTTGGAGCAGACGGGAGTGTCTGGCTCAGCAAGACAGGGTGCTGGAGTCCTGAGTTGGCAGGGAAAGCAGGGGGCAGTAGTAGTCTTGGCACATCAGGTGGCAGTTCCCAGGGGGTTTCTGTGATCAAACCTGTCACACCACCATCAGCAGAGAGTAAAACCTTCTGGGAAGTGGGGAAGCCATTGGAGGAGAGAGAGCAAGAAAAAATTAAAAACACAGGAAAGATACTGAGAAAAGAAGACCAAAGAGGACAGGAAAGAAAATGACACACACACCCCCACCCCCAAATAGCTGAAATCATGAAATTTATTATTTTAAAAATCCTTTGACACTGAAATTGACCAAAATGGACCTTGAATTTGGTAGGACTCCAGTTATGACACAGGAGGGATATGGGGGGAGGAGGGCACACTACTGCCAATCTAATGGGGGGCAGGGAAGGAACACTCCTCTTAGGAACCACTGGCTTAGAACTATGTTGGCTATGCCCCCCAGGAAATAAGGACTTGTCTACACAGTGTTGCTTACACCGCTTTGTTTGAAACTAAGGCAAACAGCAAACATCTGGCAAAAGTCACTGTTTACACTGGTACAGTCCACCTATGCTGGGGGGCTGGGAGAAGGGAGAGGGTGCAGCTGTCACTGGACCCCCCTGAGATGCCCTGGTCAGGTCAGGGCATGTGGGATGTGGTGGAGAGCCACCCAACTGCCCTTGCAGTAGCTGGAAGCTGCTGGGGAGGGGGGCAGTTAAAGAAGAATTCTCCTTCTCCCTTTTAGCAGGGACAGAGGATTCAGGGCTTCAGCTGTATCAGACAATTACTAGCCAGAGACAAGGCAGACATGATACTTGGGGCTTCTCAGCAGGGTCCACTGACAGGAGCTTTTAGTAATGGCTGAGCCCTCTCCCTTTTCCCAGCAGCTGTTGGAGTGGGTAGCTTCTCCATAGCACACTGCATTTAGACATCGAGGCCCCCCATATCTTGTAAGATTAGTCTCTGGGTAGAAGGTTTATCCCTCCACTTATTACATACCTTGTAAAATTTCCAAGCCCTATGAATAAGTGGATGGGAAGAAGAGAATCATGCAACTGATTAGACACAAAGAACAGTGTCCTGAATTTGAAAGAGATTTTGGGGGATGTATAAGCAGAGAGAGAAAAGATGAGGGGAAGGAGATAGAAAACAATGCTGAGAAAGGAAACTAGACATTAGAGCAGTTCAGACAACGCAAGTGTGAACAACAGCATGCACCGAAGTGATGCTCTGTAACATCCCCGTGTGGACGCTGTGGGCGTGAACTAAAAGGTGTCCAGTTTGCTTAACGTAGTCCTCTTTAACTCCCCACAGCTCCACACAGGAGAGTTACAGTGCAGCACTTTGGTGCGCATTGCTCTTCATGCGCCCATTGTTCAAAGTGCAGAGTAGTGTAGCCATACATAGACACACAAGGACAAATGCACCATGATCTAGGAGAAAAAAGAAAAGTAGTCAGTGAAGCCAGGAAGGAAAAGGTCTAGTAAAAGTAGGAGCCTGCTATTAAGTTTTATTCTTAAAAAAAATTAATTAACGAGAGCTGATTCACAATACGCCACAAATAAATACAGGACACAAAGGACAGTATACAACTACTTTATTCTTTTAAGTTGTAGGAACATGACAGAACAACTATCTTCCAACCTGGCTAGTACCACCAGTCATCAGGCTAGTAGGTGTCAGATACATGTTTCAAGCTGCGTGTGATATATGGATTTAGATATTTCTGCTCAAATCACATGAAATGACTCATGAAGCAGAGATGTGATAGCATCCTTGGAGAGCAGTCATATGGATTTGTTATTGAAAGTTTAGGCTTGGCTATGTTTAAATGCTGCATTTTTCAGTATATACATTACTGTACACCACCACAAGAATACTTTATGGATCTAAAGCACCCACACACTTCCTGTTGTGACATGGGGTGTGGCTAAGCACTCAAAGGGTGGCCTGTCACCTCCACAGAGGCAACACTTTCAAGTCAGAGACTGATACAGAATACTGGATAGGGAAAGGCAACCACACAGAATGACAGCACCACCCAGGTCAAGGACCCAAAGGCCAGTGCCGGAGCTGCTACTCATTGCTGACTCAAGCAACAGCATGACTTGGCAGTTTCACACTGCTGCTTGGTTGGGAAAGTTGTAAGCAGAATCACTGGAGCTATTTCTCTGCAGACGCAGGCAGACAACACTATCAGTTCAAGGGTTATCTTCACAACCACAATTAACAACTTTTTCAAATGAAAACTGAGATTCTTTAGAAACTGATGACTTAGTCCCTTTCACGAGAACTTCCCACTTGACAACCGTATTTTTTTTCAAGCCCTGGAAGAGGACACATGACTGGGATAACTTGGAAACATGATTTCAGAATTAACAATAGAAGTCTCTCCTCAGAGTTTGGAGTGAGGAGGAGACTACAGGCTGAACTACCCAATGGCCAGCCTTCTCTCCTCCTGCCTCTCCCATAGCTGTAAGTTCTATCACTTCCAACCAAACATTGCCCAGAATGTGTCATTTTCTTACTCCTTGCTGATATGTCTATTTACGCTTTTCTGAGTGCTCATCTCTTCTTCTTCAATTTCATCACCCAAGTTCTTCCTAAAAATCTGCTGAATGCTGCAACAGATCCTTTCATTCCAGGAAGCTCATACCACCACTCCTAGATTCCTAGCAGTCTTCCACCCAAAACTCACTATGCACTTGCTCCATATTATCCCTCATGTTACCTCCCCTTGCTTTCTTACTCCACACCCTCTGGTCTTAACAGCCTCCTGTTTCTCCACAGCTGGAGAGGTGCCTCCCTGTTGCTCACGGAGACAGGCTTACCTGGAACGCTAAACCCTAAGCCAGGGGTCGGCAACCTTTCAGAAGTAGTGGGCCGAGTCTCCATTTATTCACTCTAATTTAAGATTTGGCGTGCCAGTAATATATTTTAACATTTTTAGAAGGTCTCTTTCTATACGTCTATAATATATAACTAAACTATTGTTGTATGTCAAGTAAATAAGATTTTTTAAATGTTTAAGAAGCTTCATTTAAAATTAAATTAAAATGCAGAGCCCCCCGGACCAGTGGGCAGGACCTGGGCAGTGAGAGTGCTGCTGAAAATCAGCCTGTGTTCCGCCTTCGGCGCATGTGCCATAGGTTGCATACCCCTGCCCTAAGCAATCAGGGCTTCTCCTTGAATCTGTTTCTCTCTTTAGCACAAAATTATTCATCCCAAAACTTGCATCAAGGATACTACAAAAAGATAAGGTAAATTAACTAATTAATAGGACAGAAGACTGTACATGGAGAAATGCAACTCCTAATGCTGGTCTCTGCTTACCCACCACATGGAACAAAATTTAACTTGCGGTGAACATCCCACTACTAAGGCTTCTGGTCAGTTGGATATTACAACTATATTGGATACTATGGGTACTCAAATCCCGAAAACTGGGCTCTGCTACAGTGGATCCTACAGGAATCACAGAGTTCTGGATTGAATTCAAGGAGAACTGGTTTATTTGAAACAGCTTTCGGCAGTCTACAAGCCCTTTGGACAGAGCTGCACCCATATTCACCATTCTGAAAAACATGGCTGGAACACCAAACCCCACGAAATGGAACAACTGCTATGAATAATAAGGGAAATAGTTAATCCTGGGATGTCACTGTGTTGCTTCTTTATACTTGACAAAGACTATCTGCTTTCCTACATGAATTCTGTCAATGAGAAGAAATCACTGAAATCGAGACCAAAAGCTTCCCTATTGTGGAGTTGGGGTGGGGAAGAAATGCACCACCAACTGGCAACCAATTATTTGTTTTCTTTTCTTGTAAAGTGCTCAGATACCAGTCATCATGATGGTTAGGAGAAAGAAGAGAGTTTAAAAACAAAGGTCACATACGTCACCAACTTTGCTTACAAGATTTTGGGAGCTATTTTCTCACTGGTATTTGAATGACTAGCAGTGCATGAAAGGGAATTACCAATATAATTCCCTACAGTTAGTGCAAGAAGTGACTTTTTATATTAGAAACAGTCTGTGAGTAAATTTTAGCACCAGAAGTAATATCTGCCACAAAGTCTGGTGGAACAGCACCTGAGGTGGACATAGCACATGTTTTGGTATCTGCATTTTCAAGTGTGTTCAGGTCACTGATAACCCTCCCCCAGCAACCAAATTAAAGTTTCTGCAGTATTGATTGCTACAAATAATCCTTCCAAACACAAAGAGCATAGCAAAGAGGAACTGGCCTCCAACTAAGCTCCTCAAAGAGCAGCCTCTGAGAGTATTAGACACACCAGCAGGTTTGCGAATGAGAGGAAAGAGAGAAACAGATATGAATTTCCCATCAGTATGAAATGGGACGTAGTGGCCTGCCAATGCAGACTGACTATTTATTCTAGTGTCTGACAACTCTGCTTTAAATTTCAAGCTTCTCTCAGCACTTCCCTCATCAAGCTGTAATGGCCAGAGAAACTGGCTTTTGCACAATCTCAAAAGAGGACAAAGCAGCCAGACACACACGGAGAACAGGGAAAAAAACAGAAAAGTCAGCAGAAGCTTCTGCTGAGAACTCATGGCAATATCCAAGTGCATAATGTGGCCACAGAGAAGTGGCATGCAGTAATCAGAGATGCTGCTGTTACATTCTACCCCAAGAGAGGAGACCTACCTAGCAATCAGTACTGCATCTGAGCAATGGGGAGTGAAATTATAGAGCAAACTGCCATGTGATGCCACAAACTATTCCACTCCGCCAGCTGTAACAAGTATTCAGTCCCAAAAACATGTCAGATGCTCATCTGTCATTAGCTTCCAAGCCTGCCAGCAGCTGAACAAGAGTCAGCAGTGGAAGGCAGTTCCGGACTACTTTCTTTCACAGGGGTCTATTCTCCCCACAAGTCAGAGGATTTGTGTGGTTAAAACCCACATGCATAGGAAAAAACATTCCCTAACATCTCTTAGAGCTCATTAGGTACTGAAAGGTCAGTCCAGTCCTCCCCTTTGCCTGCCATTGCACAAAAAAATTCCCTGAAGCTGGAGCCACACTCACTTGAAGGTTTGCCCAATCAGGTAACTGACCTGAAGACGAGTGAACATCCATAAACACTAGGGCCCACCTCAATCACCAAATCTGGATGTTGATAAGAGGGATCCTGAAGCATTATGAAAGAGAGGCAGCACTGAAGGAGTAGGTCTAGGAAAACATAGGTTAAGGATACGCCTTGGAGACCCTAAAAATGTTGATCTGCTCCTAGAAACTTAAATGCAGTTGTAAGAGAAAAGTGAGTCCAGAAGTAGCATTGTGCTGATTGTCTCTCAAGGACTCCCTATCTAGTTTTCTCAATTTACAAGTGAGTTTTTCTTTTTTAAAAGCTGCCTGCCCTGCAAACCCACCATGGAATCTGAAAGCCAAGCTCTTCTTTTTTCTGGCTCATGCATCACCACACCACCACTCATTGCTTTCAAGGGGATTGCACAGGTGAGAGTCAGAATTTGGATCTTCATTTGGGACTTAGTTATCCATTCTGATGACGATGAGCAAGCCAGAAAAGAATCCAGCTCGCTCTCCCATAGCTGGGTTGGCACTATATGGTTAATGGGAATCGAATTGTGCGGAAGTGAACTAAAAGCAAGCCGATATGACCCAATACAAACAGGAAAATCGGTTGAGTGAAAAGCTGGCCTTTCTACACAGCCGTTTTTAGAGAAGAACTCTAATGTTTTCATCTGTTTTAACTGAAAAACAGGTTTTAAACAAAAATGGTCATCTGTATGAGACTTTATTGGTCCTTGACTAAGCACACACACAACTCACATATTTAAATAAAATTTTAGAATAGTAGTGACAAAATAAAGTCAATATAGTACAACTAAACCAATTGTCACAGATGTTTAAGTCTCAGAATACAGAACTACTGACACTATCTGCAGAAAATAAAGCTCAACAGTAGAAAGTTTCAGGTTCTTGGTACGTAGAGGTACACCAAAAAGAGATCCGCTACTTAAATACTGGAAGCTCTTTGCTGTTGCAGCTGCAGGGGAAATAGGTGGATTAGAAGCAGTGAAACATTCACTTGAGCTCTTGACTTTGCTTTTAAGGTTCACTAATTTTGACAAGGACCCAAGGTTACTAGTGACTCTGCTGCATAGAGCTGCTAGCTTCAAATATGCAAGTAAAGTTTAGATTATTCAAATAATCCAGAAGTATCATCTTAGATTCTGAGATATTACAATTACACATGGAGAAAGGATGGATAAGGGGATTGATAACAAGATACAATCTTTCATCTTAAGGTCTTTGATTCTCATTTGGCCCAGATCTGGATCTTAGATCATTAGCACCTGAAAGTTGTTAAATGAGTAGGTCTCAATCCTTTCCCAGTAGATGAGAATCCACAGCACAATTACCACGTCATTCAGCATCCTTGGCACTCTCAGGAGACAGAGCAGTGACTAAATGGGCCAGGGAGACAATTCCTCTTTGAGTCCAAGAGCAGGCCTCTCCAGATCGGGATTTAGATGCATTACCTGGGCATGACGGCAGCGTGGAGGATGCCTGCTCTGTCATTTTCCATGAAGAACCAGAGTTATGGATAAAATGTAAGATGTCTCCAGGGCTCTTAATCTAGCACTTTCTAACATCACTAAATTGACTTAAAATACATGTTTTCCAGTCAACAAATTTTCAATTGGCTTTCTGAATAACTGCTGCATTCCTAGCTGTGTCATACATTACCAAAAATATGCATCCAAGTCTCATGGCATTGCTATATGAATGCCTCCCCAAAGCTACAAGCCAAATTCTGCAAATGGTGCATGTCTGCTAAGTCAGGCATCACTCGCTACCTCATTCCAAAATTGAGGCAGTGCTAATAGCAATAGCATGTTTTCTTAGATTAGAGATTAGATTATTAGGGTTGGAAGGGACCTCAAGGGATCACCTAGACCAAACCCCTGCTCAAAGCAGGACCAATCCCCAAATGGGCCCCTCAAGGATTGAACTCACAAACTTGGGTTTAGCAGGCCAATGCTCAAACCACTGAGCTATCCTTCCCCCCTATCCTTCTTCCCCTCCCTCATGCTACCCTCCGCTAGCCACCAGAGGGGGGCGTGTGTTTGCTACCATAATAAAACATTCACCGGGCTCTTATGAAGCCTCCAATCTCACGCTGGTATATTTTCCTCATATTGTAGAACATTGTAACGGGTGTAAGCAGTTTTTTAAATGACTTATTCCTGAAGTCGAAGCACGTTTTGAGCCTCTTTTTCTGTCAACTGTTATACCTCACTTGCAACTGAGCCCAATAAACCTTCCCACCTATCCTTAAATATACATTACTCTTTCTAGCAGAGTTCCGAAACTATATTTTATTAGTGAAACAAAGAAGTAGCTCTAACCCTTTTCTGAATAGCTTAGCTGCTCTTTCAGTTTCAACTCACGCCTAGATAACTGTATCACAGCAGAGAGTGCCTCCACCCTTCTGCCACACTTGGGGAATACTAGAAAGATAAGTCTTTTCTTAATTATTAAATGTAAATAGCTCATTAAATATAATCCAATTACTTTAATTGTAAGAAAAGGAAGTAATTACAATATGTACATGTATTCTTGCCTGAAATGATTTAATATCTTAAATTAATCTTTCCAGCATTAATATTTTAAGTTAACCTTTGACATTAGAAAATATGAGGGAGTTGATGTCTTAAATGTTATTTTATGAATATCTGTGGGGATTTCAGTCATAAGCAATTTTAGAGGAAAGAGCTAATGATTTCTACATAGAGTCAAAATAAGATGTAGATCCCTTGCAATTACAAAAGGAACAGGATATGGTGTTTGAGGCAATAAAACATGTTTTATTTATTTAGAGAAGTCAAAAGTCAGAGATGGAAAAGAACTGTAAAGGGAGCCATTCAAAAACCCAGCATTTTGCTACTCTGCAGTAGGGCCCCAATCCTGAAAACATGCACGTGCTTGTTTACTAATGCAAGGAGTCCCACTGAATCTTTCTCCAGGCTAACAGTACACACGGGGTAAAAGGGCTGTAACTGGATGAGTTTACAACTTGAACCAGGCCAGTAAATAACAGGGATTCCATCACCTCCCTTGGGAGACTACTGTCTAAGTGAAAATCTCCCTCAGCAGGGAGTTCTAGCTTAGGTTTTGTACCAGCACCCAGCCCAACCTGTCCTTTGTTTATTCTCATTCCTACTCCTACCCACTGCACCATGCCAGACCATTCTTCCCTCACTTTGGTGTTCACACTTTTCAGATGCTCAATCCTTAACACCTGGTCAAGCTTTGTTTTGTTCTTTCCCCATCTATAGGAAGGCTAAGTAGTTATCAACCTCACGGATTTATATATTAGAACAAGCAGCAGAGAATCCTGTGGCATCTTAAAGACTAACAGACGTTTTGGAGCATGAGCTTTCGTGGATGAATACCCACTTCGTCAGATGATATTAGAACAGTATCTTCAGAATGGGGGGAGAAGTGGAGTTAGCCACCCTACACTCACCCAACAGTGACAGCTAGTTTAAAATAATGAAATGCACCATACAAGAGCTCCTTACAATCAAAAGCTCATCTCTCTCACCAACAGAAGTTGGTCCAATAAAAGTTATTACCTCACCCACCTTGTCTCTCAAATACACTGGGCACATTTAGATTAGATCACAATTACAAGGAGACTGTCATAGTCAGACAACCCAAAGAGATTTAGAAAGCAATAAATTAGTAATAGGTTTGGCAGAATTCAATTTTTAATTTTGACAGATACCTATGTTTATTTTTAAGCATTTTTGAATGTATCCATTTACATTTTTACAGTTGCAGGAAATTGGGGGTCAGAGTTATTTAGTGACAGTGGCCATTGGAATGTAGAAGTTTTATAACATCACATGTCAAGTAAATATCCTTAAATCAGTCTCTAATAAGTCATCAAGCAGCATTTTTCTTACTTTGCCTATCTGCAAATTTCGATGATCATCCATGGAAATATTTCTTCATGGGTTTGTGTATGGTGAAACTGATACTGATTGACATTCACCAATAAAAATCTAATCTTCCCAAGCCTAGTGACAGTGCAGCAACCATTACGTGCTCAGTAATCTCACTCTCAAGCCTGGACATCAGAACTGTTTATTGTGAAAGGCAGTGATGGGATGCTGGGCAGGATACCAGGGTAAAGGTTTCTTTACTCTTTTTGTAAAGAGCCTAATCTCTTTAGCAGCCAGAAGAGAACGCTAGAAGAAATCAGGATTTAACCCCTTCTCCACTGGACAACAGTGCCTACAGACCTTGTATGATTCAGCAGCAGCCAGACTGAGGCCTTGTCCTCACTACATTAAAAAGTTCACTCAAGTCAAAATCCAAGGCAAAGCAGTTTGTAGTTTTCACATGACTTTGCAAATCAAGTTGACTAGTCTGTAACTCAACCTCACCAACTACGAACTGCCTTGTCTTCTCTTGAGTTAAGAGCACACGTTTTTCTGTAGGGAAGGCAAGGCCTGAAGTAGAAGAGGGCAGTCTCCTGCTTAAGCTGCTGGCAGGGTATTCTCAATAAAGAGACCTTGATTCCGGAAATCATTTTCTCCCTTGGCCTTCCAGAGACTAGATTTAATGGAATTTAGAGCATGTTAGCAAGACCCCAGTTGTTTTAACCAGGCTCTCTTTATTTGGGAAGATGGGCAAATGTTGATTAGGATTTAGTAGTAGATGACTGTGGAATCGTCTGCAGGCAATGGGACAATTTTTTTTTTTGTTTTAACTGTAATTTAATTTTTATATGTGCTGAAACTGTCAACTTGGACACTTAAGATATTTAAATAAAGCGCAGCTCTCTGCTCTGAGCTCTGCACCATTAAAAAAATAGTTCGGACTCTTAAGGGTAAAGTGTTTGAAACCATGAAAATATCAGTTCTGTGAAATCATGAAGAGAGAATAGATTGTATTAGAGCTGTTACTGATCCAGGTCTTTAGATACAAGATGCTCATGGTTCACCACATGTTCCAGCATTTAAAGCTCCTTTATGAAAACCTCTCGTGTAAAGCCAGACCCTAGAAGCAACGACACAAGACTGAATTCTCAATAGAGACCAAAATACGACTTTGTACAAATCGGTTGATTACATGTTTTATAATTTAGCCTCTAAAGGGGAAGTGGTCAGTTCTTTTATGATGTCCGAGACAGAAGATAAAGCTGTATTTATAGTTACAGTGTCTTTCTCCAGCAGAGGCTCAGACCAGATGCTGCTAGTATTGAAAGGACAGGATTTGGGGGGCAGGGGTGTAGTTCTCTCTTCTATTTGCAGCTGTAAGATCAAAGGAATAAAGAATGTGGGTTTTCCCTTACTGTGCACAAAAGCAGGGTGCGTGCAAAGGACTCTCACTTGTGCTCTGGCAGCCCAGCAACTCACAACACTATTTGCTCACCTAGGGGTAGTCGTGGAACTTTCACCCATTCATTCAACCCGGGTTGCCGTTTCTCCTCCCTACCAATTAAGTCCTATTTTTTGCACTCCATGCATGAATTGCAGCTATACCAATCCATCAGACATTGTGGCTGATAGCCTCCTCTGAATGCCACTTAAAGCCTCCCGGTGAAGAGCTGGCTGAAAGCAAAGCATCACTCATTCCTCCAAGCAAAAGAAAGGAACTTAGCTACACAGAGACTTGAAGCAAGACTCTAAAAAAAGAAGAAAAAAGGAAGGCTCTGAAAGAGGAACTAGGAGAAATGAAACACACACTGTCCTGTTCCGGTAATATTATAGGCCAACAAATGCTTAGCAAAACTATACTGCATGTGAACAATTAATGCAAATCTGCTGTGAAAAAAAGTGACATCAACCCACTGGCTGTCACATATTCCTATTAGAAATTCTAAACAGTCCAGTCATGGAGGAGTCAGGACCAAAATACTATTGTGTTTTTCCACTACACAGTATCTTAGCAGGATAGGATGGGGGCAGGAAATACTGTTCTCCCTCCAGCACATGCCTTCTATCTAGGTACTTGGAGCATGCTCACCTAAGTCACCTTCACCAATGGAGCTTTTTCCAGGCTCACAAAGAGGCACAGCTCATCCTTCCCATAACAATCTCTCTCATCTTGCTTTACAAAAAGGAAGGTAAGAACCATTCATCCACCTCTACAGAAGGGGAAACTGGGGCGCAGAACAGTTAAGTGACTTGTCTGAATCATATGGCGTGTTAGTGGCTGAGCTGCACCCAGAACCTTGGTTCCAGGCCTATGCCCTAGTCATCTGTCCTGAAATAAGCACATTTCCACCACAAGTCAATTTGTACTGGAAAAAAAAGGAAGATCTTCATTTCATGAAGGAATTGTTCAAACAGGTACACTGCAATCCAGCAGGGAAATAACATGTTTTCCCACACTAAAGCAGGCCTTTTCAAGAAGAAAAGTATCTATCTATATCAAACAGCATAAAATAGAAGAAAAAGAGCAACTATAGCTAAATGTTTTCCAATGAAAACCAAATAAAGCAAAGCTCATTTATATTCTTACAGCAACTTTAAGAATTGATTCACTTTAGCAAGAAACTCCTTTATACATGTTCCATCTCATTCTCTATTGTGTGCTATCTCGAAGAGTGATAGAGGATAACCTTCAAAATAACAGGTCACACATGATCTCAGAACAACAGTCTAGTAGGTGGCCTCAGGGCAGATCTCACATACAGAAGGGGCAGAACAATGTAGGCCTTCAGTAACGAAGCAATCATTTATAAGCACCTTTTATCTGTTTATCTCCAAGAGCTTTACAATGCTATGTAAGTCACTACTAATCTTGAACACAGGTTCAAGGATTTTGAGTTAAAAATAAGACTGCACAGAATTGCAGGAAGGACTGCACAGAATTCCAGAGAGGAATGGTATAGGTTACACCCCAACTTATTTGCAGAAGCAGCAATGCAAGTGGAGATGGAGGGTGTAGCACAAAACCACCCAGGCCACCCAAGTGGAGAGTTAACAAATCACTTGGACCTAAATCCCCTATGTGAGAGATGTGATATCATTGAATATGCTCAACCACAGCCAATCAGAAAGCAGGGATAACTGACTAACAAGCATAAGAAAAAAAATGTCAAGAAGAGCAAAAGTTTTTTGTGAGTCAATGTCTGCTCTCTCTGTCCTCCAGGACTAACTGCATCCAACCCCAAAGCATCCTCTTCCTGTAAGGGCATGCACCAGGCCTCCTCTGAAAATGGGCGAGATGCTATCGATCAGGGAGGGAAGTTCCAGGTCACTTGCAGATGTCAAAGCGAAGTTAGAAGTACCTTCCAGACCAGGGGGAGTCTAGGTGTGGGAAGTGTGGCCTAAAGTACAGAATACTGGATTGGGCTCAGGAGACCTGGGATCTATTCCTGGATTTTGCACTGACATGCTGGGTGAACCTGGAAAAGTCACTCTACTGCCCCATGCCTCAGTTTCTCCATTCGTAAAAAAGGCAATTATGATAATCTCCTTTGTAAAGCACTTCGAGATCTACTGATGAAAAGCACTATATACAAAGAACTAGGTGTTATTAGGTTCATCTTGCATATCTGAAAAAATAAAATACCAGTTTCTGTTACCTACCCTAATATTAGCAAAGACTCCAGAGTCTCTTACAGAAAACCCCCTCAGCAAATTCCACAGTTAGGATATGCACGGGGAAAGTCTGTGCTCCAATGCCTTAATCAATGGCCTTCACTACAATTTCAAGAATTAGAAGTGGGACCTTGGAACTACTTTTTAGCTTTATTACTATAAATGTGAGTTTTGCATTTGTGTGGGGTTAACACTATGTGCAGCCTATGGACTGTGCATCTGAACAAAACACAGCCCAAGCTCATATTTCAGCTTTTCTGGGAGGAGAAAAAAGGGAGAGTACTCTCACTCTCCACTCCACCCACCAAAGAAAAAAAACTAGAAAGTTCCCAAAGTAATAAAAATCTTGTCTAAATCTGGGTGAGGCCACCATCCTGTAAACATCTACACAAAGCCCTCATGAGCCTCCCCATATGCTATCATACGTAGGAGACTCGATATAGCCACTCCCAAAAGAGAGAAAATACAGTGTGCAATTTTTTTCTTTATCACACAAGAGTTGCAGTGAGAGGAAGTGAACTTCACTAGGGTAGTTCTGTTCTGAGCACTCATTTGCTTATGAACCAACAGCTCCTACATAGAACTTTTACTATTCAGTTTTCACCAAAATATCTATCTAGGCACTTACAAAGTGCATGCTGTGGTGTCCAAGACACTGATCCTGCAAATATTTATTATTAGGCACGGTATTGCTCACAGTACTAAGCACTACTAAATAAAAGGTACTGCTCAGGGTAGTAAGCACCATGCCCTAAGCACCTACTCTCCTGGAGAACAGCTGCATTTTGTCCATATAACTAAAGATTTAAGGCAAACGGGCCAAAGACTTGCACAGATGTTATGTGCAAAAGGCAAAAATATTAGGCCTTTGGTGTGTCATGCTATTCTCCCCACCCCCACCCCCACCAAAAAGTTAGGTGTAGTTCTCAGACTTGCTATTTGAGGGACAAGCTACAGATTTTACCTCTAGTTTTTCTCCTGTGTGGTTTGCATACCTAGAGCATTCTCACAGGCACTACACAAGACAAAATAAATGCTGAGCCTTTGGCCAGAGCATATCTTCAGCCAGTTTTAGCCCTCAAGAAAACACCTTCACTTTCAGCACTCTTATGTACAGAGACACCAGAAAGTATAAAAACTTTAACCTGAACCATGCAAACAAAAGACAGGAAAACACTTATAAGATCTTTCTCGTCCATTCACTTTCTGGTCTGTGCAGGACTGTTCCTTACCTAGTGTTCCACTGTATTTTGCCCAGTCCTCAGTACCTGTGTTACGTCTAATTAAAAACACAACGGAAACCTTAGTTTGAAAGAATAAGATATGAAACGGAGTCCAAAAGGCCCATTTGAAAAGGGTAGTAGGACGATTAAAGTCAAACCTTTTATGTTGTGAATCTGCCTATTGTACAAGAAGCTGTCAAACAAAACCTTACCTAACTTTTGTGGCAGGACTAACCCCAATGGATTTCCCCTGTTTTTCTCCCTGGGATTTGGGTGAGGGGTCAACAGAGCTGGACTCACTGACATAACTGGATTTAAACAGTGCAAACTTCAGAGGACTTAACCTACTCACTCACCCGCACCACACATCTACCTAAGCTTTGAATGAATGGATGAATTCCATCTAAACCAAGCCCTGAAGAATCAGTCACATTTAAAATATACCAGAAACCTGGTTTAGTGTTTATACCTAAGATTTTTTTAAATGATATTTGTCAAGAAATGAATCATTGATCACAAGAAGTGTTCTGAACTGTAAGCTTAAAACTATACTGTTTATCTATCTGGTATGCAATGCAATTCCTAGTGAATTTAGTATAACAGAATGTTATCAGTAACTCATTTCTACAGTCTCCAATAGTGACAGCTCTCCATCTCTTGACAGTTCCATGTCTCTTTCCCTTACTAAGGGCATGTCTACACTACAAACTTAAATTGACTTAAGTTTGCAGTGTAAAGTCAACATACAGCCATCATAGTAATTAAGTCAGCTGCGCATGTCCACACGCTCCTTGTGACAGTGAAGTGCGTCCTCACGAGCAGCAATTGCATCACTGTAGAGAGCAGTGCACTGTGGGTAGCTATCCCATAATACAACTCGCCAGTCACTAGTTTGTTTTATTTTTAAATGTAGCATTCCACAGAAAGTAGCACATTTTGTATTAGTTCTACTGCCTGTAGCAGAGGTGGGCAAACTACGGCCCGGGGCCACATCCGGCCCTTCAGACATTTTAATATGGCCCTTGAGCTCCTGACGGGGAGTGAGCTCCAGGGCTTGTGACTCCACACAGCTTCCGGAAGCAGCAGAATGTCCCCCCTCCTGTCCCTACATGTAGGGGCAGCCAGGGGGCTCTGCACACTGCCCCAAGCACCACCTCCGCAGCTCCCATTGGCCAGGAAGCACAGCCAATGGGAGCTGCAGGGGCAGCGCCTGCGGACAGGGCAGCGCACAGAGCCACCTGGCCATGCCTCCACATAGGAGCCGGAGAGGGCACATGCTGCTGCTTCTGGGAGCTTCTTGAGGTAAGTGCATCCAGAGCCTGCACCCCTGACCCCCTCCCATGCCCCAACCCCCTGCCTCACCCGAAAGCCCCCTCCCACACTGCCAGCCAGAGCCCTCACCCCTCCCACACTCCAACCCCCAATTTTGTGAGCATTCATGGCCCACCATACAATTCCATATTCAGATGTGGTCCTCGGGCCAAAAAGTTTGCCCACCCGTGGCCTATACCCTGCCTTATTCCAGCTGTCTACAATTCTAATTCTCTCATCTCTTTCCATTATTATGGGTTGTATTATACACACTTGCAGAAATTAAGGCTTGAAAAATTCATCAGAAATCTACTAGGCAAAACCAAAATGAAAGGGAGGTGGAAGTCCACCAGACTGGTAAATGGACAACACAGCTGAGTTGTCGGTTTCACTGCTGCTCACAGGATTCTACAGAAAAATAGTGAACCAGCCATGGTCTTGTTAAGAAGTACTAGAACAGGGGGTCAGCAATCTTTCAGAAGTGGTGTACCGAGTCCTCATTTATTTACTCTAATTTAAGATTTCGCATGCCAGTAATACATTTTAACATTTTTAGAAGGTCTCTTTCTACAAGTCTATAATATATATTTAAACTATTGTTGTATGTAAAGTAAATAAGGTTTTAAAAATGTTTAAGAAGCTTCATTTAAAATTAAATTAAAATGCAGACCCTCTCGGACCAGTAGCCAGGACCCGACGCAGTGTGAAAACCACTGAAAATCAGCTCGCGTGCCGCCTTTGGCACACGTGCCATAGATTGTCTACTGCTGTACTAGAACCATCTGTTTGCAAACTCAGGAAGTGGACAATAAAAACGTTGACATTCAGTTCATCTTTGGAAGGTTCTCTCTTTGGAACCCACCTCCATTCAGTGTGGCACTTTGTCCCCACCAAGCACTGGCTAGGCTACATATTGAGGCTGATGATCCTGCTACAGCTTTGGCTTAGAGGGTCTTTTAGCTCAAGTAGTAGAGGCTCATGTTTTAAGATCCAGAGGTCAATCCTTGCTGCTGACAACCCACCCAGGGGAGTGGCATTGCAAATGATGGTTTGCATGAGAATTTGAACTGGGTGAACTTGTTGTAAAGCTTGGGAGGAGCTTCCCCTAATCAGGGTTTTATATTTTTAACTTAAAAAAATGTAAAAGCATCAATTCTGCAGCTGTGTCTGGCCTACCTTCACCAGCCACATACAGCTTTGCACTTACTCATGAGTCAGTGAATGGATTTTCAAAGTCATGCTATTATCGTCTATTTTTAAAATTTGTAAATATTATGTAAGTCTGTAAAAGATTTCAGCAATGCATTTTTACAAGAGGCCAGATATAAATTTTAACCAAAATATAAAACAAAAACCCACACAAGAATCAAAATAAAAGAAACTGATACAGAAATTCTACTGAACAGCAAGTCACAACAATGGACATTTTCCTTCCAGTGGCTTTTAATAGGAACCAGCTCTGCAGCCATGTAGAGCTGGTGCAAGAAATCCATGGCTATTTTCCTTCCTCATTAGACAACTGGTTTGCATGTGGGTGCACTCTGTTCCTCATAAAGCAACACAGCTTGTCTCAGTTCTACTGGAAAGCGCCACCCTCATTTTTTGCTGGACTCCCATCTTTTTCTTCTCACAGAACTGTGCACTCTTCTGGGTGCTTTACAAATATAAGGATCACAGGGGATTTAAAAACTATAGTGCCATCTACACTAGGCATGTTTTCTAAGAGTTCCCCACCATTGACAGTGATCAGCTCTGCTCCACTCATGTTTGCAGTGCTGGATGCCATAAAGTAGACAGGTTTCAGTGCTAGCCATGTTAGTCTGTATCAACAAAAAAAAAACAAAAACAAAAAACAAAAAAACCATGAGGAGTCCTTGTGGCACCTCAGAGACTAACAAATTTATTTGGATATCAACTTTCGTTGTCTTATGTACATCTGATGAAGTGGGTTCCAGCACACGAAAGCTTATGTTCAAATAAATTTGTTAGTCTCTAAGGTGCCACAAGGACTCGTCGTGTGTTTTTGTTTGTTTGTTTGTTTTTTAAAGTAGACAAGCTGGCAACATTTTTAACACCACATTGATCAGATCTGCTCTTAGAATTATACAACATGATATTAAGAATGCCGATTGCTCCATCTGTGCTAGGACTTCCAGTGTTGCTAACGCAGAGAGAAATTGAACGATCAGTGTTGGCACCCATGAAAACTTTTAGAAAATGTCCTTATTTTAGACAGGGCCTTTAGGCCAAATTGTGACTAATATAGTGAACTGTTGCAATTGCCATGCTCCAAAAGGTAAAATACTGTTCATATCCTGAAGCAGCAGCTTTAGTGCAGGCCTACATGCTAATTCAGAACAACCTGAAGAATATCCCCAGGCATTCTGTTCCCCTGGAAAGGGGAACTAAACTGTATAGAGGTTACAGCTAGTCAGCTACATCCTCCTAAGTCTCCTCTCATAGAGGTCCTGAGGAATCAGTATTGAAAACATTTTCCACCATGCACTGCAGCAAACACAGGGTCATACCCCAATCTGTTTCAAGCAGTAGCTGTATATCACACAGTACACCACTAATTGGGAGTATATTTGTACAGTCTCACACCCATGCATATGTGTGGGACAGGGAAAGAAGGGAGAAGAATCAATTCTTCCACCACCAAAATACAGCCACCTCTGGGGTGAGAAGGCAGCAAATCAGGCAGATAACAGTTTCATACCAATACTCCACAATTCCACTCACAAAAAAACCTCGCACCAACAAAAACAGCCAGCCGCACAAACAGGCAAACTTTCCCCACAAGCAAGCAGGCACATTCACAAGTTTTGCGAGCACCTTGAAAGGGGGCTCTTTGAAAACCCAGCAGCAAAGCATAGCACAAGCCTGCAAAGAAAAGGAAAAAAAAAGACAAAAAACACTTCCACCCAAGCCATAAAAACAAAACCCCAAATCCGTTCCCAGACCTTCCATCTACTTTAAGGTGCTGTGTAAAACCCATCACCCCATTATCTAAGCACTTCCCATGCAAATCAGATCTACACAGCAGGGACCCTAAGGGGCTTCTGCTCTTTGCCCTGCCCTGGTCATAGGGCAAGACAGCAAAGTCCTTTAAAAGCTTGGCAGCTCTGCCCGCCCCCACCCCGGCACAGGGCTGCCCCCCCCACCCCGGCACAGGGCTGCCCCCATAGGCGCCCAAGAACGTGGCAGCCACTTCTAGGGAGACTCTGTGAAAGTGTCGCCCCAAGGCGGGGGGGGGAGCCAGGCTCCCCCCTCGGAGCGGGCAGGCCGCGCCCGCACCCCCCGACCAGGCCGAGGGGTGGGGGAGGAGAACGGGCCCTAGGGAGGCTCCGGCTGGGCAGCGGCACCCAGGGCTCACTATGTGGCAGGAAGCAGGGCCCGCCCCACCCGCTCGGCTCCCTATTTGGCAGGGGCCTGGCTGCTGCCCCCAGGCCAAAGGGCCGGCTGGGGACATGGTCGTCGCTGCCTACGCGCCCGCTCACTCACCCCGCTAAGCGGCCTCGCTTTCTTCGCCGGCTCCTTCCACTCAGCACCACCGGGGCGGGCCGCCCCTACCGTCCATCCGCCATTCCACAACTCCCCCCCAGCCCTGACTGAAACTCGCCCCGCCTCCCCAACCGCCGGTCCGCGGCCCAATTGGCTCCCCACCTCGGCCCTCTGGCAGCTGATTGGTTCTCCCGCAACGCCCGTCAATCTTGTTACGCAATTTGCGTACGCCCCCTACACAGCAGAAGGACCCCACCCAAGTAAGCCCCGCAAAGAGAGTCAACAAGGTGGAACGTGCCATATGAGCGCTGGGGGGGACACACACACACCATTGGATTAAACTGAACAAGATTTCCTGAAGGTCAATCAAATGTTTTGAATTAATATGACACTTCAAAGATATTCCACGGTGATTAAAAGCGATCGGAAAAGATTGGGCTTCCTGATTATTTTGCGAAACGTTTGGCCCTCCCCTTCCTGGACTCCCCCTCCTATTACTGCACTTGGTCTTTGCCCTTCTTCTCTATGGTGTGAGGCCCTCCAAGGAAGGTTCCACCACGGGGGTGGGGGGGTGTCACACCAGCGGGACTGGCCAGTTTGAGAAATGGAAAGGGGGAGGTGGGAGTAGGAGATTCCAACAGGGGGCAGGAACTTAGAGAGGGCAGAGGAGGGGGAAGGGCAGGAGTGTAGCAGTGGGTAAACTGAGGCCACGTCTCATTGGGGGAATATTTAGGTTAGGTTAGTTTACCCACTTCATTTTTCTCACACTACACCACCGATGGGGAGGACAGGGACAGATGGAGGATGGCAAAGGCTGGGAATGGGTGCTGCCCTGTGTGGGAGCCTCCCTTCTGCCCACGGCCTGGTGAGGGCCCTGCAGATGGAGAGGGCGATGGCCTGGGCTGAGATAGGGCCCAGTCAGAGATGGGGAGGACAAGGGAGACTGTCTTGATGAGGAGATCCTGGGCAGAAGTAGCAAGGGGAAGGGGCTGGCAGAGATGATGGATCAGGAGGTGACCCTGGCAGAGATGGGGAGGGCCCTACAATACGTGGCGAGGAAGCAGGAAGCGCTGGGGGGCAGGCCCTCCAAAAAATGGAGGAGGACCTGCGGGAGCTAGAGAGGGTTTAGAAGAAGACAGACGTGGTGGTAATCGGGATGGCCATACAAGAGAGGGAAAGGAGCTCGCCTCTGGCACAAATAGAGATGGCCCTCCAGGGAGTGTGGGGGTGGTAGGGTGACCAGACAGCACGTGTGAAAAATCAGGATGGGGGTGGGGAGTAATAGGAGCCTATACAAGAAAAAGACCCAAAAATTGGGACTGTCCCTATAAAATCAGGACATCTGGTCACCCTAGGGGGTGGCAGGGAAGGAGTTACAAGAATTAGAGGAAACCCTGGTGGAAGGGGGAATGCAGGGAATGCCATAAAGGAGGAGGCCTGGTGATGATGAGACAGGCCATGGCAAAGATAGAGAGGAGCCTGCAGGATTTTGGGAGAGCTGAGATAGTCACGGGGAAGGCTGGGAAGGTGACAGCTTTAGTTTGGTTTCAGAGTAGCAGCCGTGTTAGTCTGTATCCGCAAAAAGAACATGAGTACTTGTGGCTCCTTAGAGACTAACAAATTTATTTCAGCATGAGCTTTCGTGAGCTACAGCTCACTTCTTCAGATGCACAGAATGGAACAGCTTTAATTTGGTGGCAATCTGCCTCCTCCATCACCCTCCCCCGGGGGAGCTTGCTCCAGCTCCCTCCCACGGGGCTGTGCTGTGGAAGACCAGGGATATGGAGTTAAGGAGAGTTTAGGTTGTGTTGCTACTAAACAGAAAAAATGTCAGGAAACAGAAATATTTTGTAGAGGAAAGGAAGCCATTTTTAAAATGACATTCTTGTATGCAGGTGGCATGGTGCGTCCCGTATCCACAGCGACCAGGTGTTTGGGGAGCTCTCTAAATGCTGCATTATTGGCATTTCTTTTTGGGGTGCGAGGCAAAACTTTTGGTTAAACCAGTTTGGAGACCCCAGCTTGACAGACCCAAATCCTGTAGTATTTGGATTGTGCAAAGAAACTCGAAACAAGTGATCTAGTCCAGCTTTTGGCCCCGGTCCTGCAGGCTGATCCATGTGGATGAAGCCATGTTGACTTCAAGCCAGTTTGCTTGCAGGCACAGAGGTCTGTCTGTGTGCATCTGATAGCAGGATTGGGGGCTTAGTCTCAGCTTCTAGCAGTTTTTATTTCATTGGTGTCGGGAGATTTTCTCTCTCCAGTAAGGCCCAGGAATTCATTTGTAATACTCCGCTAGTGGCAGAGGCAGCAAAGTCAAGTTTGGCATCCTCTGGAAAGAACTAAATGAATCACCTGATTATAATATAATCTGGGGGTTGGGAAAAAAACAATTTATACGGTAAAGTGTTACTAATATAAGAACTGAAAGGAAGTAGAAAACATAAGTAAACTGTAAGCCTTACAGAAGCAGATATGTTCACAGGTCCCAACCCTGCAAAGACTTATGCATGGTCATCTTTTCACACATGAGCAATCCCCATAGAGCCAGTGGGCATAAGTCATTGAAGAATCGAGGTCTGCATGGAGGAACCACCGAACTGGGATGCAGGAGGCCTGGGATTCTATTCCCATGCTGCCACTGGCTGCTGGGAGGCCTTGAGCAAGTCACTGCTTCTCCCTGTGCCTCCCCTTCGCCCCCTCCATCTGTCAAATAGGGACAATGATATTGATGGCGTTGGCAAAGCACTTTGGAGGAGCGTTGGCAAAGCACTTTTTGAAGGAGGCAGTAATAGTGCATGAAGATGTGCATCGCTACTTGAAGCATGGATATCCCCTTCTCGGTTCAGAAATGGCATCCTCAAAGGGCAGAGAAGAAATGGGAACCAACAGCTTCCAGCCATGTCACAAACTGCAGGTGTGAACAGTTGGTTTAAAATATACACAACAGATGCACCATAGTACGGTACTTAACTCTTCTGCCCATTCACTCATTGCAATTTTTTTCCTGGCGTACAATTTTATTTTCTTCACTGACTGCTTATAGACTCAAGGTTTACACTTAAAATACACAACTAGCTGGAAGGAGTAATGGACAGATGCACCCAATTAACAGTGAATAAGACGTGCATACTGATCCATTCAGAGTTAATAAAGTGATCAGATTTTAAAATAAACTACAGTTACCAAATCACTAAAGGCTATCCTCTAGCTTCCTGACTGTTTTTTTCAGTTTCGTGTTGCTTTGGTGCTGATTTGTATCATTTGCAAAATGTTACTGATAACCCAGTACAACATGCTGACATCAATGCAGTCCTTACTGAGTGCAAGTGCCATCCTTGGGCCGGATTTTCTGGTTTGCAGAGATTATGCTTTGCAAACTGGGTGCATTTCCTGATTCTCTGTTGGTCCTGGTGCAGGTTAGGGCAACCTGGGGAGTGCTCTAGCTAGTGCTAGCTTGGCAAGCAACCATCCACTAGTTCAGAATATCTGGAGTGGTCACAGTCCAGCCCCTGTTCCTACATGCTCTTCCTTGCCCCTGCAGGGAGGATAGCATTGGAGCTGATTGTGCCGGATCTGCACCCACTTGGGACTCCCCCATACCAAGCTAGGGAGGTACAGCCAATCTCCATTCCCTTTGCACTGTATGAGCAACACAAAAGATATGTAGCAGGAGAGAGAATGTGCCCTGTTGTTCCCCCCTGTTGTTTCTGTATGGACCCATGAGACATAGGACATGTATGATACAGTAATATTTCTATGCATTTCTCGCCCATCCTGTCCATTCTTCCCCTCCTAGTGTGCAGCACCTTGGAAAGACAAGCCAGCAGCAGCGAAGGCCAACAGTGGATTGATCAGTGGCTGAATGCTGCAGCAACTGGGGCAAACAGGCAAACGTTCTCATCCCTCAAGATCTCACCTGTCGCCATCAGCACCTGATACAGAATGCTGCACCAGTGTCACCTGACACCCATAGCTAGCACCCCTGGGCCTGCACAGAACCCACTCTCCTATGCCTTTCAATTGTCAACCCTTGCAACCTGGCTCCACCCCTTCCTCCCTCTTTGACTGTTCAAACAGCTACACCCCTTTCCGGGAGAAACCACCCTTGAAATCACTAGGCACACTCCACCCCTTGCCAACACCCCTCCACCTCTCTCCTGTGGTAACAAGCTTGCACAGCTCTAAGGCATGGACCTGGGCCCCATCTCCTATAGGAAGGCATTGGAGGGTTATCACCTCCAGGTTTTCTATGCTGCCCGTCAGCTATTCTCTTGAAGAGGATTTGCCTTCATTGATAGGTGTCATCACAGCCCCAAGGGAATCCTGTAATCCGTATCTGCCCTGCAACCTTGATTGCTGGGCTGTGTAAGAGTCTCTTTTTTATAACCGCGGAATAATATCTCCTGAACTGCAATATCCAAAACAAAAGTGATTGATACCCTCCGACACTTGCTTCTCTATAAGAGATGCGGTCGCCTGCCAATTGCCTTCCTGTATTTTCTGAATGTAAATCATTCTCCGGCTCAACTGCCATACAGACGGTCAAAATGAGCAGAAGAACAGCCCTACCCATGCCAGCCAGAGCTGTGACCAGACATCTTTTCAGCTATTTTGCTTGTGCTGTCTTTTTTCACAATGGGGGGGTCTAATGCTCGTACAAGAGGCTGAGAACGCCAGCCGATGCCATGGGAAGATGTATCACAGGCTTTTCCACAACAGGCCGTCTATGGATGAGCTTCAGACTGACTTGTAGGGCCCTTTTTATCGCACGCCTTGACCCTTCCTGAGCACAGACTATCATGCTACATTAAACCCGTGTGTTGTGTCTACTAATGTCTTTGGGAACCATTGAAGGGGACTAGGGAATGCTTGTCCAAATGGTGTCTTCTGTCCACTGAGATCCCTGGACTAACAGAGCTTGGATGAAACCAGGACATATCATCCCTTGTGACCTAACTCAGGTCTCAGCAAGAGAACGCTAGTGCACTAACTCACTGCACCATTAAAACGCCCTCTGCCACTATATTTGTGAAACACCGACTATGTGGTTGAACTGTACAGAACAGAGTAAGACACGGTCTCTGCCCCACACTGTCAAAGGAACTTGAACCAAGGCGTGAACCCACACTGCTGAGCTCAGAGCTGAGATACCTTGCAACTTTGGTTTGGTTCTGCAACTACTGATATCATGGGGTCACGCCTCTCTTACATGCAGGCTGATGCTTGCACTGGTGAATTATTAATGCTCCTGGCAAGGCGTAGAGGGCAGGAGAAAAAGATCCCAGACACAGTGCTGACCTGGAACAAAACTGAAGGGATATGGCCACAGTGTCAAGTAACCCCAGGCAACAAGTAGGTTGACCTTGTCCGTGAAGAAAGAGCAGTGGTTCAGCACTCTGTGGGTTTTGGTTGTGGGGGGGGGGGGGGGGCGGAATAGGAAACATTACAAAGAACAAAGCTTAGAGAGCTTGGATTTGGGGGTTCACTTATGCAGTGTGTCTGGAAGGATTCTGCTTCTGTTTCTTGTTCTCAGTTGCAGGGCATGTTTCTAAGGAGCCTGCTAGTGTCGCTGGGAGCACTCTCAGACAATGAACTTTGTTCAATCTTTAAAATGGGCTAAGCCCAGGGGATGATTCTTGCAGGATACTCAGCGATACTTGCCAGGAGGAAGGTTCCGCTCATGATTAAGGCATGGGCCTGGCAACCAAGAGGACCTGGAGTTTATTCCAGCACTAAGTCCCAGATCCTCACAGGTATTTAGGCTCCTGACTTCCACTGAATGGAAGTTAAGGGCCTAAATCTCTTAGAAGGGTAGAGTGTTGTTATTACAGTACAGACTAAGCAGGAGGGGAGAGAGGTTCTGGTAACATCCAGTGCCCAAAGTAAAGGAGCAGGCCCTCTGAATGTCAACAATTCATTCCACCCTGTTCCTGTAAGAGTATGGGTGTGAACCGGCTGGCGCTTCCATTGAATCAAAAGAGCCCTGAGGTATAAATGAAATCCATGAAGATCCCTGGGGCTTAAGACCTGACCTGGACACCTAAGAGTACGGAGGAGCAATAACGACCTCACAGTTAAGAATTAAAGAGAAAACTTGCTAACACCGTAAGCGCTTAGCTGTGGAGCAGCCCTTTCTTTGTGTTCTCTTCCTGTCCCCTCCCCCCACGGCTGGCTGTGTTTTTTCTCCCAACGGGGACCCGAGCCGGCGCTGGTGGAGGGCAGTTACAGGAACGCAGTGGTGCAGCTGACATTTACTAATCAGCTCTAACTTGAGAGCCACACACACACTGTTTCGCTTGCTGTCTTGTCTCCATGGAGACGCTGCAACCTTTGCTCACTAGTTAATGGTATCTGGGAACAGACGCCACCCTTCCTCCCAACGCCCTCTCCCGCACACCTGGAGGAAATGGGAACTTGTCCACCGCAGGAAAACCTGTCTCCTTCCTGCAGGACAATTTGCTTCCGAAGCTGGGGAGGAAGGGGTCCCTGTTTGCATTGCTAATAAAGAGGCAAGCAGAATTTGGCCCTGCTTGTGTGATATAGGTGGGGGAATAGTCCTGCAAGTTATGATGGAGCCTCACAACAGTTTTAAGGATGGAGGGATCATCTTATTCTCCAAAGACCCACCAAGAAAACATATTCAAGGGTGTTTTTTTTTGTATCATAGGGTGACCAGATGTCCCAGTTTTATAGGGACAGCCCTGATTTTGGGGTCTTTTGCTTATATAGGCTCCTATTACCCCCACCCCCTGTCCCGATTTTTCACACTTGCTGCGTGGTCACTCTAGACAGCAGTGATAAGGGTCTCTGTCCATGGCGTACAATGGTGTCCTTGGCAGGGTTCTACATCACTAGGCAGGGCAATATTTGTGCCGTTCATGGCTCTCTGGTGGATGTCGTTCCCTCTTTCTTCCTGCAGCTGACACACACAATTATCCAGCCCTGAGGGTCACCCGGGCTTGATTATTTAACAGCAGATTTTGGGGTCAGTGCTGACGAAATCAGCCGAGCAGCCCGAGAGGTTATGGTGACCCACACGCCTGGGTTTCCTGAAGTTATAGTCGCACATACTCAAAAGAATCCTCATGTATTTAATACTGACGTGACTGCGGGGCCTGCTAGGGCAGCGGGAAAGTCAGAGCACAAAGCTGTACACAACTTCCTGGGACAAATGCAGTGAGTTCCCACCACAGGGGGGGCCAGGAGCATGCTCCCTTCCCAGAAGTGTCCTGCTCTCATCTATTCTGTTCTGAAATTAATATGGGAAAGATGCCCATTACCTGCTACCAGATAATGACTATGATTAGGCGTATCTCTACTGCCAGCCGAGATCTAAAGGGTTTTGCGCACTCCAGCAGAGTTTGCAGTTGGAAAAAAAACCAAACCCAACAGCAATAGAGTGTAAATAGAAGACTAAAGACAATAGTATTGTCCACCACGAAAGGACGCGGGCAGAACCAGCTCTAATGACATTTGATAGCACCATTTGGTGCTAGCGGTCGGAGCCTCGAGGGGGATGAAGCAAAATAATTGGACGCAAACAGACCCAAATCTTCGCCCAAAATTTGAACCTGAACTTTACTTTGGTGATTCCAAAAATGTGAATGGCCTTTTCCCACCCTTGTTTTTAAAAGTCATTTACAAATTTGCACTCCCTGGTTCTGGACAGAAATAGATGAGTTTAAATACAATGAGATGGGCAATCTGTCAGGACAGCCTAACCCAGGTGGTAGGAGCTGGTGTCTGAAGAGAGAGCCAGCTCTCGTGGGATCTCCAGCCCACTTTGTAGACAGCATGTGGGTGCAGCAGTGCTCCCAGGGCCAGATGAATCTTCGTGGAACAGTCTGTGTCGTTCAATATAGACGTTGGATGGAAGTCTGAAAGGTGCCAACAGGAGTTAGGTGCCCAGGTCTAACTGAATCCAAGTGTGAATTGGGCACCAACCTCCTTCAGCCTCCTCTGAAAATCCCAGCTGATCTTGACAGCATCAGGCCAACAGGCTGCCGGTCCCTGCAACTATTGCTTCCATTTGGCAAATGCGCTTGTTGATGCATCCCGGTTAGAATGGCTCCTTCAACAACAGAGCACTGGCAACTCATCTCCCTTCCTTCCCAGGTCTGCTGTGGCCATTTCGGTGGCTTTTGGAAGTGGGGAGCCAATGCAAACAGCAGCCAGAAGCACTGCTGTAGCTTATTCCACGAGCCGTCAGCTCGGCTTCTTATTGTCTGGCTGCCAGGTCTCGGTGCCCCAGCACACTCCTTGCTTCATCAGGAAGGATGTGAGCTGGACACTCAGGCTTTTACATGTGCTCAAAGCCAGAGCAGTGGTTAGATGGTCTTGTGGGAGGAGGTATTTGGAATCTCAGCACCTTTAAGTCTCTTAAGCTGGATTTTAGTCCCCGTTGAAGCATCCATCTGAGTGGCTTTTGCTGTCAGAGTCACAGACCTTGGACCTCTGTTAGCGTTTCCTGGATTCATCTTCAGAACCCCTTTGGCTGCCTCATCCGTCCCTGGAATGCAGCAGAAATACAAATTCCGCCCGTGGTGTGTTGTGGCCAGCCGGGACCTAACAAGCACACCCATTCCGAGCTCAGCCAGGAGCCAGGTTTGAAAATAACCAGCCCCACCCTCACAAATGCCCATGTTGTGCCCTCTTTCAGTACATCCAGTAGGTGTTGACCCAGCTCAGGGTGTAGGAGCTGCTGGCATTGAAGAGTTCTTTGTGCAGGAAGAGCTGTGGCTTCTGCAGATCCTTGAAGCTATGGAACAGGTGAAATCCTCTGGCCTCTAATGCCTTCAGCAGGCTGTACCAGTACCGCACCACGGCTGCCTCGCTCCCACTGACCTCAAAGCCGGGCCAGTGGAGGTGGATGGCGAGGATCAGCTGGTGCACTGCAGCCACGGTGCCATCCACAAGGATACTCTCCAAAATCTTCCACTCGGCGCTGGCCAAGTCCGCCTCCAACACGTCGATCTATCCCAGAGAGAAAGAACAAGCAAACTCAGCTCCTCTAGTCAGCGCTGCCCAGGGACTGGTGCCGTCATGGGAGGGGACTAGGCTGGGACAGGCCAAGAGAAGTCTGAAAATGAGACATCTGGATACACCTGGGAGTGGGGAAAAAATGAGCCCTACTGCTCTTAGCCAAGCTCTGCCAACATCCTTGTTTAAGGCTGTTTCTTAGAGCCAAGGAGTTAGCAGACCCTATGGAGGGGAGCTGTCCATTGATGTTTGCAGCCTGATCCAAAGTCTACTAAAGTCAATGGAAAAGCTCCCATTGGCTTTGGCTCAGTCCCAGCGTGGAGTTCTGTTCACAATAGCAGAGATGCCCTCCAGCTGGGGACTGGCCGAGGGATGGATTAGACCAGAGGGGCTCAGTCTGCTTCACATGGCCCGTAAAAGCAAGTTCTACTTGTAGGCATCTCCCCTCACAGCCTCCCATGTGGATCCTTCGCTTTGCTGATGGCAGCCAGAGAGCCCAGGAACCCCTGTGGGTAGCAAGAGGATGAGATGGAAGTAAACTCAGCTAAATGTGCAGGGGTGGGCTTTTTGGTTGCATTCCCCCTACTTCATTCCTGTGCTGTGGATTTCCGCTCTCTGGGATCAGGCCAGGTCATTTATTGGGAACAAAGGCCCAGATCCACAAAGGTATTTAGGCTCCTAACTTCCACTGAAATCCATGGAAGCAGCCCTGTTGTTTTAGGATGGAATTTTCAAAGGAGCTGGGTTCCCAAACCCCATTAAAATCCAATGCGAGTTGGGCGCCAGATTCTTAGACATCTTTGAAAATTCTAGCTCTGACCTCTCCAGGTCACCTTGCACATCTGTTCTGTCCTCTCGCATATTCGCTGCCCTTCCAGTTTTGGTGTCTTTCTCAGATTGGCTTATGGTTGAATTTACACCAAGGAGGACGTGAACTAGCCACCTGAGACGCAGAGAGGGAACTGGATTTTAGGCTTCTCTGTCTATGACATCTAACGGGTGGATGGTGATGGGGCGGGAGGACGATGTTATCAGATGCCATTACCTTCTTGTGGCCAAAGTCCTGCATGATCTGATTTAGCCTCTTGGAAGGGCACCTCCGTCTCTGCAAGGAGGTGACTGGGCGTCGCTCATGCCAGTCCAGCCACAGCGCATGGTGCTGCACCTGTCCTTTCTGCCAGAGGTCGGTCTGCTTGTAGGGGGTCAGGCCAAAGCTGTGCACCTGGCACTGCATTTCACTCATCCGCTGGCTGAACTCAAAACCCCTTTTGACCATGCTACAAATGAAGAAAGGGAGAGAGGCACTTTCAGGTTCTGCAAAGTTAGGCTGACCTGCAGAATATGCGGGTGCAAGGCAAAGCATGATGGGTAATGTTATGCAAACTGAGGCAAAGACACCCTGGCTGACTTTGATCCAGCCCTGCAGCTGAGGTTCCAAGCAGGCACGTTTTCTTTACCCTTCAGGTTGCTTTTCAGATGCAACCTGTCACTGCGAAGCCCACTGATAACAGTACAGCTAAAGGGACTGCAAGGGGGACATATCTGAAGAAGCAAAGGCATTCGCTGGAGACATCAGATCTTATGGACTCTCTGCAGCTTCCGCTCTGGTCTGCACATATCGCAGTGACGCACCTCGAACGTGCCTTGGAGGTTTGGCTGCCCTGAACCCCAGATTTACAGCCCAAGCATTGGGGCAGATGGAGAGCAAGAGAAAGGAAAAAACGGTTATATCAGAGCTTATATCTGGGCCCAGTTAAGGGAGGGAAGGGAAGCCCAGAGCACCAACTATCATGACACTGGTCTGTGCGCTGCTGGTGCAGAACCTCTATTCTGGAGCCCACAGGCTCAGAGAGCAGCTCAAAAGCGATCCCAGCAGGCCTGGAATCTCCAAGTCAGCAGCTGTCACATGGATTAAGACAGCTTCTTCCTCATCTGCAACTGCAACCAGTCTGAGCTGAGCAAGTACAAGAATGAAGCCTAGTTAGAGACCCAGAGTTTCACACAGGCCTTTGGGGCATGGTTTTGGCTCCAGTCACTGTGGCTAGTCATGACTCAGGCTGCCAGAATGTACCCAAGAGTGGATGGTGTTCACTGCAGCAGCTGACTCACGCGTGTGTAACAGACTCACAGGCAGGGAAGTGGATGGCTCCCAGGACTGGTGATGGGACGTGGTGATATTAACCTCTTGGTGGCCAGTCCCGTGTCACTAGCAACTGAAAAGTCACTGTCTGCAGGCCGGCGGTGGCCTGTGTGAAATGGGATGCTGATCCTTTTTGGTGTGTATCGTGGGAATTGCACATTCCTCTGATGTCTCTGTTTCTGGCCATACTGAAGATGGGATGCTGGATTAGGTGACCGTCGGTCCAATCTGGCCTGGCAAATCGTAATGGGCAAGTTTCCAGCACACACAAAATCCCCACCACCATCAGCCCTTCTGCTGGCTGTCTGAAAGCTCAGGCTGAGCAGGCCAATGAGACCCAATGACTCTCCCACCCCTAGAGAAGAGTCCATCCAGAACTGGGGTGAGCACATTGGTGGGTAGCATGTACAGGGGAGCTGGCTCGACTGCCAGCTGTGCTGTCCCTATTCTGTGATGCCAGGGACCTGTGCTGGCTGGGGCTCAAAAAACTATTGCTTTTAACCAGCATTTCAGTCTAGAAAATACACCCTAAGATGGAAGGTTTGCTCAGGAGGCCTCCATCCCGAAGGACCCAGGATTATACCTGATGGAAGGACATGGGGTCACAGAGCAGAACTGGTTGGAAAAAGCAGCCCCAACCCCCTGAGAACCCGTTCTCAACATTTTTTACTGTTTTATTTCAGAACTTGGATGACATTTTTCAAACAGTGAAAAGGGTCGGCTAGAAATCTGAATTTTCCATGAAAAATGTCATTGAAAAAATCAAAATCCAAATGACGGTGACAGCTCGCCTGTCGAGTAAGTATCAGTCCTGACCCCCTAAATCCATCCTTCCGCAGCGGCCCTCCCTGCCTCTGTTCTTCCAAATTTCGGATGCCCGTCCACGGGAGCACGATGCTCACCTGAAGGTATAAACCAGGCACCTCTCCTGCTGCAGCTTCAGCGACCCAGTGGGCATGTGATCTAGGCAAACTCGCCATGCCCCGGCAGTGCTGGCTGTGAAATCCTGGAGCCCAGCCTGGCTCAGAGCTCGGGAGCAGGGCAGCTGAAGGAGAAGGGAGAACCAAATCAGCCCTTTAGCTGGGGACTGGATTGAGTTCATAACCCAGGGCTTCGCCCTTGGAAGCTCTGTTTTCATCACAGCTCAGCAGCCATCCCCTGCCTGAGCCCAGGGGCGGCCAGTTCTCATCAGCCAGTGTACAGAGGTAGTTCTCCTCCCGCACCATATGGCTCTTTGCTTCTATGTCAACAAGCCAGCACCATCCCTCTCCAGGAAAGCTCACTTCAGCTCAGGATCCTCCAGCCCAGGTCCACCAATGCCCCTTGCCCTCCTGATCCCTAAAGGCCCCATAGGAATGTCCCCTTTCCCCCTGCCCTGGGCATCCTTCATATCTAGAGACCTCCCCATACCATCATGGCCCCCAGGGGATGGGACTCTGCGGGGCTGTCTCGTTTCCACCACAGGAGCTTTCTACAGCACTGGTCAGGGACTGAGATTTTATCTCCCCCACCCCTCAGATCCTGCCCTTCTGCAAACAACCAGGCTGCTCCTCTGATATGTGAGAGGCCGGTGCCAGCAATGATGGCAGAAGAGGAGAGAGCGGAGCAGCCTCCAGAGGGGAAAGGCAGAACCTCAAATCCAGGTCACTGCCTCTCCAGGCAGGAGTCTTATCCAGCTGGAATCCAGGCTCCCTCCCAGGTAGGGTGCCCCCCGGAACTCTTATGCCACCTCTGGGCTGTGTTGTGTAGCCGAGGGCTGGCGTGGGGAGGGGGAGCCATGCTGTGTGACCTACCTGGGGGGTGCTGATGTACGTAAGGAACCGCTCGGCTTCACTTTGGAGCGACTCGCTGCCATCGGCCCAGGGCTGCAGGGTCACCGCCTGCTGGGTTTTCTAAGGTCACGGAGATAAAATGCGCAGTAAGTCAAACGCTGGGAGCGCTGGGGCATGCTGGGAAATGAACCAGCCTCGGCTCTTGAGTGTCTAAAAGGATTCTGACGTGGCGGAGGAACCTGCCAAGGCACTGAAGGGTTTAATAACCCAGAAACACAGGCTCAGCACGGCAGCACCCCAGTGCCTGAACAGCCAGGGGACGTCCACGGCTGCAGTGCTAGCGCTCCAGGCTGTACTTTTATCAGCTCCGCAGGGCTGGGCAGCACTTGGATGGGAAATTCTAAGGACAGCTCAGGTGCTGCAGGGAGACATGTGACTCAGCGCTCCTCTCCTCCCAGCCACTGCTGACCCCAATGCCCCAGCGCAGTGCTAGGGGGCGCCGTGCTGCAGGGAGCAATGGGTAAGTAAAGCATTAGGGGGCGCTCTCTCCTCTGAATCAGGCCTGACCCCAATGACCCGGCGCAGTGCTAGGGGGAGCCGTGCTGCAGGGAGCAATGGGTAAGTAAACCATTAGGGGGCGCTCTCTCCTCTGAGTCAGGCCTGAACCCAATGACCCGGCGCAGTGCTAGGGGGAGCCGTGCTGCAGGGAGCAATGGGTAAGTAAACCATTAGGGGGCGCTCTCTCCTCTGAGTCAGGCCTGAACCCAATGACCCGGCACTGTGCTGCTGGAGTGGAAATTTCTTTTGACTGCGGCGTGAAACTGAGGCCCTGATCGCTCCTAGGCACTTAAGCTCTTCTGACACATTTCACAAAGTGGGGGCGCTAAGCCCAGTGTCCTGGCCATATTCCAACTCATGTAATTGCACTTTCCCTGCCTAAAAGTCTCCCTGCAGTTTCAGCTGTGGGGTTAACAGCAGTACCACCACCATCACGAACCGATCCACAGTGGAGAAGAGGAGGGGAGCGGCGTGTCAGGAAGCATTGCTGCAGCTGACCAGCACGGGTGCAGCACTGCATGGGTGAGCTCCTGTTGGTTCTGTCTCCCCAGAGCTGCTGTGGCAGAAAGGGGCTGAAGGACTGACCAGCTAATGCAGGAGACTGCATTTCTAGTGCCTCTGACCTGAGGGGTGCAATGCTCTTTACAAACACTACTTAACCATGTCTCACAACTCGCTCTCTCACCATGCCCCCTCCCCAGCAGCAGTGAGGTCCCATTATCACCATTTTCCAAGTGGAGAAACTGAGGCACAGAGAGGTGGAGTAACTTGTCCAAGGCTACTTTACAAGTCAGTGGCAGATTCCAGCACAGACCCCAGTAGTCCCAGCGCTTGACCCTGTGTTCTAACTCCTAGGGAATGCTGTCTCCTGAACGAGACATTAAACAGACAGTTCCCAGTAACGTGGACCAGGAGAAGGAAACAGAAAATCCCTCCCTTCCAGCACGGCTGGAGAAGGGGCAACGTGGGAGACAAAGGCCCCTTTGCGCACGCACGAGGCTTTGAGTACAAAGGGAAAGTCAGCTACAGCAGGAAAATGGCTCTGTATCTGCTCTGCCTTATCAGCGCAATCAGCAATAGGCCTGCAAACAGCCCAGAACCTCCTGCTGCAGCTCCTGGACGACAGGTCATTAATTATGGCCAGAGCCAGCCTTAAGCATAAGCAAACTAATGACCATCTAGGGCCCCAGTCCCAGGGAAGCTTCATCCAGCTCACAGACTGGCCCAGCCTCCCTCTGCACAGCTAAGATCAGCAGAGCCAGGTCCCTGCTCGGCCCCGTTCCGGCAGCAGGATCAGAGCACGTAGGGGGGAGACACAGTGGTGGAGCCTCAGCAGGTCAGGGCTTTATAAAACGAAAAGCTGGTCTTCACGATGGCTCTGTGCCAACTGCCTCCCTGGCCCACCTCACACGGGGGCCAGCGTCCTCCTCATACTCAGAGCGCACGGCTGAGTTTTCAATGCCTGCACCTACACGACACCCGACCCGGCCAGGCCTCCCAGGGCTTGCATAGATGCCTTTAAATCCAGGAAAACAGTGAGGAGTCCTTGTGACACCTTAGAGACTAACACATTTATTTGGGCATAAGCTATACATGTATTAGTCTCTAAGGTGCCCCAAGGACTCCTCGTTGGTTTTGCTGATACAGACTAAGACGGCCACCACTGAAACCTTTAAATCCAGGGCGAGCCAAACCCCTCCTGCACTGTGGCCCACTGCCATGAGGCACAGGGGACACTGGACCAGCACATATGTATCCTAGCTAAACTACCCCAGCCTAGCCCAAGGTCCTCCCCTCAGGGCTGCCCAGAGGATTCAGGGGGCCGCGGCAAAGCAGGGGAGCTGCGGCGCTTGTACTCACCCGGCGGCGCTCCAGGTCTTCGGCGGCGGGGGGCCCTTCAGTCGCTCCGCGTCTTCAGCAGCACTGAAGGGCCTCCCGCCATCAAAACGCCACTGAAGACCCGGACCGCTGCCAGATCAGGGCTCGCAGGGCCCCTGCAGGGCCTGGGGCAAATTGCCCCACTTCACTCCCCCCCTGCTGGGCGACCCTGCCTCGCCTCCCGGAGCTGCCACTTTCTTGGCTTCATCACCCACATGTTCCCCAATGCTTAGGGGTGATACCAATCTGCAGACCCTACCCCTGTCCCTCCCTCTCAGGGGCCATGCAGATGGAGGCAGGAACGAGGGAGGTGGTGAATGGTGGGGGGTGGAATGTATGGAGAGGCCCGGGGGGAGTGGTGATGAGGGCTGATGATGGTAAGGAGGTGTGAGGTGGCACGGTGGGGGATAGGGGGTGGGGTACTGGTGGGGGCTGATGAGGGTGGGGGCACTGCAGGGGGCTGATGGGGGGAGGTGTTGGGGGATGGAGGCACCGCTGGGGGGACTGATGGTGGGAGGGAGCAGCAGCAGAGATCTGGCCTGGAACTGCAGATACTTCAGGACCCAGCTGAACCCTGCGAGCTCCCTGGCTCCCTTGCAGTTCACAGGCATGAGGGGCAGGATGGGACACGGGTCCCCTGTTGGGAGGGGAGGGGGCTGTGATTCATGGTGCTAATATCTCCTCTTAATTATCCTAGACACAAAGGGGCTTGGCCCAGCCAAGATCAGCAGCGTGTGGGATCAAAGAGCCGGAGATGCGAGGGCAAGCGAGCGGGGACCCATCGCGCCTGCTAGAACCTCTCCTTTCCAGCCAGAAGGAGGGTGCTGGAGGCTGGACAGCCTGCGCCGCCCGCTGGAGCCATCCCAGGCTGCCAAATGAACTAGGGGTGGGGGTGGGGAGGAGAGGCTAATCTCCACTCTGATTAGGCTGAATTCCCAGCGATGGAGGTTTCTTCTTTTTTCTCCCCCCTCTGCGATAACAAATAATAATATAATCCCCTTAATCTCTTCCCCTAGGAGCCTGCATTCTGCACAGACAGGAAGCGCAGAGCTTCTGCCACCGCTGATAACTCAGACAATCTGGGCCCATGGAAAATGAACGAGTGCCTTGGGTTGCATTATGCCCCATAGCTGAAGAGCTCTGCCCTCCCCTCTCTGAGGATTCACCAAGGCCCCTCTCCCCACTCACCCCTCCAGCCCCTCCATCACCCACACATTCTTCACTCCCTCCTACCTTGGGCTAGGTCCTGCCAAGGCTGCCTGGAATCAGAGCCAGTATGATATTTACCAGTACCGTGGCAGGGCCCTGAATACCCATTGACATGTCACTTTCGCCTACCCACTCCCAGATGTCCCTGGCTTCTGCTGGCGAGACAGGCTGTGTGGCGTTCGGACAGCAAAGCGTTCAGCGGGAGTCACTGCCTACAGCCTGGCAGGGCCGTACCCTGGAGTCAGCCTGGCTGGGCACCACTACTCAGCAACACACGCAGGGCCAAGGCCCCTCTGCTACACACACAAGCCCTGATCCGAAGCTCCCTTTGGGTCCCATCTGCCCCAGAGCCAGGAAGAACAGAATGCCAGTCCACTCATCTCCTCACTAGATGACACTCCCTCCCAGACCCAGGACAAAAACTCAGGAACCCGACTCCCACCAATCGAATCTCCAAATCACACTCCCGCCTAAAGCCAGGAATACAACCCAGGTGTCCTGACTTCTTCCCTCCCTATCAGTTCTAGTGCCTGGATTTTGTTGTAGACAGTTGTTGCGCACAACACTGAGCAACACAAACAGCAAGTAAATCCCACCCCCTAACCCCTACATAAAACAACCTTCGCTTTCATTCTCTAGCTCTCCTTTCCCCAAGCTTTGCTGATCTCAGCTCCTCTCGTCTCCAAAACAGCTTTCAGAATTACTGGAGAGTGGAGACCTTTGAAAGCTGCCCCCAGCTGTGTCGGCTTTTGGTTTCCCTCCCCCACATGCTCAAAACATGATAGCGAGGGCTACGTTTCTGAAGCCCCACACAAAGGATGAGCAGTGCCAAATGCAACATCAGAGCGACTGCAACCGCCCCTCCCTCCACCATTACCACCTTGGCACACACGCTCATCTGCTCTTGCAAACCAGATGCCCAGGGTGCACACGCAGGCAAAGGGTGCACGCGCGTTTACAAAGCGAGGCAGGGCTTTGGAAATTCGGCCCCCATTCGTTCAAAAGGCACTGGGCTGTGATTGCTTAATATCCCGTCAAAGTCAGAGCAGGAAGGGGCTTATATGGCTCAGGGGAACAGTAACAGGCCATGGAAGTTGCTGGTTCAATTCCAGCCAAAGGCAGTAGTGAGTGAACATCACTGTCCTCTTCGCTGGTACGTGAAATGAGTTTGCTGGGCCTTAGCCCAGTTTCTACTGGGGAAGCAGATACCTCCTAACACCCCCTCAGACCCCCACAATCAGAGCTGGGAGGCCTGGCTGCTAGTCTCCAGTCCTGAGGCATGAATGAGACGCGTGTGCTGCTGGGGATGGGTAAATCCCTGGGAAAAGCTGGGGAGGTTTGGCATTGCAGCTGCAGGGACAATTCTCCCCCTTGCAATGTGGGAAGGGTGCTGCACACAGCACGAAGGTTGGAAGAACCTGATGTTGTCCCTGTGTAATTTACAGAGGCGCATGCACCCCCGTGTGCACATGGCCCCTAGCCTGTCAGTCAGAAGGCTCAGGAGAGGTCACAGCATCGCGCCATCTCTCAGGAACTCCCTCCCAGATACTGGGACACTTCCTTCTCTCTGAAAATCTCACTGGGAAGCCATTCTGGCTGGGAGACTTAAAAACAAACAAAAGGAGAGGCTTCCGCTAGCAACACACACTCAGCCCACAGGAAGCGCTGCCACAGGGGGTGACAGAGTCAAAGACTTCAGCGGGGGGTGCACAAGGAGGACAGTTTTATGGCTAGTAACAGGGGCCGGATGGTGTCATGGCTACAAGCAGTGGTCTGGCTGTCAGGAGATTCAGTCTATGCCCAGCTCTGGATGAGGTATTTCCCCAACCCTTCTCTGTGCCTCAGTTTCCCCATCCATAAAACAGGAATGGGAATTCTCCAGGCTGTGAGGAGAATTATTGGCACAGGACATTTTGATCCTCAGCTGGAAAGCTCTGGAGAATGGGCCGATCCTGAAGTCCATTGCTAACTTCCTACTTTGACCTCATTCAGGCAACACTCCCAGTGAAATCAGTGAGAAGGGAAGGGAAATCTCAAAATCTTTCAGGCCACCACTGCTGTTGAATCAAGGTGCCAGATTTGGCAGATCACAGGTCTGGTCTGGCACATACCAGGTGATTGAAGTTACCCCGTATAAAGGATGCTAGGTAGGAGTAATGACTGTCATTTTCAAAGCCCATAATTTTAATGAGAATCGGGTGACCAGATCTCCGACGCAACTCTGAAAATCTCAGCCAGCACTATTGGGATTACACATAATGAACTAGCTACCATGTTTGTACCTCACTGCCCTCTTCTGGCTGAAATTAGAAACACGCAATGGTATCATGGACTCTATACTGGTAACAACTAATTAAGATTCTCCTTTAGAACCAATCATAGTGGGCTTTAGGAGCAGGAGGAGTTGAGTTCTATCCCCACTGTTGCTGAAAAGTGCTGAGTTGCCCAGGTGTGGCACAGAGACACCTGCAAAGTCCTACGGGACTGTGGATTTGTGTGTCTATCACTCACTTGCCTGTACCCAGGGTGTGCAAAGTCTCAGAAGAGCATGTTCAGACAGGTTGTAACACTTAGGCACAGCAGTGTCTCTTGGGGCACCGCAGCCTCCATACTAAATTCCTTCCTTGATGCAGAAGTCGGCCCTTGACTGCAGCTTTAATGCGGTTTTATGTTTAATCTCCCTTGTTTTGTTTAACCGTAATCTTTAATAAAAGCCTTCAACTGGCATCACATCTAGTGCCGGGGCTATGGGGTGAGGCAGTCACTTCACCACCGGAAACCTATCCATCCCCTTTCTGCTGCTGTTGATACAGTACCAGTCTGAACCCGCGGATACTTAGCCTGAAGCTCTCTGCCTGCACTGGTACAGACACGGCTGGTGGTTTTAGATGTCTGAATGACGCAGACAAGAACAGTCAGATGGAGAGGCTGCAAAACCCACACAAAAAGCCTCCCCCAGCCTTCCAGTCACAGCAACCTCCCTGTTCATCCCTCCGCTCCCACCGGGGCCCCTGCCACCGGTGGCTGCGTGTGTGTGTGTATAGCTGCCATGACTAGCCCTTTTAACAGAGGACCCTGCGCGTAAAAAGACTGGCTGCCCAGGGGCCCTTAATAGGGGACTGTGATTGATCGAGACTGTGTGTGTGTGTGTGTGTGTGTGTGTGTGTGCATGTGTGTCAATAATAACAGTGCTGTCTCACTCTCCAACAAAGGATTGTGACAGCACGTCTGTCCTGCGTGGAACAGCGCTTTCTGGATCTCCAGGAAAGGTTTCCTGGATGTGAGGAACAGAGCTGCAAGGCGTCACTCACTGTGAGGTTGTGTGCGCGCATACATGATGCCTGTGGATCGGTGCATGGACCAGGGGGACGGGGGATGCGTCAGGACAGCTGTGTCGCTTCAACTCTGCCCTCCCTGCAGTGATCCCGTGAATTTCCACCCTGATGAGCCTGCTGGAACTCCTTTTTCAGAGCCCTTCTCCTGTTAGGGGCAATCTGTGGGCTTCTGTAACTTTTCTCAGCCTTCCCCGCTGTACAGGGATCAGGCTGTTCGCTCTAGGGTGGAGGGGGTGGGATTCCTGGAGAAGCAGGGGGGTGGCAAATTCCTTCTTTGTTCCCAAGGGAATCGAAAAGTTAGACACATGGAAAACCTGCAGTCACCCCTCTGGCTCTACCCACCCCCCAGCCAGAATCCCAGCAGCAAACCTGACAAGCCTCCTTATAAAGAAGCTGCACGTTGCAGTAGGAAGCAAAGCTCCTAATCTCAGCAGATGGAGGCATTGCAACAAATCAGGACAGTTCACAAGACACCCCTCAAGAAGGCAACGAAAACAGCACCGAACATGTCTCTCCACCCTGGAGGTTCGCTCCTGCAGGCTGCAATGCCAGCCAAGATTTCAGCACATGGGCCAGGCTCCACCCTGGCCCCCATCCAGCAAACCTTACTGAACCGAGCAGCACTTTTAGGAAAGGAGTCTCATGGCGAGCATGCAAACCCTTCTTTGCACGAGTAGGGGGCTGCCCCATGTTAAACTCACCTCCTGAAAAGAGGGGAAAAAAGCCATAATACAGAGGGGCAGGGGCCCCCAGCAATCCACAGGGAGATGCCAGTAGATCACTGGCGTATGGAATCCAGGCTGGGCTGGTTAATCTCACGATTGCTCATTAACCAGTAGCAAAGGCTGCCAGCCCAAAGGGTCACTGGAGCAGGGCCCAGCCCTGGACAAACCTCCTCCCTGGGGCTGGCCATTCATCACCCTCTGACTCCTTTTGGCTTGGGCCTAGGGTGACCAGACAGGGGTGGGGTGTGGGGGAGTAATAGGAGCCTATATAACAAAAAGATCCAAAAATTGGGCCTGTCTCTATAAAATCGGGACATTGGGTTTCCCTACTTGGGCCCTTCCAGACATAAATGCAGCCACTTCCCCGGATTCCTTACGTGCCCCTTCGGCCTGAGTCTCCGTGAATCCCGTTCATCAGAAGCAGCAGGCAAAGGGAGAGAAGAGAAGGAGATTTAGTGGGGAAAGCGCAACCCCCCGACCCCCAAACCAGCCAGTCTCTCTCCCCCACCTCCTCAAGGGGTCCAGGCAGAGCGTGCAGGGCAGGGGAGGGGAAGGGAGGAGAAAGGCTCGTTGCAATCAAGGGAAGGAAGGAAGGAAAAGCCAGCGAGGGAGGGAGAGGGGAGGGAAGCCAGGAGTTCTGTCAGCGGGTGGTTAGCCGGAGTTAGGTGCTTGGCTGGGGAGGGAGCCAGGCACCCCGGAGAGGGGCTGAAGGGAAGAGCGCAGGGGGGCTCCGGTTCCTTACGGGCTGGCCGAGGTTCTCGTTCTCGTCCTGGTAGCGCTGCAGGGAGCCCGGGCTGCGCCCCCCGGCCGGGGCTCCAGTCCCCTCGTGGCGGGGGGCGGCGCTGCCCGGGGCGGGCCCCCCGTGGATGGTGATGATGGTGAAGGGCCCCGGCTCGTCGCCCGGGCGGCCGCAGCGCAGCAGGATCTGCCCCAGGCTCAGCACCCAGCAGCCCAGCAGCAGCAGCCGCAGAGCCGAGCCGCCTCCCATGGCTCCCGCCGGAGCCGCCGGCTCCTCCACCTGCAGCCCCGGCCGGGACCGGCCCCGGAGGAGGGGCGGCTGGGGAGGGGCAGAGCAGCCCCCGCTCCCCGCCCGGCGGCTGCATTCCTGGCCTCCGGCTCCCAGGCCCCGCCGCGACCCTGCCTCCGCCGGAGCCCGCGGCGAGCTCCGGGACCCGGACCTGCTCGGACATTGCCCAGACTCCTCCGTGCCCGCCGCGGTTCCATGCCGCGCCGGGGCCACGTGCCCAAACCCACCCGTGCCCTGTGGATCCATGCTATGTCTGGGCCATGTGCCCAAACCCGCTCGTGCCCTGTGGATCCATGCCACACCCATGCCACGTGCCCAGACTTCCCCATGCCTTCTGGATCTATACCACACCTGTGCCATGTGCCCAGATGCTCCAATGCCCTGTGGATCCATGCCACACCGGGGCCACGTGCCCAAACCCACCCGAGCCCCGTGGATCCATGCCGTGCCCGGGCCACGTGTCCAAACCCATCTGTGCCCCGTGGATCCATGCCACGCCCGGGCCACGTGCCCAAACCCGCTCGTGCCCTGTGGATCCATGCCACATCCATGCCATGTGCCCAGACTTCCCCATGCCCTCTGGATCTATAGCCAGGGCTGGTGCAACCATTTAGGCGGACTAGGCGGTTGCCTAGGGTGCTGAGATTTGGGGGCACCAAAAAGCACCCCGCAATGTTTTTTAAATGGTTGAGCAGCCCTGCTGCTAGAACAGAGAGGGAGTCTGGGCTGCCGGTGTCCCCTGGCCCAGGGCGCCGCCGCGGCAGCTGCAGCCCAGGGTGTCCCCTGGGTTAGGGCGCCGCCAGAGGGGGCGGCAGGCAGCTCCCATGGAGCTGCCGCAGTGGTGCCTGCAGGCGGTCTGCTGGTCCGCGGCTCGGATGGAGCTGCTGCAGTCGTGCCTGCGGACAGTCGGCTGCTCACGCTGCTCCAGTGAACCACCCACAGACACACCGGACCCTCCGCAGGCACCACTGCGGCAGCTCCACCGGAGCCGCGGGACCAGCGTGCAGGGTGGCGAAATTGCCGTCCGCCTAGGGCGCTCAAAACCCTAGCGCCGGTCCTGTCTACACCACACCCATGCCATGTGCCCAGATGCTCCAATGCCCTGTGGATCCATGCCACACCTGGGCCATGTGCCCAAAAGATCCCATGCCCTATGGATCCATGCCATGCCTGGGCCACGTGCTCAAACCCACCCATGCCCTGTGGAGCTGTGCCGCGCCCTGGCCACGTGCCCAAACTCCCCCATGCCCTGTGGATCCGTGCCATGCCCGGGCCACGTGCCCAAACTCCCCCATGCCCTGTGGATCCGTGCCGCGCCCGGGCCACATGCCCAAACTCCCCCGTGCCGTGTGGATCCGTGCCGCACCCGGGTCACGTGCCCAAACTCCCCTGTGCCCTGTGGATCCGTGCCACACCTGGGCCACTTGCCCAATCTTCCCCGTGCCCACCACACTGGGCCCAAAGCCAGCTGTGGGGTCCACGCTGCACCCAGGCCATGTGCCGAAACCCACCTGTGCCCTGTGGATCCATGCCACACCCAGGCCATGTACCCAAACTTCCCCATGCCTGCCGCACTGGGCCGAAAGCCAGCCGTGGGGGCCGTGCCCTACGTGTCCAGCGCCATGTGCCCAAACCTACTCGTGCCCTGTGGATCCATGCCACACCTATGCCACGTGCCCAAACTTCCCTGTGCCCACCACACTGGGCCCAAAGCCAGCTGTGGGATCCATGCTGCGCCCAGGCCATGTGCTGAAACCCAGCCATGCCCTGTGGATCCATGCCACACCAGGTCACGTACCCAAACCCATCCGTGCCCACTGGATCCCTGCCACACCCGTGCCATGTGCTCAGATGCTCCAATGTCCTGGGGATCCATGCCATGCCTGTGCCATGTGCCCAAACACTCCCATGCCCTGTGGATTCATGCCACGCCTGGGCCACAGGCCCAAATCCTCCCATGCCCTGTGGATTCATGCCATGCCCAGGCCACGTGCCCAAATCCACCTGTGCCCTGTGCCCAAATGCTCCCGTGCCCTGTGGATCCGTGCTACGCCCAGGCTACGTGCCCAAACCCACCTGTGCCCTGTGGATCCATGCCACGCCTGAGCCATGTGCCCAAACACTCCCCTGCCCTGTGGATCCATGCCACACCTGGGCCACATGCCCAAACTTCCCTGTGCCCACCGTGCTGGACCCAAAGCCAGCTGTGGGGGCCATGTCCTGTGTGTCCAGTGCCATGCTGTGCCTGGGCCATGTGCCCAAACCCACCCGTGCCCTGTGGATCCATGCCACACATGGACCACATGCCCAAACCCACCCGTGTCCTGTGGATTCATGCCATGCCTGTGCCATGTATCCAAACCCACCCAGGCCCTGTGGATCCATGCCATGCCTGTGCCATTGCCCAGATGCTCCCATGCCCTGCTTGTCCAGTCTGCACCCACCCATGTGCCCAAACCCAACCCATCCATGGCCATACCCAGCTCCATGCTGTCCCACATCCCGGCTAGATGGTGCCCAGGCAAAGCCAGGAGTCCGGGCCATAATTTCGTAACCCAATAGCATATATTGGCCACACCATGCCTAGCCTCTATTGTCCCCATCCATGTCTGTCCAGACCCCACTGGGCTCTGGAGCCAGGAATGCTGCCAAAGTGGCAGCTGCAGGAGGCTCCCATCCCAGCAGGGACACATGGAAATGCTGCTGGTGCCTCCCTGTGGGGTGCCTGGGCTATCGCATGCCCCCCATGCCGGTACACACCCACCACTGGATCTGGGCATGGTCCTTCCCCCTCCAGTGGGGATGAGCCTCTCCCACAGGGGGCAGGGCGGGGTAGTGTGGCCCAGATGGAGTTGTAGACTAAACTTTACTCCTTGCAGCAATGGGGGTGGCACTTGTATGGATTTGCCAAGGACCCAGATTTCCCAGGACAGCTCTGTGTACGCAGCCTATGCCAGAGTCACTGCATCGCCATGCCTAGCCTGGCGATGGCCAATTAACTGGCTATGCCTCCCCCCAGCCATCTGCTGAAGGGCCCAGCCCGTACTGTACAATGCTCACCCTCGATATAGCTCACGCTGTTACCGAATGTAGCTGGATTTCCGATGGGTCCATCACCGCGGTATCTGAGCACCGCACTGCGTCTGCACCAGGCCTTCCCAAAGCCCTGGCCATGCTCTGGAGAAGTCTGCCATCTCCCACGGATCCTGCTGAGAGCACAGCTAACCTGAAGAGGAGCCACAGGGTCATTTGCTCTACATAGTCCCTTGCCTTATGGAGAGGCGGTGCGGTCTAACAGAGAGCCAAGACCTGGTGTCACGACAGGACATGGGCAGTCTGACCTAGTGGTCAAAGCAGGAGTCAGGCCAGGTCAGAATCCAAGCCAGGCCAAAGGGCAAACAGAGACTCGAGTGTCAGGAGACAGGAAGGATCAGGTTACCAGGAGATCAGAAGCAGGAGACAAACTCAAGAGCAGAACCACAGATTGATAACCAGCATCAGGCCAGGATGCCAGGAAGTCAAGCCAGAGGAGCAGGAGCCACAGGGGACACACACTCCAAGGCAAAGTGAATCCCACTGCCATAGACAGCTTCCTCTTCCTGTGCTGGGTTTAAGTAGGGGCTGTGGACTGATCAAGGGCCCCCAGAATTTTGCCAATCCGCTCCCAGGATTGGGGGTCTGCTGTCTGAGATCAGCTCCTTATTCTGACTGTGCTTAGCCCAGCTCAGGATGGTAGGTTGGAACCTGCTAGTGCTAAAGACTATTGTAGAGCAGTGTTTGAGACCCATGGTCCCTGGCTTCAAATGTTAACTCTGCTGCTTGACTTCAGACAAGCCACTTGCCGTTTCTCTGTTTTATCTATTTATAGATTGTAGGCTTTGGGGGACCAGGACTGACTGTTACCATGTACAGCCCCTAGCGCAATGGGGCCCAATCTTAATTTGGGCCTCTAAGCTACCTGAGATACCACCTTTCCTCCCTTGTGCTGCCGTAACAGCTGAGGCACATTCTGCTGTCAGACAGTAGGTTTGTGTGGCTGGGGGCAGATGTTTTTCAAAGTCAACATAACACCAGCTTGAATCTGGAATCATTTCTGATAATAGAGATCTATAATCTATGTAAATCATGTTTGATAGGCACATGCTATTACAATTAATTAATCAACTCAATATGATTATTTCAGCCCCCGCCCCCCAAAAAATCTAAAGTCATTTTCAAGTAGCTCTGCTGGCAAAACTTTGTAATCAACTACACACGTCTAGGAGCTGTGCTGATAGGAGAGGCTGGATTACGCTGATAAAAAACATAGCAATCAAACCAATCGGAAAAGCTTTTTCTCAGCCACGTAACTAGTGCAAACTGTTTTTAAATGAGTCTTAAAAATCAAGCTGTGGTTCAAGACAATCAGATCAGGCGTTTGAAAATGCTGACCATTTAAAGTTGGAAAAATTCTGCTGTGCAGCTGTGAAGCTGGCCCTTTTAAATGCTCATAACTTTAAAACTACAATAGCAAGCGTCTTCAAACTAGACTCAAGTCTCAGATCTCAGGGAGATCTGCACAACAAGCCAGATTTGCAGTGCCTAGAATCAGTCTCTTGCTCATGGTACCTGAATGCAAAATTATTCACTGGTGCATAGGAAGGATTTTTTCCCCCACCATACACTAGGAACTAGGTAAATCTAAACTAATTTGTCTGAAACTTTGCAACAATAATAAAAAAGAATAATCTTGGGACCAAGCATAGGCCTTTTCAGTACAAAAGGAATTCGTTTCTTGTCGTAATTAAGAGTGACCGAAAAGAGTGATTTGAATAGAAATTATAACTTAACCTTAACACTTACAGCGTAGAACTCTATGTGAGGGCAGAAAGGGTAACCTTACACCTGGGGACACCCGGGCCCTCAGGTAGGCAAGTAAATCAGGGTGGGATCTGTGGTCACTTGTGCAGTGCTTTCCACCAGTGCAAGGTGAGTGTGAAAATGCTACCAGTTCAGAATGCTGTAGTATTTTGCCCCCTTTTTACACTAGTGCACCAGGTGCAGAGCAATGATGCAATGGGGCCTATATATGGAGATATACCTCTCTCACAGAGCTGGAAAGGACCTTGAGGGTCATTGAGTCCACTCCCCTGCCTTCACTAGCAGGACCAAGTACTGTCCCTGACACTTATATTTTTCTCTGAGAATTGAACTCACAACCCTGGGTTTAGCAAGCCAATGCTGGGACCACTGAGCTATCCCTCCCCCACTACAAACAATACACCCTGATTCAGGGGTATAAACAGGGAGCTGTGGAGTGGAGCAGCTCAAGCATATGGCTGGGAGCCAGAAACGCTTGAGTTCTAATCCTGACACTGACTCACTGTGCAGCCTTGGGCAAGTTCCTTCCACCCTCCTGTGCCTCAGTTTCCCCATCAGTGAGATGGGGGTTTAACAACACTTAGCCACTTCTCAGGGGGAGGTGTCATCTGTTAACATTCACTATGTACTTTGAAAGACAAAAACATTCACTATGTGGTGCTAAGTGCTAGCAGTGAGCACCCCAGTCTGACTCTAGTGACTAGTCATTCCTCTCTCCCCAGGGCCTCGCCCGCTGGCTGTGCCAGTCCCTCCGCCTCAGTCACACCCACCAACCTCAGCAGGGGCAAGGGCCACCAGGCCCTTTCAGGAGGTTGCTTGCCTCAAGGCTGGGGCTGGGCAGTGCACAGCTAGCAATGGCATTGAGGCTCAAGCAGCCTCACTCCTGCCAAGCTCTGTATGTGTGTGTGTGCATGTGCACGTGTGTCTGCGTGTGCACATGTGCGTGTGTGTGTAACTGACTCTGCCTCCCGCTCTGTGCTCTCTCTCTTTTGTCTTTGCCTTTTGCAAGTGGCTCTGGGGAGTGGTGGAGGAGGCCAGGGCCTTGCTCTAGCTCCGTGCGAAGGCGAAGGCAGAGCCTTGGCGCCATGTAAACACCAGCTGTATCAAGAGTGAGCGGCTCCTTCTAGGTCAACAGACAGCTGAGTTGTTGCCAGGCAACGGCCCTGCTCTTCTTCCTCGTCAGCCTCACTGGGTGGCGCCTGGCTCCCCACAGTGCCGCGTGCAGGCCAATTCCAGCCGCTGGCCTCAGGGCAAGAGGGTGGCAAGGGGCCGGGTCGGTGGCCTGGCAGCTGCCACATCACACACTAGCCGGGCGGGATGGCTGGGCTCGGGGTTGCCCAGTGATGGGATTTCAAGGAAGCTCAGGGGGATTTTTCTGAGCCATGTTGCTGATGTGCCCTCCCCCGGCTCGGAGACCTCCAGCCATCCTCGGCCAAGCCCTGCTGAGTCCCATCTTACGCCTTGCCAAGCATCCTGCAGCTTCCTTGTGCAGGAGTAATGCTTTGCCCTCATCCGAACAGGGAGGGGACGTGGGTATTGGTGTAATGGGGGGGTAGGGGGGACTTTAACTCCTCCCACCCAAACACCTGGACGTGACACCCCGCAAAGCTTGGCTGAAGCCATCGGCCCCCTAGGAGCATGATCTCTTCAGCCTGCACCCCTGATCTCCTTGCTGGTGCCTGAGTCCTTCCAGGAGCTGGATCCATGTGGCTCTTTTCCACCCCTCTGCACAGGGGCAGACAAGGCCCAGGCAGGATGCAGTGAGACGCAAGCAATATTCGAACCTTGCATCACTCCCTCAGCAACGGGCGGGCAGGAAGGGCGAACGTTGAGGCCTGCCGGGTACTTTTGCAATAAGCAAATCTGGTCCCAAGCCTTCATTCTGTATAAGCCAATGGTGGGGTGGCTGCTATGGAGACATCATCACCTGAGAGCTCCTGCAAACCCTCTGCCCTTGTTACTCGGGCTTCTGGGCACCTGCACCCACGCCGGCTGTGCTGTGACCTGGAAAAGGCTTGTTTGGAAGCCACCCCTGGCAGTGGCAGTCACCATGGAGCAGCCTCTCGTGGCTGGTGCATCAGGGGAAATGCATTTCCAGAGAATGGCTACGGGGACCAGCGGTGAAGGAGTTAGAGGCCCTGGAGCAGCTGGCTGGAATGGGTGCTGTCTTCCCTAGGCTGTGCATTTTGCAGTTCTGGCTGGAAGCCTGTTCCCCATGCTGAACCTTTCCAAGCCACTGCATATCCTGCCATGTAGCAGCGAACGGCCTGTCTCAGGCCCCACTGGCCCATTCCGTTTGCCCTGCTGGCAAGGGAGCAGTTTGCCGATGGGGAGGGAGGCAAATGTCAGGGTGGCCTATTGCCGGATGCCACGCCTCACTCAATCCTTCTGAAAAACCCCAGAGCCCGTCCTCCTGGGCCCATCCCCTTCGCTCACTGCAAACACAGCCCCTCCCGGCAGGCCAATATCGATCAGGACTTGTGGCCCTTTAAATGCCACTCTGCATCTGCCTGCCTAGACTCTGTGAAAATAGGGGTGCTGGCCCTTTAAATCAGGCACCATCAGGTCACGCTCAGAAGTGGCAGATTGGCAGGTGGCTTGGGTGGGTGGGCGAGCGGGGGGGCGGTGTTCTGATTTGTTTCCAGGTTCTTGTTTGATTTGGCCATGATGGCACAGGAGGGAAGGCAGGAACTTGGGAGGTTCTTTTGCCTTCAGAAGCAACATGGGGGACGGTGTCCTTTCCCTCGGCGTGTGCGTGCAGGGGTCAGAGACAAAGGGGGGCGGGGGAGGCTGGAGATGCCAAGGTGGCTGGTTTAGCACTCACCCAAAGGGGGGGAGTGGGGTTTGCATCGGAGAGTCCAAGCCCCCCCCACACCCCTCATTCTCTCCTGGCACTGTGCAGATGGCTTTCAAGCCTCTCATACTTGCTGCGGCAGATCTCACTCCCCCCTTGTCCATCAGTATGGATCATGTGTTTTTCTCCATGGCAACCTCCTTCCTCTGCTCCCACCTCAACAATGCAAAAAGCACTTAGCTGCAGTAGCCATAACCCTGCGGATCTTGCTAACCTCTTCCCACCCACAGGTAGCTGGCGCGCTTTGCCAGCCTCTCCAGCCCACAGGCCCCAAGGCTGGCTCCCTCCCTCCCGGCCGGCGGTGGCCGGTTTAGCTTCCTGTTCCTGGAACTTGCGTGCCGGGCTCCCTTGATGGCACTGGCGTTTTTCCCATCCGTCTCTCTCTCTCTCAACCTGTCTGCAGGCCAAAGTCGATGCACTCTCCCTCTCTCGTTGCTGGTGGGGAGCCGAGCAAAGCTGAGCTATCTGTCAAGCGCCCTGTCACTGTGGCATGGAAAGCCCCCTTCGGTCTGCGTGCTGGGGGGCCGGATCCCTCCCTGACACCGAAGGACAGCAAAGGGCGCAGCGCCATGGCCAGGAGACTGAGTGCCAGCTCTGATTCATGCTCCTCGCAGCCTTGAGTGAGAGGCGGGCTGGGAGGCGAGCAGGCAGCGTGCTGTTCAATCATGTTCAAGGGGCCACGGTCACATTGAGCAACAGCAGCCTGGGCCTGCTGCCTAGCGCTTCGCCAGCCGCTGCTCCGCGGAGGGGGAGCTTGTGCCAGGATCTGCTCCCTGGCTGGTGGACACAGAATTTCTGCTTCCAGGGCTTCGTGTCCAGTGCTCAAATCCAGACCCCGGGGCTCATTCCAGCTGGGCCCAGAGCCCTGCTGCCCCAGGGAGCTGAGCGCCCGCCAAAATCATTGGGACACCAGAGTGCGCCGTCTCGTGCAAGAAGTGCATACGTAGCAGGGCCATTTTCACTGCAATCAATGGGAGTTTTGCCATTAACAGGGGAGCACGGCACATGATCCCTTCCTCTTCTTGTCAGACTTTTCCCCACAGCCACAAAAACCTCCTTTCCTAACCCGTTCTCCCCAAGCCTTGTCTCCCGCTCAGTGCAGAGTCCCCATGAAAGCCACCTATGCCCTCTGCACTCCACCCACTGGCCACCTCCTCCTCCCCTGCCGTCCCTCATCACATTGCTCATTACAGGGGCCAGCCCTTGTCTAGCCCCCAAATCTGCTGCCTCACCTCTATTACTGCACCCGATTTACATCAGCTGTGCTGCATCAGGGAGCACCCAGCTGTGCCCAGCTTCTGTGGTAAGCGCATTCCAGGCTAGAGATGCCACAGAACTTGATTTGTGCTACTGGACCGAAGCCACCCGCTGCAGCAGCTGTAGCCCATCGTCCTGCTGCAGCAGTCGCTTTCCTATGCCCCTCGTTTTTGGGTATCGGACAAATAGGAAGTCAATAATAACAACAATACTTTTAACCTCCAAGCCACCTTCCAGCAGAAGATCTTAAAGCACTTTGCAATTGCTAAAGAATCCAGTGTTGCAGTATCAGTGGGCACTGAGGGTGAAGAGTGGGGCTTTCCTATTCCCAAGGCTCACAGCTCCAGTTGTTCTCCATTGGCCCTGTTCATTTTGTTAGCATTTAACCTTTCATTCTTCCTTAAATCCCTCCATTTCCAACTCTTATGGTCGCAGAGAAAACACTTCCAATGGGCCCCCATGAAGGGCTGTGTGTCTTCGCCTGTAGATAGACAATCTGGAAGAATCGCTGGGAGAGGTTTGGATTTCTCCATTCATCTGAATGAGGTGTTGACTCTGAAACATAACAACTTGCCGCCAACACTGTTGCCTATTTCACTGCTGCTGCAACTAACGAGTTTAGTCAGGCTCTGGATAACACAGACGTCAGATACAGCAAAGAGCAATTAGGCCCCGTAATACCCTCCGTGCCAGTGCAGGATTAGTCTATAGCACTATAGTCTCCCAGCTAGCTTGAAAAGTCCCAAGCAACATGGCTTCCCCCTCTTCCCCTGGGAGCTTGTTCTACTACCTACCAGGCCCCGACCTCACAGTTAGGCCCTGGGTTTTGCGGGCTATGTTTTCCTTCTCTTGATTCCACCCTGTTACTCATTAGAGTAAAATCGAATGCAAGAAGGAGGCAGCAGTCACCAAGAAGGGGCAATGTAGTCCCAAGGCAGAGCCGCTCAGGGGTGATACCATGGCCAGTGGGGCCACAGCAGACACCGAACACTTACCTCCCCAGTACTTCAGCTCCTGATTATGCCCATTTCCTAGTCAGGAAAACCAAGGGCAGCTGGAGGTGATTCACTCCAAAGTCACACAGGATGAGCTGGCACTAAAACCCAGTAGGCCAGGCTCCCTGCCCCAATAGCCCCTAAGCCTGTCTGCCACTCCTGCTCACTGTGCCCCTTGCTATGATGGGTGATGCATTATAATGCACCAGGCTGGAAGTGCAAGGCTCTGCCGAGAGACGCGTCTCACCCATCACCTCCTTCCCCGTCCAAGCGGTCACCTCTCTTTGATGGCTCCGTCCACTGCTATTTGTCTCCTCTTCTCCCTCCTGGAACCTGCTTCTCCCCCTTCCACAGCAGGGTCAGGGCTTTAGCAGAGCTGCTTCTGACAGGCGCCTGCCCAAAGGCAGGAATCTGGTCCCAGTCAGGCACCTGGGTGCTATTACCAAAAACGAAAGCGGTTTTCGCAGTCCTTCGCTGAATCAGGCCATTCTCCAGAGCAGAGCTCCTGGGATTGCAGCCTGTCTCCCAGGCCCACTAGTCACATCCATCCCTGCTTGTAAGGAACAGAGGCTCTGGGCATCTTGCTGCTCTTCCCCCTACATCTTGCATGGTCAACCTCAAGCATTCAAAATCAGCCCCCCCCCCCATCAAATTATGAGATCAAGTTAAAAATCATGAGGTCTTTTAAATCAGTTAGACTTGGGGGTTTGTTTTCTTCACCTCCTCGTCTCAGAGCATCACATGTCCAAGCTTTTATCTGCACAACTAGCAACGTACTTTCCTCCCCAATAGAAATTGAGATTCGCGACGCTGAGAGCCAGGGCTTTAAGAAAAACGCCAGTTACCAGGAGCACTGGCAGCATAGCCCATCTGTAAACACGCTCGCTGGAACCTGCCTCCTAATATGCATCTCTGGCCTTTCCCACTGCAGCTCCGGCATGGTCCCAGCTGAGCCCCAACTCTCCCATTTCTGCTCATCCACCCTGCAGTGGGCCCCGCCCCCAGCCCAAGACTTTGGCTGCAGGAATCCAGCAGCACCCAGCCACGCCCCTCAGATCCTGACATCTGTCACTGCTTGCACTAAGCCAGCACCAAACCCCCTCTTGGACGAGGGAGGATTTGAAATGACACACAACAGGGGCGATGAGGAAAGAGACAAAGCAGAAGCCATTTAGCAGATAAAGAGCAGGTGCCTTCCCCCTGCCTGTGGCATGTTTGCAAAGCCAGGCCTGGTAACAAGCAAGGAATTCAGCCCCAGCTGCAGGCACAGGCACTGCTCAAGTCCACAAGATCTATGCACCGCGTTAAGTCCTGCTTCAGCCCTTTGGTGCTCCTAGTGGGTTCCATGTTCCCTCCAGCGAAGCATCTGCCATAAAGAGGCAGCTTTCGCCTTGCAGAGGGAAGCCCCGGAGCTCTTTGCTGAGTGTTCCATTTGCTACTTGATTTTTTCAGTGCTAGGCTGAAACCTGGCTTGGCTGCTTTCTCCTTCCGCGTTGGAGGGGAAAGGCCGATCTCCTAAAGCCCTGCCCTGGAAGAGACTGTTCCAGGCTCACTCAGGCCTCGTCCAAGCTAGATTTCAGCCTGTTTTCCCCATGCATGTTTACTGTCATCCTGGGTCCCTTAAGCTTTGCTGAACACAGGTGGTAAAAATGCCCAGGTCCCACCAACACCATGATGGTTGCACCAGTGGCTGGGAAAAGGCTCCTAGCAGACATCCACACAGAGACTCGCACCAGCAGGGCTCGAGCTAGCCTGCAAAAAATAACACGGTGGAGGCTTGGGACAGAACCCCCTCACGCACTGGGCCACGCTGCTATTTTAAGCAGGCTAGCACACGTCTGTCTCTCTGGGCTGGGAGGCCCGCGCCCAGCTGCATGGCAGACATCCCCTCAGAGGCTGGCAGTGCAAATCCCAGTACTGACAGGGCTGCGTGCAAAGCCCTGCACCGTGAATCACATTCACTTGGCTGCTGCCTGTCACTCAGGATACTGGTTATTTCCAGCAGGCAGCTTTAAACTCCCATTAGCTCCGGATCTAGGCTCGTAAGCAACACCCATCCCCCTCCCCCGCCAACACCCAACCCCCCAGCTAATGCATAATCACAGCTCTCACGCCATTACCAGCTAATCCATTGCAGAGCTCCAGAACCCCCTTGCACCACTGGGGGATGGGGGGGAGGGCGGGGAGACAGACTCCATTAACCCCCCCCCCACAATCATCCTCTCCAACCCTTCACAGAAGCAAAAAGAAGCAGCCTCATCGCTCAATATATAGGTTTCTTTTAATATAAAAAAGTGCCTATTAAAAATTCCTTCCTAAATACACAAAAAGACCAGTCGAGTGGGAAAGCGAAAGGGACTTTTGGGGTGAGCGAGGGGTATGGACTCAAGGGGCCTTTTCAAAGAAATCATAAAGCAGGAGGAGCTCATGATCTTTAATGAAGGGCTGCTCAGAGCAGGCGCCCCGCCTGAAAGTGACCAGATTTCTGGTGTAGTTCATACAAGCACTGCAGGTTAGATCAGTAACGGACAACACAGGAGGGCATTTTTTTTCGTTTTGTTTTTTTTGCACAATCCACAAAGCTGTACATAGTTTCCAAACCCTGGGAAAGGGCGGGGGGGGGCAGGATAAAGAGAGGGCAAAAATAAGAAGTCGCCCACCCACGTGTGCACACACACACACCCTGAGCTCATCACAGGCGCAGCTGGGAAAAGCATGGAGGAAGGAATACTGGTGTAGCTCACAAGTGGCAAACAAGAACTCAGACAACTCCTGGCCCCACAACCCCATCTCCCCGAAGTCCCCCCCACCAAGCAACCCCCTCTCCCCCACAAAGAGGGTGTGGTGTTTTTTTTAAATCTTTTTCTTCCTTTTTTTTTTTTATACAAATTTGGATCTTTGGGTGTGTCCTGCCAAAAAAATTATTATTAATAATAATAAAAATAAAACTAAAGTCATCGTTGTCATAAAAAAGGCAACCGAAACCCAATGAAACCATGCGGAATTTGCACATCACAAACCACAGCAGATGTACAGAATGCAATATACAAGACACGATTTATAATAAAACAGTATATACAATAAATAGGTTATTGTTACTTTTTTTTTTTGTCGATCGATCTGTAAATAAATTTTCTCAGTGCATACTGGTGGGTTTTTGCTTCTTTCTCCTGCATATTTGCCTCTCAACAATTTTTTTTTGATTATTCATTTTTAATTTTTTTTCCGTGTGTGTGGGTTTTTTGTTTTAGATTTTTTTTGTGGTTTTTTTTTTTTTTTTTACATTTTTTCTTTTCTTCAAAAGTATATACAATTGCTGGTTTTGTGCAGAAAAAAAAAATAGACTTCCCTCTGCTTCCAAACAGAGCAGAGACCGGGGGCATCTTTGCTGCCAAACAGAGTGGGAGAGGAGTGGAAAGTTGCGGAGAAGGGGGACTGAGGAGAAGAGAGGCAGAGAGGCCAACCTGGGGTGGAGATCAGGCGGGTGAAAAGCGGGGCGGCGCCGTTCACTCTTCTGGCTGGGATTTCGGTGCACGCAGATGCTTTGGGAGTGGGGAACGTTCCCCATCTCCCCACGCCCCTGCCAAAAAAAGAAAAAAAAAACCTGCCCAGAGTTGCCGGTGGATGCTAGACTGTGGTGTAGTGAACTCATGGCTGGGATGGGCGAGGGTGGGGTCTTCTCATTTGTTTATATAAGCTGCAAAAGACAAAATGAGAGAGGAAATTAATGGGACACACCTGCCTCCACCCGCTCACTGGTATGATACAGAGATTGATGACACACTGCTCTCACGCCGGGGCCTTGGAGGCCTCTGGGTCTGATCCAACACCCGCTGCAGTCAATGGGGGTCTTGCCATGGGCGCAGGACCTGTGTTTTCATTCAGTGTCTAGCACAACGGGGGTCAAAAGCTGCAGAAAGTATTTAGGTGCCTAAAGACGCCGCTAGGCAGGACACTATGGGGATGAGGGCGGGACAAGAACCGGTGGCGAATCACAGAAGGGCACTATGATGCCCAACTCCTTTGCAGCTTTAGGTGGCTAAACACCTTTGAAAATCCAGCCCCAGGTCCACGGCTGGGGTTCCTCAGCGCTGCGCTAGGTACGGTATGTACACCGAGGCCAGGCCTGACGACGGTGCTCAGGAGTGTGAAATACCCACCCCCTGAGTTAAGCCGAGCAAACCCTCTAAACAGCACTAGAATTCTTCTGTCGCCCCAGCTCCCGCCTCTCGGGGCGGTGGAGCACCTCTGTGGGCAGGAGAACCCCTCCCGTGTCTGTGGTCGGCGTCTACCCTGAAGTGCTACGGCGTCACAACTGTGGCTGTAGCATGCCCAGTGTAGACAAACCTAGAATAGGAGACAGTCCCTGCCCCCAAACCGTTTAGTCTAAATAAATCCGGCAGACAAAGGGTGGCAGGACACAGAGGTGCCAGGTGCAGGCCATACGTTCTCTTTCTCTTTCGAAGGTGGGGAACTTGACACTGGTGCAAAGTCCCACAGGAAACCTGAGGCAGAGGCAGGAACTGAAGTCAGTTGCACCCTAGGCCAATGCCTGACCCGCAGGGCCCTTCTGCCTCTCTGCTGGCAGCGCTGGGAATCGTGCCAGGTCCCTGGGTGGTGCTGAACTCATCACCATGACATATACGTTCTGTGAGCCTGGCTCTGCTCTCGGTTACTCTGGCGTGAGTCAGGGGAGTCCCATGGCTGGCAGCGAGAGGGGATCAGGCCAGTATAGTGTCAGGAGAGGCGTGAGTGCAGTTTAAAGCCCAATTCGAATCCAGACTATGGTGCTGAGGTTCTGTTAGATGAACGGGACAGTTACAATGACACCATCTTGTCGTGGGCTGAGAGGCAGAACCATTGAACTTTGCGGGTCATGCCGCTCATGAAAAGTCTCTCTTCACTGCTCAGAGGTACCTGCCCCTCAGGGTCAAGTTCAAAGACAATCCCACCATAACCATCTGCAATCACACTAGCATAGGATAAAAATTCCCAGGACGCTCAGCCCTCCTGGTTCAGGGCATAACCTGATGAGCTGGGGATCAGGAAGAAATGTTATTCATGGCACAGGATTGCAAAAGAGCACACAGGATATCCACTGGTTGCTCGGCCAGTACCTATCTGCTCCCAGCCATTGTCAGAGGGGTGACTCACTAGGTAGATCAGGGGTCTGGTTTTGGATTGACACCCGTGAGGAGCTCCAGGTTGCCCAATGGCACAGATACAGATGGAACCTGGCTTGTTTCAAACTGCGGTGTGTGTATGTGTGTGTTTTGGCAGGTTTCTGAAGTTCAGAGGCATTTTAGCATCTAGAGCAGCAGAACCTGTTTAAGCTAGAAGGGAGCCAGGTCTGGCCCAGAGCACAAGGGGAGAAGGGTAAAGATTTCCCTGCCACGCAGCAGACGACTTTCTGATATGAGCCAATGCATCTTCTCTGGAGCTGCGCTCACAGCGGGGACCTGGGTGCACGTGTAGCACCCAGTTGTCACCGTGGCACCTTTCCTGGGTGCCTTTGAGGACCAGGCACATATGGTGGGGGCAGGAGGGAATGGGTACGGCTGCTTGGCCATACACCGCAGAGTAGGAGGCCCAATATAGGAACCAGATCTGCACTACATCCATTGTGTTAACGGATACAAGAAACGCGCCAAGGGCCAGATTCCGCTCTGGGTTACACTGATGTAAATCCAGAGTGACTCCACTGACATCAGCTGAGTTACTCCCATCGGCCCTGTGCCATCAGGCAGTCGTGCCGAGCTGGACAAAGCAAACAAGCTGCCTGGGAGCCTGGAGGGCCCAGCTTTGGAGGGTAGGAGACCAGCGAGCAGGAGGATCCAGAGGCATGAGAATGTGAAGGAATGTGCCGGCTTCGCCCTTCGTGTCAGCCTCTGGAGCCCATTAGGCCACCAAGGAAGGGGAACAAGGAGAGCTCAGGCCTGAGCCAAGATCAGTTGTCATAGATACGGCAGCTGAGCTGGGCTCGGCTTAGCTAATCACCTATTGAGAGCAGGCCCCGCAGGGCCAGATCCTCTGCTGGAGTAACTCGGCGCAGCTCCCCTGGCTTCGGAGGACTCCACCGCCCCAGGGGAGCTCTGCCGAGCGGTGCCCGCCGAGGGGCTGGTGGGCATGAGAGCAGTGGGAGTTTGCTCTGCAGGACAGGGCATTAACCTGAGGCTCACCCCGCTGCCTCAAGCACCCTCCCGAACACGCAGCCAGCTCCCCGCCCTGCAGAAACCCCCCCCTCTGCGCTGCCCCCCAGCCCAGGGTCAGTCTCCTTCCCTTGGAAAGGGCTGGCTTGGAAACAGGGGCACACGCCTGCCTGCTGTGGGCATGGGCCATGGTGCTGCCCCCCACCCCCCGGGAGCTAGAGATGGTGACAGTACTGCAGGCCTGGCTGCCACTCTCCCACAGGCCCCACTGCCAGGCCCCAGAGCTTCGAATCCTCCAGCCCAAGGGACCGAGGGCTCCTGCTTTTCGACAGGGCAGGTACAGCCAGGGCAGTGGGAACGCTGACTCCATCCTGCCCTGGAGAGGCCTTGGAGATTTCTCAGAGGCACTCAGTGCCTTGCAGGATCCGCCCATGGGCATGAGAGGCTGGAGGGTCAAGAGAGCTCAGTGCAGATTTTCATACCAGCTGGCCAGGCAGCACAGGCTAGAGAATAAGACACTAGGCTGCGAGTCAGGAGAACCTGGAGTCTAATCTTTGCTCTGCCTTGGGTACATCACTTCTCCTCTGTCCCACGTCCCCCTTTGTCCACCACGTCCACTGAGATTGTGAGTGCTTTGAGGCTGGGCCCGTCTCTCACTGGGGGAATGTACAGCGCCTGGCACAACGGGGCCTGGATCGCAGCTGGGGCCTCTCGGTGTGACTGTAATAACAAGAGCTCAGTGCCCAGCAGCTCCCACCATCCTCAGTGGGGGGAGGGATGTGTATGGGGGGAACTCCCCATTGTTCTCAGTGGGGCAGATGGGGGATTCTCAGTGGATGCTGAACACTGCTGGAAGTTGACCCATTTCATTAGGTGCCTACAGAGAAGCTAAGCGTGAAAGGCCTGACCTGAGCCCTGATTGTGCCACTCCTAAGGCAGTTCTGGCCTGTTAATTCAACATTGCTCCATTGTCCACGTAGAGCCCCTTACTGAAACTCACTGAGCAAGTGAGAAACAACCTGGCACGCAATTAGCACTCAATTACCCAGCCACTGACGGCTCTAACTGCACCCTGACTAAGGGCTGGGACAGGTGGATTCCTTCTGCAGGGCTCAGGGGTCCCGCCTGCCAGGGCGAGGGGCAGGGAACAGCCAGTGGCTTCCCAGGCAAAGAGCTGGGATGGGAATGGAGAGGTCTATTGCACACACCTGGAAGGATCAATCAGGCTGAACGCAGGGAACCCAAGGCAGCGGGCTTTGACTGAGGATCCGAGTCATGGGTTCTTACCCAGGGGGGCACGGATGGGCTCATGGGCTGGCAGCCAGCCTACCCTTCCTATACTGCTAGCTGGGAAGGGCTTGGGGCCAGCTCCTGGCCAGAGAGGCCCCCAGTACAGAAAGGCTGAGAAGCACTGATCTGAAGTCCTACACACAGACAGGCATTCAGACACGCCCCACCCCACCCACAGCCATGCGTACACACAGACATGTATATGCACAAAGGAACATGCAAATATGGACACCCATCCACTAATGTGTCTCTCTCCCCCACAGCCCAACATGCGTGTGCACACGCTGACACCCAAACAGGCGTGCACAACCCCATATCAGCACATGTCCCGTTTTTCACACCCACTTCTACAGGTAGCGACTCCAGCCGCATGGAGCTGACGGCTGCCCCTTTGCCTAGCTGGGGCAGCCTGCCAAGGGGGTGCAGCAGAACCTGAGTCTCCCCTCCCCGGCAGCCTGATCCGGCTCCTCAAGGAGCCAATGCAAAGACTCCTGTTGACGGCAGTGGGAGCTGGATGGGACGCAGACACGAGTGTAAATCAGGAGCGATCCTGCTGAAATCAGTGCAGGGCTGGGGGGGGGGGCCCTTCCTCCAGGGCATTAGCTTAATTTCCATACTAAACTCACAGAGTAACTCACCGACGCCTTAACTGATCCACACGGCTGCGGGACGCAGAGGCCTTCCTTTCCCACCCACACTTAGCTCCCACATCAAGAGCCCTCTGCAGCATCGCCACCACTGAGCTGGCTCTGATAACGGCACAGAGCGGCTGACTCCAGCCCCCAAGATTCCATCAGGGAAGAGGAGACCTCTAACACACCACAGCCATCAACTCGTAACAGGTCTGGGGGGCAGGAGGGAGATCCGCTCAGTTACTTACCAGGCAATAGGGTGTCTCCGGATCCACTGGTGAAGTTTTTAATATATAATTAGGTGCTCTCAGCCGTTGGTGAGGTTTGCCTTGCCCTCCTCATCCAGCACTCAACGGTACCACTGCAGGTGCTGCTATTCACCGCATCATCCAGCCTCCAGTTTCACAGAATCCAACTCCCTGAAAACTCCACCCCAGGCCAACAGCATCACGGGGAGAGTGTTTGTTAAACCTGGGCATTGGGGCCAGCTGCAGGTAAAGCCCCCCTTTTTGCCAGTACACCCCAGAGGGTCAGATCCGGGGTGAAGGACTTGCACGCTGCTACACAGGGGAGGGTTGGAAGGAAAGGGCTCGTTGCCCCCTCATCAATCCCACCCCGGCACAGAGGGCGAGGGGGCCAGAACCCAGCCTTTTACCGCCCATTTGCCTGGAGACTGCACCGTGTTCCGTGCTAGCAGACCCAGACCTCACCATGAAACACGACGTGATCTGTGTATATCTATCACGCCTGACCGCGATGGGCGAACAGCACTCCTTGCGTCCAAAGGCCAAGACACGGCACGCCTCCTCCAATACAAGCAGCTCAGTGTGTACCTGACGCTGCAATCTACGGCATCGCCGACACAGGCGAGTCGGAATAAGGATCGATCTCTATCATCGCAGCGAGCGCGCGCGGAGATGTCTGTCGTTGTGTCGGGGGAGGCGAGCGAGCGCAAGTCGCAGGGTGATGGTGAGATGGAGAGACTGGGGGAAGGAAGACAGAGCAGAGCTAAGTAGGAATCGCAGTGGCAGCTCAGATCCTGATCTCAGACAACCGCAGGAGCCAAGACGCTGCTCCAGCTCGCCGGAAATGCCCAAAACGCGCAAGCGAGGGCGGATTGTCTAGCGCACTTAGGACACCCTGATGTGAGGAGTGTAAAACACAGACCTGGGGAGTGCTGTTGGGTGGCAAGCTTAGGGTGAACCAGACAGCAAGGTGTGAGAAAATACGGGGATGTGGCTGAAGGGGGAAAGGGTAATAGGACGCCTATGTGTAAGAAAATATGTACCCAAAAATCAGAAACATGTCCCTATAAAATTGCGCGACGCTCCTGAGCACCCCTAGCGGCAGTCTGTCCTCACCTGCACGTGGGCTCTCCACTGCCAAACCTCGTAGAGCGGCCGCAGACTGCTCAAGTGGTCCTCTCCCTGTCCGAACCTGAGTCTCGGCGGGCTAAGCTGGCGGGTCTAGGGCGTGTGGCGGGCTGGGACTCTGTCTCCGCGGCCCGACGGCAGCAGGTAGGTTGTCCTGATCTGTCCCCCAGGGTTCCCCAGCAGGCAAGGCACAAGCCTAACAACCTAGCGAGCCTCCACAGTGGAGTTTCCCTGCGGCCGAGGCCCAGGGCTCCAGTGGACCAATCAGGGCTGCTCTAGCGGTTCTTCCACTACTAAAACCTCACGTCTGGCGAGAGATAACATCAACCGACAGCCTTACCTTGATCCACAATCGGTCTGCGCCGGACGCAGAGGCCATTCCCTTACCCACCCACAGCCTTAGCTCCCACATCAAACGTGAGCCCTCTGGGCAGCAATCGGCCAACCCTGAGTGGCTCTTGATAACCGGCAGAAGCGGCTGACTCCAGCCCCCCCAAGATCCATCAGGGAAGAGGACGACCGTCTAACACCCACAGCCATCAACTCCCGGAACAGGTTCTGGGGGGCAGGGGAGGGAGATCCTGCTCAGTTACTTACCAGGCAATAGGTGTGTCTCCGGCGATCCACTGGCTTTTTTAATCTACTAGAAGTTTTTAATATATATTATTATTTGGCTCTCCAAAAAAAAAAAAAAAAAAAAAAAAAAAAAAAAGTCAAGCAACGAAAATACCCCCAAAAACAAACACACTGGGGAATAAAAAATAAACGAAATCCTCCAAAACGGCAAACGTGGCGGAAGAGGGGACGTAGCCAAGTCCTCGGTCGGCAGCCGTAAGTTTTTCCTTCGAGTTCACAGATCTCATTTATTTTTGTAGAAAAAACAATCAAACCAACCAACAAAAAAATCCCAGCCCCCCTCAGCCCCTCCCGTCGCCGTCCCGAGTTCTGTTCCGCTGCCTTCCCTCTGTCGGCTCACACACATGCAGGCGGGGGCGGGAAGGAGGCGGCTGCTGTCCGATTGTCTTTCTGCTAGAGGCTGTGGAGCGGGAGGTGTGGGGAGGGGGGACACGACAACACGGCTTGGTCCAAAAATCACAGCCACGTTGTTCAGAGACGGAGCGAGTTCTTATTTTTTAAAAAAAACAGGGGGCTTCTCTCTTCCTCTTCTCTGCTTTCTTTCTTTCTTTTTTCTCTTTTTTTTTTAGAAAAGCAAACAAACAAACAGTTCTCGATCTCAGTTAAATACAGAACTTGAAAAGTGTTCCAGAAAAAGTGCTGGCTAAATTAGCTCTGAAAAAGAAAGAGACGGAAGACTGGGGTGAGAAAAGGCCAGGACAAACCCAGCCTATCCCCTTGGAGATTATGGTCACCCCTAGATGGCTCAGTAGAGAACAGACCCCACAGTGCTTCGTGCTGTACATACACGTGGTGAGACACAGGCCCTGCTCCAAAGAGCTTCCAGTTTTAATAGCAACCCAGACAACGGGCCCAATTCTTGTTTACACTAAGGCCCCTTCACACGGCGTTGGGAGCGTAAAGAGGCCATAAAGTCCATGGGAACGTGACTTGCTGTTTCGGAGCAGCATAAAGAGGCCAGAGTATAAAGAAGAATCAGGCTCACAGGGTGGGAGAAATGAAAGACGAACAGCCCCGTTTTATGCCGAGAGAGACTGGGGCAGCGACATAAGTGGCCTGTTTTGCAAATGAGCTCAGAACTCTTTGGAAAATCTGGCTCCAGGCGGCACGCTGAACGCTGGGCATTTCGGGAGATCCAGGCCTTAGTCATGTGCTAAATGGGAGCTAAGTGACATGCCCCAGACCACCCAGGGTGTCTGCGGCAGAGCCAGCTCTCCTGGGGCCCACAAAGACAGACCTTCCCCTCTCCCTCTGGCTTTCCCCTGGCTTCAGTGGAGTTACTCCTGATTTACACCTGCGTGTGTGTGGGGAGAGAGGAGGCAGCTCCCTGTTCCAAACCATCTCACTCCCCTGAGAGGGGAGATCCCAGCCCACACGCCATCCAATCTTACCCTCAGTTAGTTTATACCCGTGAAGGGCAATTGAAGCCAATGGGCCTTTCGCACCAACCTGGGCTGTACCCCTTGCTATTCTGGGCCCTGCCCATCAAGTCTATATAGTCTGGATTCCACCAACTGGTCAATAACCTCCCATGTCCTGCCTCTGGCTGATCTAATGACAAACCATCCCTATCAATGCCTCTCAGCCCTCTTGCAATGCTCTGCATGGGAAGCAAGGCCCTCCGGCCCTTGCAGCCGTCAGGAAGTGAGAGGCTGGATGATCTCTATTGCGAATAGGGCATGGAGTACAGTCTGGGTGCAAACAGACTCGCCGGGAACGGAATCAGATAGCCCTGGGGGAAGTGGGAGAAATAGGGAGCTCTCCAAGCCCTCCGTGGCTTGGTGCCATGGAAACCCTGGGCCTGGGCTTAAGCTTAGACCACTGCTTGGGATGTTTAGGCAAATCCTGTGTCTGGAGATGTAGCGGGAACAGGTGCAAAGTGGGGCAGGGCTCTCCTCCCTGCCGCGGCCCGCACAGGATCCTCAGACCTACTCAACAGAGCCCAGAGGGACCGGACAGTTATCACACACTGCAAACAAACCCACAGTCCCTCCTAGCAACCCAAGCTACAGAGCGTGGCTGAACTGGAATCTGGGAGCCATCGGCCAGCGAGGATATCTGGCTCCTGATAGCACCCTGATTTCAAGTCTGGGGATCAGGATTTCCCACAGAAGATAACACCACCGCAGCTGGAAGGGTGCCCTGGGGCTCGTGCTTAGCCACTGGCTGGCAAATCCAGGGGGGCAGGATGCCCAGGTCCCAGTTACAGAAAGGTGAGACTAGCCCAAGAAGCAGCCAGTTATGTTCTGAAACCTCTAGGGCACCGTCGATGCTAGATATACAGCCCTCTCCCTGCACCCTGACCCTCCAAGGACAGGTCTCCTCTACGTACTGCAGCTAGACACACAGAGACTCTAGCATCAGGATGTCACCTCCCCGACTGGGTGACGTGAGAGCTCCTGTGCATGTGTGTGGGCAGACACGTGAACATGTGAGAAGCACCGGTTCCCCTCCAGGTATTCTCATGGGACCCCGAGCCTCTCACCTGAGCCTTGCTGGGGGATCCGCTCCCCAACCCATTCTGAGCTCACACTCCCACCCATCAATTCATTGCCCCCCCCTTGTCCCGGAGGGCTTCCCCCTCCTATCCTCCCCCTCCCGCTTTATCCTCCAAGATTAACCATGCCCTCCCAACGTGGCGGCCCAGGCCTGCGTCCCTGGGTGTTAGGGGCCAAGCTCGGTGCCTCCCCTCCCTCCGAGCCCCACCTCCCAGAACCTACCCTGTAACAAAACCTCGTTGTCCGGTTGGCACTTTAGATGACACTACAATGAGGTGACTGTAAAAGTGTCCTCAGGGTGTTGCTCTACCATTGGACCCAAAAACCCGCTCTTCTGGGCCGCGGCCATGATGGGATGCCCTTGGGGCGGGAAGCTCGGGTACCTGTAGTTGTCCTGCAGCTGCAGCATAGAGTCTCTTGGTACTGGGGAGATATTCAAGTCATTCATCAAGGGGCAAGCGTACGCCCCCCGGTGGTGAGCCCTGGCCATCTCGAGGGGCTCCTTCTCGCCCTTGGAGGTGTTGGGGTTGCTCAGGTGAGGGTTGAGGCAGGAGGCGTCAGCCCTCCCCATGAAGTCCACCAGCAGGTTGGCCCCAGGTTTGTTCTCGTAGGGGGGGCTCCGGGTGCTGGAGTTGGGCGAGTACCAGTAGCTGGGGTTTTTGCAGCTGGGGGAGTCGTAGAGGGGCTGAGGCATGGGGAGGTCTCGGCAGGCCATGTGTGCAGGGTGGGGCAGGCCGCTCCCTGGCATACTGTGCTTGAGTGATTCGCAGGCTGGCAGCTTGCGGATGTCGCTCGGCCGCAGATCCTCCTTGAAGGCCAGGGTTGGGGAGCAGTTGGGCGAGAAGGCTTTCTGCAAGCTGGCTTCGAACACAGTCTGCTGGGCCGGGGCGGTCAGCTGGTGTGGCAGGGCGGGGAAGTGTTTGCTCTCCAAGTCTGTCTGGCCCAGGCCAGGGGAATCGCTCTGAAAGCCTTGGACGAAGGTCCCGTCGGAAGGGGTGGAGGGGTTCATGGAGTAGGGCCCAGCGTAGTCGCCCGGCTCTCGCTCGCCGAGCCCGAAGCCCCGGGACTGGGAGGGGAGTGGGGACATGCTGCTGTCGCCGCTGTAATAATCCAGCCCCAAGTCTGTGCTCTCTTGAAACAGCGCGTTGACCTGCTGGGCTTTGGTGGGGAACTTGGCCTTCCCTGTGCCCCGCTCCTTCTTGGAGGCGCAGGCCCCTCGGGAGCCCCGCGGTTGCCTGGGCCCCGTGCTCCTCTTGGAGGGATACACCGAGGAGGAGGAGGAAGAGGAGGAGAAGTTCAGATGGGAGGTGTCGAACATGTCCACCTTCTTCCGCCTTCCCCGCCCGGGCTTGGAGCTGCTTTGGAACAGGACGCTCTGATTCCAGTTGTAACCCGGGGCCGAGGAGGCCTCGTTCCAGTCCATCATGAGCTTCTCCAGGCTGGACAGGCTGGACTGGCCTTCGCTGGAAGAGGCCTCGCTGTTGGCCCGCCTGTACCCAGTCGGCTGGTTGAACTGGGTGCTGTCGGAGGAGGACTCAGAAAAGGTCTCCGAGATCGTCTGCTGCTTGGCCTTCTGGGGGGTGTAGTTGGAGATGTCCAGGATGACGTTGGGTTCGTTGATGTGGCACTCGAAGCCCGGGTTATAGAGCTGGCTGAAGGCCTCGGAGCTCCAGTCCAGCCCCCCGTAGCCTTGTCGGAAAGTCCACTGGGCAGCGCTGGGGAACTGTCGGCAGTTCTCGGACGAGGGTTGGAAAGCAGCGGAACCTTTGGGGACCATGTAGCCGCCGGGGGACACAGTGCTGGCCCGGCTGTCGCACCTTAGGGGTGTGTGCGAGGAGCTAGAGAACTGGCCCGGCTCTGAGCTAGTGAAGAAGGAGGCTTTGCTGAGCGGCAAGCTGGGCCCCACTGTCTGCTGGGCGTAGCCAGCGCTGTGGGCGCTGCTGGGGGACGAAGGGAGGCTGTTCCCACTGCCGTAGGCGAAGCTGCAGTCCTTGTTGTTGGGACAGTCTTGGGCAGCGGGGTACTGCTTTCCCGGCTGGAACACGCTGGAGGGCTTCACGCTCTGCCCCGAGCCGTAGCTGCCGTACTGGGCATAGCTGGTGGTGGCGGTGGGGTGAGCAGTGGGTGACCTGGATACGGCCGAGAGCGGCACCAGCTTCTGGAAAGCGTCAGCCCCGCGGCAATCCGAGGCAGCCTGGGAGACCCCATATCCGGCTGCCCGGCTGTGGGAGAAGGACTGCCGGTTTGGCATGACTGCATGGAAGGGTGCCTCGGTGGTGGCGGCAGCAGCGGGCGTGACTTTGGCGCTCCTGCCAGGGTAGGAGGCCAGGCCCCGCTGGCTGGGCATGGTGTTGGGCGGGGCCGTGTAGGTGGCCGAGGACTTCCGTGACTCGGACCGCGAGGCTGACAGGGCAAAGTCCAGCAGGTCCGAGGAGTCATCCGAGTCCAGCAGGGAGCGGAAGTAGCCGGTGAAGAGGTTGTGCCTCTCCTGGCTGACCTCCGTCTGGGAGGACGGGTTGCTCCCGGTGAAGAAGCTGGCCCGGCTGGAAGAGCTGGACTCCAGCGCCAAGGAATGGAATGCCCGGGACTCTGTCCCTTGGTAGCTGCAGTTCCTGCTAGCCTGGCTGGAGAGGTGGCTGTGGTGCGGCGCCCACGGGCTCTCCTTGTCCCCGGCCCACTCCGAGGTGCCATCACTGAAGTTCTGGCTGGGGTTCTGCTCTGGAAAGAGCACCCCGTTCTTGCGAGCCCGCCTCTTCCGCTTGGGCTTCCCCACGGAATCCGGCTCTGGCCGGCCCCTCTTACGAGGGTGGATGGGGTCAGTGTGCACGGCCGTGGGGGCCTTCTTCTTCTTCCCAATGCCCTCGAAGAAGTCGCTGAAGGAACAGCGGGACGAGCGGGCGGCATGGCCCCCTCCCCGACCGCCAAAGCTGCCCGCCTTGCCCCCGCGCCGGCGGAAGCCCTGCACCCTGTGCAGGAAGTGGGAGATGCTCTGCGTGTCAGGGGCCTGGTGGATGGACTCGGGCTCACTGGGGGTCCAGCAGCGCGGTGGGGAGCAGCGCCCTGAGCACTGGCTCTGCCGGTTCAGGAAGGCCAGCTTGGCTAGCACATCCGAGTAGTCGGCCTTGCTGTCGTTGGTGTCGGCGACGTAGGAGGGCTGGGGCGAGGCCAGCTTCTGCTTCCTCCTCCTCCTCTTCTTCACCTCTGGAGTGGGCTCCTTGGGCTTGCCTGGCCCCAGCAGCAGGTTTTTGGGGGGCCGCCCCCGTTTGCGCTTCAGGATGATGGGCATCTCCCCGGGGGGGAAGACTACGACCACATTGCGGCCGTTGTTCTTCATCTTCAGCAGCGGGGTGGGCTCCATGGAGGTACGGGCCGTCAGCTCCTTGCCCTCCACACTCAGGTTGCTGCTGAGGGAGGAGACCTTGTAGGTGGTCTTGTTCCTCCTCCCCAAGGAGACAGGAATCTTGGCCATCTTCACCACCATCTTGCGCACCCCGCGGCATTTGCCCTTCTTGGCCTGCAGGGCTGCCTTCTGGATGTCGTCGGCCTCCAGGGCGGGAGCTGCCAGCAGGATGGAGACGCTGGGCTCGGCTGGCCCTGGCACTACCTCTGCTGGCATGGCCAGGGGAAGGACTCGGCTCTCGGCAGAGACCTCCGCCCTCCGGCCCCGCCCCGCCCGCCGCCGGCGACCGAGCATCTTTGGTTTGTCTGTTCTGCGCAGCGCATATTTCCGGTGGTCGTCCCCACCCCGCCCTATGCCCCGCCCCACGCAGGAGCCCCGCTTCATCACCTCTCCCAGCCGGCAGCTACCGAGGCGGGGCTGGAGCGGATGGGACCCCAGGGGCTCGGCTGCCATGAGCTGGGGCTGCGGCTCCAGCAACTTGGGCAGGGGCCCTAGGGACGGATTGTCCAGTAACTGGGCCTCGGGATCGAGCAGCTGGGCTTGGGAGTCTAAGAGCTGGGGATCCAATGATTCGGGCAGAGTATCCAGGGCCTGGAGTCCCAGAGGCTCAGACAGGGGCTCCAGGGACTGGAGCTCCAGAGACTCCGACAAGGGCTCTAGAGACTGGAGCTCCAGAGACTCGGACAAGGGCTCTAGAGACTGGAGCCCCAGCGACTCTGGCAGCGGCTCTAGACTCTGCAGCTCCAGGGACTCGGGCAGGGGCTCCAGAGTCTGGGCATCTAGGAGCTGAGGCTGGGACTCAAGAGATTGAGAATCTAGTAAATGGGACTGGGAATCGAGCTCCTGGGCTGATAGCAACTGGGGCTGGGGCTCCAGAGACTGAGACTCCAGCAGCTGGGCCCCTGGACAGCCCAGCGAGGCCAGTTCACTCAGTATATCTGCATCAGCCAGCTCCGAGTAATCCGTGGGGTCTGGCTCGGAGCAGCTGGCTTCGTCCAGGTTGCCGAGTGGCTTTGAGGCCAGGGCAGCGCTGCTCTGGCATCCTGGTACCTGGGGACTTTCCCTGCCTCCTTCCATCTCCTTCTCAGAGGGGGCAGGGTGAGTCTGCCTGGGCAGCTCGGGTTTGGCGTTGCACTGTGCCACCCTCTCCTCCGGGCTGCGAATGCTGTTGGCCAGCGTGGCTGAGGAGAAGAAGCTGTACTGGAGATCTCGGTCCCCGGTGCTGGCCAGCATCCGGCTCTCCTCGCTGGGGGCTGGGTGGCTGTTGAGCCGCAGACTGCCGCAGTCCAGGTGGACACCGCTGTTCTTCAGGTCCTCGGAGAGCCGGTTGAGGTCCTTCATGATGTCGATCAGCTGCACCACCGGGTGGAGGTTGATTTGCCCGTTGCCACACTTGCTCTTCAGCAGCAAGACGATGTTGTCGACGTTACAGCGGCCGGAGGCCAACGTCGCATTGGGGAAGGTCTTGGGGGCGCGGTCGTGGGTGGCTGTCTCATCCAGGCCCCCCACCAGGATCTGGGGGTCGCTAGTGCAGCCCAGAGCGTTGGCCGAGGAGAAGTCCTCTCCCTTGGTGGGACCAAGGGCGTGGAGGCTCTGGCACCTGTCAGCCGGGTCCCCATGGAGCAGCGAGCTGGACTGGTGCTCCCGGCCCAGCGCCGGGCAGGAACCCTCAGGGAAGCTTAGCACGCTACAGGATAAGGCCTTCTCTGCCGGGCACGCTGCTGGCCTCTGCCCAGGATGGCCTGCCTGGTAGAACTTGGGCTCGCGGACGTAGTCAGGTGAGCTGCGGATGGCACCAGATGTCACCACTGGGCCTGGGGGCTTCACGCGCATCCTGAACTCCTCCTCCACTGGGTGCCTCTTGGTGGAACAGTTGCTGACATGGGTATCGGGGAAGCTGATGCATGGACCTGAAACGGGCAGAGAAGCAAAGTCAGGCCCTTAATGCAGGGCAGGGCAGCGCTGGGCCAGCTAGCTTAGCACCCTGCGGGCTTCCACGGGAAGGGTGAATGCTCCATAAAGCACGGTACAGTAATGCCCCCTGAGGAGGGCTGGAAGGGGTGGACCCCGCATACCTAGACTGTCCCTGCCGGTGTTTGTCCACCCTGTTCTTAAAAACCTTCAAAAACGGGGATTCCACAAGTGCCCTAAGGATCCTGCTCCAGAGCTGAACCCCCTGAGAGCTGGGAAGCTTCTCCTGCTAGCTAAGCCACAGCCCAACACAAACACAATGCTGGGATACCCCCCATCCCTCCTCGACACAGAAGCCACAGCCGATGCCCGCTAGCAAAATCCCTCCCGCCACCCCCAGCGGAAACCTGCCAGGGCTGGACCCCTACCCCTCTCTATGGCAGCTTCCCAGGAATCCCTGGGGCCCCCTTACTCACAGAGCTCCCTGCCCCAGCCCCGTTACGGGGTCAGCACTGAAAGCCCCTCTAGGGAGAGCCCACCCGCGGGGGCAGGGGAACGGGAGTTGCTGGGAATTGTTCACAGGGGTGAGGCAGCTGATACCCAAACTGCCCCCCAGCCAGTCCTGCGGCTGCCCCACAGCCCCCCTTGCAGGGCCCAGGCCAGGTGAAAGGCCCCAGGAATGGCACTTACCCTCGGCCTTGCTGCTCCGGCTGTTACACTTGAGTTCTCTGCAAAGGGAAGAGAAGAGGTGTTTAGCTCGGAGAGTGGGGCCTTCCCTGCACAGCCTGGAGTTTAGATTCAGCTCCTCCAGCCCTGTGTCCGCATCCCCCACCCGACTTCTCTCCCTCACCCTGGGCTGGGGCTGACCCTGGATGGCTAACTCACTCCGAGCTCCCCTGGCTGGCACGGCCTGTAGATTTCTAATGTGCCCATCACCGTGGTATCGGGGCCACGGTAAGAATTCCACAGCAGGGGCTGCTCCCATGGAAACCAGCCTGGCTTGCATGCGCTATGGCATGGGCTGGATTTGGCCCAAAGCTCTAGCACCGAGGCAAGGATTGAAGGCATCTCTCTAACCCTTTCGTTCGACGCAGGCTGACCCCTGCCTGGCCCCAAGGGGGACGTGCCCTTCTGCTGCGATTGAGCAGGGTAAAACCAACACAGGAGCATGGGATTTGGAGCTCCGTCTGCTCCTTTCAAACAGGTAATGCGCCTGACCTGTGCTTGGCCTTGCACCCCTTAGCTACAGACTGGAGATCTGCTTCGGGCCTCGCACGCCTGAGCTAGGGTCTGGGCCTTGCACGCCTGAGCTACGGGCTGGGGATCGGCCTCGGGCCTTGCACGCCTGAGCTACGGGCTGGGGATGTGCCTCAGGCATCGCACGCCTGAGCTATGGGCTGGGCCTTGCACGCCTGAGCTACGGGTTGGGGATCTGCCTCAGGCATCGCACGCCTGAGCTACAGACTCGGGATGTGCCTAGGGCTTTGCACGCCTGAGCTATGGGCTGGGGATCTGCCTTGGGCCTTGCACCCCTTAGCTACAGACTGGGAATCTGCCTTGGGCCTCGCATGCCTGAGCTAGGGGCTCGGGATCTGCCTTGGGCCTCGCACCCCTTAACTACAGACTGGGGATCTGCCTTGGGGCTCGCACCCCTTAGCTACAGACTGGGGATCTGCCTCGGGCCTTGCACACCTGAGCTACGGTCTGGGGATCTGTGCCTTGGGCTTTGCACCCCTTAGCTACAGACTGGGGATCTGCCTCAGGCCTCGCATGCTTGAGCTACGGGCTGGGGATGTGCCTTGGGCTTTGGACGCCTGAGCTATGGGCTGGGGATGTTCCTCAGGCTTTGCACGCCTGAGCTCCAGGCTGGGGATGTGCCTCGGGCATCGCACGCCTGAGCTACAGGCTGGGGATGTGCCTAGGGCTTTGCACGCCTGAGCTACGGGCTGGGGATGTGCCTTGGGCTTTGTACGCCTGAGTTATGGGCTGCACCTCGCACACTTGAGCTACGGGCTGGGCCTCGCACGCCTGAGCTTCAGGCTGGGAATCTGCTCTGGGCCTTGTACACCTGCTCTTAGGCTGGGGATCTGCCCTGGGCTTTGCAGCCTGTCCCATGGGCAGGGATGCTACCCCTGGGCTTTGTGCACCTGTTCCACAGTCCCTGGACCTTCTGCACATTTTCCAGCCTGCTCCTTCAGCCTCCTGCTCCCTTTGCACCAGGCGCAGAGTGCCAAGCAGCCCACACCAAGGGAAAGCGCTTTGCAGACGTACCACCGCTAGGTGTCCCCTGTGAGCTACGGATCCTCCTCCAAGTGTTGATGCATATTAACCAGCTAAGCCCTGTGCACTCCTGGATTCCTTCCCCACTGCCCCCTCCCCTTCCCCCGTCAGCAGAGCTGCTCCCACCTACTGCTTAAAGTTTGCAACCTGCGCTCCTTGTGGCCTGAGAGAAAGCCCCATTGTGCCCAGCCAGCCAGCTCTTTCCTTCCACCCAGTTGCCTGGAGAAGCAAGCACCTGGCACTACGCTTTGGAAATGGATCCATTGCGGCCTGGTCGTCCCCTCCCCCCGTCCCGGGTCTGCAAGGAAGGAAGGAAGGAAGGGGACGAGAGAAAGAAAAGTTCTTTGTTCCCAGCGTTTCCCGAGGATGAATGGGCCCGGAGTGGGGACGCCATAGGCCCCATCTCCCCCGCACCCCACAGGCAGTGAGGGGCTCTTCGGGGAACATGGCTTCATTTATCCGTCCAGAGCACAGAAGGCCGGGGTCTGGCACCTGGCGGCCAGGCTGGGGACCCTCGTCAGCAGCCCAAGGCGAGGAGAGAGACCCCCATGTAATGTCTCCCCCCTTGATGGGCACTCACCCCTAGTACCGAGCAAATCTCCACCCCCACACCTATCACTTGGCCCCTCTGGATGGCAGGAACCCAGCCCTCTCACAGAGCCCAGCTCTTCCTGGGGGTTGACCTCATTCCCTGCACGTAGACGCTTTGGGGTTCTCCCGTCGCTGTGGTCAATCCACCTCCTCGAGAGGCAGTTGCTAGGTGAATGGACAATCCCTTCCGCCCGCTCAGCCCCGTCAGGGCCATCGCGCTCCGTCTCACAAGGCGGGGGATTTTTCGCAGCCCGGTCGCCCTGGATTTTAGGTGTGCGACCAGGCCTGCGGTGAGCCGCTCCCCCAGAGCCGCACGCTGCCAGGACTGATAGCACGTAGGGAAGCAGGAGGCTCCCCCATTCGGCCCAGTGGGGCGTGAACACCAGCATTATTAAACAGGCAGCAAACACCCCCTATGCTGGGGATGCAGCAGGGGGGCTGGGGTGGGACCCGGCAGGGACACAGGCTACTCTCAGACTGGGCCCAGCTTTAAACAGGCTAAATAACAAGGAGCTGCTGGCTCCCCCGCAAGCCCCCCATGAGGCAGGAGTCTTCCCCCACTCCTGCCAGCAGCACCAAACAAAACCCATTTGCAAGGCAGCAGGAGAGGGGGAGGGGTTGGTCCACCCTTCCCCCACCCTTGCCACAGTGGTGCAAGGTAAATCAGGGAGGGGTGGGCATGGGAGGGCACTCAGCATCCTTCCCCACCGGCTGGAGCTCCACCGGAGGCTAGGACGCCCGAGGGTCAACATCTGCCCCCTCCTGCCAGGCCTCGTCCCCCTTTGCACTCCTCCTTCTTGCACCCTGTTTAGCGTTCCTCCCGCCCCGCCTTACTGCCCCCTCTCCTGCTCCCCCCCCGTGGTTTTCAATGGCTCCTGCCCTGCTCCGAATCCCTTCCACTCCCGAAGCCCCTCCGCCCCTGCGCTGCTCATGGAAAGTTGCTGCATCAGGAAGTGACCTCAGCTTTTTGGCAGGCCCTGCTGGGCACTGCCGTGAGCCCGGCTGGGCGCTGCGCCATCCAGCACCCTCTGCGGACCGGGACAGAAGGCCCCCGTCTCCGCCCCGCCTGCCCCCGCTTGGGCATTTCAGCCCCACCACGTGTACCTCCTTTTTCAGTGTCACCCGCCCCGCAGCTCGGCTCAGGATCCTGGCTTCTGGGGCCTGCCTTTCACACACCGGCAGGGGCCCTGGCTCCCCTTCCTCTCCCGCCCCCTCCCCCTGAGAACACCCGGTGCTTAGGGCTGCCGTTTCCAGGCAACACTTGGCCAGATGTGGAGTGAGAAGGGTCAGGATCCCATGGAAAAGCACCAGCGCCAACAGGGATCAAACGCAGCGACGCTGTTATGTGCGGGGCGGGAGGAGAGGCGGGACGGGCCAGCGGCTGCAGCAGGGGGGGACGGGGACACCAGGAGACCTGAGTTTGGACCTTGGGCCAGTCGCTTCACTGCCCCGTGCCTCAATTTCCCCTCTGAGTTAATGCTACTGACCAGCCTCCCTGGGGCAGAACTGCCATGGACAGAGGATGCAGTGCCGGGTGGTGGGGAAGCTGGGCGGTGGACCCTGTTGCTCCCCGGCACAGGCGCAGAGAGGGGCACTGGGTTGGGGTGACCGGGTTATTTCGTTGCACTTATGAAGCAGGCCGGCTGCCTGGGCAAGTCGCCACGGCCCAGGTTGGCTACTGACAGGCCGGTTCTCTGTGCAGCCTGCGGCCCGGACCCTGTGCTCCCCCAGCGTGCTCAAGGGGCAGGCTCCATGGGGAGTCACTGACTGGCCAGCAAAGCTGTGTTTTGGCTAAGTGCTGGGTGGGTTTTATAGCTGGTGAGGGGCAGCATTAGCATATTATGGGCAAGCGCAAGGTCTAGGCAAGCGTTCCCTACATAGCTGTGCCAGGGCCCCTCATTCCCAACCTGCAGCCTCCCTGCACCCACTACGCCAGCCTTTGGGTCACCATTCAGCACAGAAAGATCCGACAGCCAGAAACACTGAGGTGCCCTCCCAGCACAAACTACAGGTGGAGGTCTTGGACAAAGGTGGGCAAAGCCCAGAGCCTAGGGTGACCGGACAGCAAGTGTGAAAAATCGGGATGGGGGTGGGGGGTAATAGGAGCCTATATAAGAAAGAGACCCAAAAATCGGGACTGTCCCTATAAAATTGGGACATCTGGTCACCCTACCAGAGCCGACCATTCGTCCCCTCCAAGCTGGGTGCTCTGATGAATGGAGCTGGCTCCAAACCCAGGCTGATGAGGGTTTGCAGACCTGAGCCCTCGCGGCCCCAGTCACGGGTGCCAGGCTAGGGCGCAGTGCCCAGGTGCTGCCACCCCCTTCGCTCATCGTCCACCGCAGGCCAGCTGCAGCAGAGAGTGAGACACTCGCTGCGGGGCAAAGGCAGGTGCTCCAGGGGAGGCAGCGCTGGCAGGCCCAGCCCGGATTCAGCTGCTGGGGGTGGGGGGAGAAACACAAAGGCCCCATTCAACCCTGGGCACAGCCCCTCTGCAGCACGCCTGCTCAGGGGAGAGACAGACAGCACAATCCACCCTCATGGCTGCCCCAGAACAGGCCAGCCTAGGGGGCGTGAATCAGATCCCCAGGCCCAATTTCAGATGGCCTCAGCCTCAAGTGCACTGGGAAAAATAAAACACAGGACTGCTCCCCCATCCCCTATAGCTAACACGGGGCTGCTCCCCCATCCCCTATAGCTAACGGGGGGCTGCTCCCCCCACCCCTATAGATGTCACATCTGCTCCCCATCCCCTATAGATAACACGGCGCTGCTCCCCCACCCCCTATAGATACCACGTCTGCTCCCCATCCCCTAGAGATAACACGGGGCTGCTCCCGCACCCCCTATAGATAACACAGGACTGCCCCCCCATCCCCTATAGATAACACGGGGCTGCTCCCCCACCACCTATAAATAACACAGGGCTGCTCCCATCCCCTGTACATGACACCGGGCTGCTCCTGTTCCCTATAGATAACACGGGGCTGTTCCCATCCCCTATAAATAATACAGGATTGTCCCCATCCCCTCCATATACCACGGAGCTGCTCCCCCTCCTCGCAGAGAACACGAGGCTGCCCTGCACCTTGGAGCCATTACCTTGGCCGCGAGTGCTTGCAGTGCAGATTCACTTTGAAGTTCCTCTCGCCGCTGTCCGCCTCGCTGTTGGGCTGGCGCAGCCCGGAGCCCTGGGCGCGCTGGAACCACTCGGCTGGCGGGCTGGCTCCGTTTTCCAGGCCGATGGGCTGGCAAGCGAGAGAGCTCCCATCTGTGACAGAGCAGCACACAGACCCGGGCGCATGAGCTGAGGGGGAACGCAGGGTCCCGCGCTGGGGGCAAGGGAGAGGCAGGGGAACTTGGCGGTGACAGGGGTTTGTTCCAGCGACAGGTGAACAGGCCCAAAAATGCCCTTCCCGCGGTGGAAGGGGGGGGAGCGATGGTGTCTGGGGCGCAAAGGGATAGCAGCTCTCGCCCACCCCCACCCCCTGCATGGCAGGCCCTGGGGAGGTTTATGCAAGCAGCAGCAGCAGCACAGAGCCCAGCAGGGCCCTTTGCTGAATCGTGCTCCACTCTGGCATCTTAAACACAGGCTCCCACAGGGTTATTCAGCCTGTGTGCGCGTGTGTGTGTGTGAGAGAGAGAGCGGGTACAGATAGCAGCACAGGCATTCACGCCTACCCATCTGTCTGCAACTGTCTGTTTGTCTAAGCCGCTCTCTCTCCCTCTCCACCCAAATGTGCCGGAGAGAACTGACAGGCTCCCTCTGGCCACCGAGTGAGGGGTGACGGCGCCACCTCCTCCCCCCGTTTTGCCCAAGGTCACTGCTTGGGCAGCGTTCTGTACACGGACGGCTTTCCATCAGCCTGGATGGAAGCACGGACGTACACAGGCCCTCGGTCTGTCCTGGCGGCATCAGCAGCAGGCCACGTGCTGACATTTTCCAGTGTTTTTCCAGGGTGAGTCCCCTCCTGACCACTCGTCACTCCGGCCCCATCCCCATCTCGCTCTTTCTTGGCTTCCTCTGGCTCCTGTCTGTTTGCCCGTCTCACTCAGGATCTCGCAGAGCCCCAGAGGAAGTCAGCCAGGCTCTGAGCTCTGCATTAGGGCTCCCCCTGCTTGTGGGTGTGCTGCTGGGTTGTGATTTTCGCCTTCTCTTTTGTGCTGGTGCGGATGTGCCGGCGCTAGTGTGTGTGTGTGCATGCCCGTGTCTCTCTCGTTCTTTGTGCGATTGTGAGTCGGTGTTACTGTGTGGCTACCAGCCTCTCCTGGGTTGTGTGCCTGCGTCTGTGTTTGTACGTGTGTCTCTGTCTCTCGTCCTCTGTATCCTTCCGCGTGTGTGTCTCTGTATCGTTGTGTGTCTGCCGGTGCCTCTCCCATGTGTGTCTGTCTGCTCCCCACCCTTAGCCTGTGCGACCGTCCCTCTCCCTGTCAGCCTGTGTCCTCCCAACACACACACACACACCCCCATGATCCAGACTGTTCCCATTGCCTGCATTAGCGTGACAACTTATCAACGAGGCAGGGAAGGAGAATTCAAACCTGTCAGTTACTCAGCCCCCATCTCTTCCCCTCCCTCCCCATCCTTGGGTCTCCTGGCTGGCAGGGAAATGCAGGCAGCTCTGCCTCCAGCCCTGCACAGAGCGGCTGCTGCTGGCCCGGGCGGTGTCAAGTTACACCAAGGGGCAACGTGGAGCAGCAAAATATGCACTAGAAAGACCGGTCTAGTCTCTCCTGCAGCTGCTAATGTGCCCGGAGCTGGAAGCTGCTGGAGGAGAGGCAGGCAGGAAGCGCACAGACGACTTTCCAGAACAGCCCCCGGGGTACCAATCCCCCCCCCCCTCCCCGCACATGCTGCTTTCCCTTTTAATTCAAGTGAAACGTGGAGAGACTGAAAACCAGTCAGGGACTGGGATGGGGCCAGAGCCGTGTGTCCGTTAACCAAGTGCGGCTCCGTCGGGTTTGGGGCAGTTACTCCAGTTTGACGCCGGGATAAATCAGGGCAGACCGTGGCCAGGGCGATGCAAGCGCATGCCACGCACAGCCTGCGCACCCCCAGTCACAAGGACACCAAGTCACCCGAACACACCCAAGGCAACACACCCGGCACACAAACACACGCACACACATGGGCGCACACGCACCCCGAGAGACGCGCACACAGCTCCAGAGACACACAGTCACCGACGCGCGCACACAGCTCCAGCCAGCTTCTTTGCGGGCTCCTCTCTGGTTGTAACAAGACCACACTTGCTCTGAGTTATTAAAGCCTCTTAATGACTAGGCACAGGCCTGAGCAGCTGCTGAGCAGACAGAGGGGAGGCAGGAGGCGACTCCCCCTGCACCGCTGGCCCCCAAAAGGCAGAGGGACTGGGCACACAGCTCTGTGCTAGGCATAGGGGTGGGATATGGGGACCTGCAATATCTGACAGGCTCAGCTGCTGCTGATGTATGATGGGTGAAGAGGGGATGCTCACCTGGCCAAGAGAGAGACTGCGGCCTCTGCCCTCCACCCTGCTCTGGGGTTTTTCCAAATGGAGGGCCAGGGTGCACCAGAATGCAGCCCCCTTGGCCGAGTGCAGAAAGCGTGTCCCCTGGGCAGCGATGCGGACGTTGATGGGGCAATAGCGAGGCTTGCTCATGCAGTTAACCCCTGCGGGCTCCCGGCAAGCCTGGTGTGAACGCAGAGTAACTCCTCTGTGTTCCATGGGGGGTGATTCCGGATTCCCACCCACAACACAGCCAGCAGGGCCTGTTGAGAACTGGAATGCAGGGGAGGGGGGCTTCAGGCCCCCAGAACAGACCTGTGACTCACTCCCCTGTGTTATATAATGGACACCGTGCGACACAGCCTGCTCGCTCCTCTCCCAGATGGCGCTGGGCACTGACCGCCCAGCTCCAATGCCCAGAGGGAGTTGGTGGGGAGGGAGGCACCTCGTCCCTGCATGTGCCTAGGGGGCAGTGAGCTCCCACCCTGAGCCGCTGCCTGGCAGAGCCCAACCCCCCTCGGCTGGGGCGTGTGGAGGGAGTGGGAGTGGGCTGGGTAAGGGGTCCGGGAGGAGGGGCCCGTTAGGCGGATGTTCTCCACACAATGTTCACTTTCACCTCCTCTGCTCCGCCTCAGGCAGCCTGCCACATGTTCTGCATTAGGAGCTCTGGACTTCACCATTCCCGGATTGTTAGCCAGGGGGATTTCTCTCTCTCTCTCTCTCACTGGTTACAAAACACGGCTAGAGACCACACAAGAGAGAGAAGATGCACGGTGTGTGTGTGGGGGGAGATGCATGGAGAAGCAGGAGGGAGGAAGACACACAGAAGGAGAGAGAGGAGCAATGCACAGGGTGTGTGTGAGAGAGAGATTGCAGGCACCTCTGTTTCCCACCTCCTGACCCCTGGAGCCTCGGGAAGATAACAGCCCTGAAGAGTGCTGACTCGCCTTTCAGAAATCCAATATCCTCCCGACTACCTGGGCTTGCCAGCCCCCCCTCCCCGGATTAATCCTGCTGCTGAAAATCTTTTATTAGTTTAGCAGTTTCAGGCTTCCTGGTGGCAGGAAGCAGAGACACAGACTCCACCAGCCCTCCCCTCTCCTGGAAAGCTGTCCAGCGCCTGCTGCCCCATGCCGGAGGGATGGGGGGCAACGGGGCTCCCTCTGAAGCTCTAACCTCCCCGCCCCCCTGGGCTGGAGGAGGTGACTCCAGGAAGGACATGGCCTCTTTCAAGGTGTTTAATTCAGTCTGGTGCTGAGCTGGGGTGGGGGGTTGGGGGGGAAGCCAGCTATGTTCAGGCCCACCTTGAACCGCTCTGAGCCCAGCAGGCGGACGGGGTGGCCCGGGCCAAGCGCGGAGGGGGTGAGCTAAGACAGGGCATGTCTGCCCCAAGGACTAGGCCACTGCGGTCAGTGCCACAGCCCAGCCCTGCACGCCTGCACCAGGCTGATGGGGCAACGGAGAAGCTTTGCTCTGCTGCTCGCCCACCCATGCAACAGCTGCTGGCCAGCAGTGCCACGGGGAGACTGCATTAGGTGGGGGAGTGAGTTGTCACCAACGCGGCTGAAAGCCCAAGCCCACCTAGTGCTGGGCAGCAGCGTCCCATGGGGAAGGGACTTGCTCCGCGCAGCCATCGGAGGAGCTAATGTCGGAGATGAGATCCGAGTGGGAATGCCCTGTGGGACACGGATCAGCTCTGGTACTGAGGCCCGCCTGGAGACCACGGGCATGGGCTCTGCACTGAGGCCTGGGGCCCACCTGGAGACCACAGGGATGGGCAGGCAAACAGCAGTCACCCAGCAGCTGTGCAGACTGGAGTGCTAGGGACATTTGCAGGGTCTGGACTGTGCCTGCTAATTCCTTCACTAAGCAGGATGTTGCACTGAAACAGCGCCACACGCTGGCCACCTTGGGCGCAGCCACCTGGTCCTTCCTTGGCTTCCCAGTTTGCCTGGCCGATTTGTCCTTGGCTCCAGAATTCTTGCCACCCTCCTAATGGCCCCAGTGCCCATCCTTGCTGGGGGGCAAGACCGCAAATCTGGAGCTCTCTCAACACCACCCCATTGCTCACAGCCTTACCCCAAACAAAGCTGCTCCCTCCTTGCTCTTTCTGCCCCTCGGCCATTTATAGATTGTGCTTTGTGGGCCCCCCACGCCCCCGGCAGTCACTGCTTAGCCCCTGCTGGCCCCAACCTGCTCCACTGAACAAATGTCCCAGGAACCAGGCTGGGCCTTCCTGACATAAATGGAGATCAACCCGGCACGTGGGTTCAGAGGGTTCCTGTGTTTGTCCAACCTCCCCGCACTCAGCTCCTCTCCTGAGCTCCGCAAGGGGTCAGAGGAGTTGATCTAATAGGCTCTTCTGGACTTAAAAGCTATATGAGTCTAAACTCTAGGAGCCCTCCCCTCTGTGGCCTCATGCAGCCCTGCCCCCGGCATCCTCCTGCCCCTTCGCACTCCTGTGGCTCCCCATCTCGCTCTCCCTGCACCCCGTGACTGCAGCATAGACCTGCCCTTAGCATGCGCCTGGGTCTTTCCAGAACACGTCCAAGCATCTGCTAGCTTGGAAAGCCATCACACCCATCCCAGTGCAAATACCACCACCGCTCCCCTCCGTCAGCGCTCGCAATGGCGGGGCAGTCTCATCACCCCCCTTCCACAGCTGGGGAAATCAGGGAAGGGCCGTATGCCAAAGCAAACAGTGAGGCAAACAGCCCAGCCCAGCCGGCCTGGATTCCCAGGCCTGTGTCCCCCACGCTGACACCTCAGCAGCTGGGGGGAGCCACAGAGAAGAGCTCAGAGCAGGGCGGGCGGAAGAGGCCTTCAACAGAGACAGGGTGGACGGGGCAGGGAGGTGGAAGTCACTTGGAGAGGAGGAGCAGACGGTGTGTAGTGTCCCGGGGCAGGAGCTCGGTGGTTACCTGGGTGGGGAGGCACAGGGAGCCTCAGGGTTTCCCCGGGAAAGTCCCAACTTCAACCGATTCCCCTCACATCCAATGGGCTGCTTTATATCAAAAGAGAACAGAAGGAAGTATTCACCCGTGCCACCCACCAGAGCTCTGCGCTGGGCTGGGGGAAGGAGTGCCAGAATTCTCTCCTCCTCCCCCAGGCGCACCCCCTCAACCGGGGGGTTCTGTTTAGTTTCATTCGAGATACAAAGTGCAGATGAAAAATGCCTGGGCCGGGGCTGGCCAGGTCCAAACCCCACCGCGGGCCGCAGGGCTGTGAAGAGAATCAAATTCACAATCTCGATGTAACAGGGAAACTGAAAAGCCAAAAGAAACAAACCTAGAGTTCTTCTTTGAGCAGGTTCCAACTAAATCACCTTCCCCAGGGCAGTCAATCCCACTTCTGACACACTGATGCCCAGGAAGACTCTGGCCCCATGGCCATTTCTGTCCCTCTCCTGTCCATGCCCATTTCTGTTCCCGCCCCATTCCTCAACTCCCTTTTCTTGCCATCTGGTGCAAGAGCCTTCTCCTCTGCAGCTCCCGGCTGTATTGGCTGCCGAACTGCACGTCTTTCCTCCCCTTGCCCGAACTCCAAAGGTCATTCTCCCTCTCCATCATCACAGTGGCTGTGCTGAGTGCCCTGCGGCTCTTGGGGGAAGAGAGGGAAGTGGAGGAGCGAAAGGAATGATGGTGTTGTGGTGATGGCTGTGGACTGGGACTCAGCAGGGTGGGATTGCTGGCCTTTTGCTACAACCTTCTTTGGGAAAACCAATTCGTCTCTCTGTGTCTTGGCTCCCTAACTGTACAATGGGGTGATAACCCCGCCTGTTGTCTATTTCGATTGGAAAGTCTCCGGGCAGGGCCTGTCTTGCCCTGTTTCTGTGCAGCGCCTGGCACAGCGGGGCCCTGGGTACTACCCTAGAGCAGGGGCAGTCACTTAGATTTTTGCTAAGGTCCAAATTTCTCGGTCAAGGTAGAGTAAAGATCCAGACTCCAGAGAAAACAATGGAAAAGAACACCAAGGACAACAATAAGTAAATAAAAAGATTCCGGGGTCGGTTCAAAAGTATCCGGCGGTCTGGATTTGGCTCGCAGGCCGCTGATTGATTCCCCCTGCCCTAGAGCGATGCTATCCCAAAAGCAAGCGGCGGTACCTTGTAAACGCAGAATCCTCCAAAGCTAAGGGCTTGGAGAACGAGAACTGACAGTTTAAGATGCAAACTGGAAGAACTACCCGGGATTGGCCCCCCCACCCCTTAGCTCTGGTGAGACAGCTGACAGAGCAGCCGTGAAGGGCTCAGGGCTGATGACAGTGGGGACGGTGCAGCCACAGACCTCCTGTCACCAAATCCTTGGATGCAAATGAACATGGAGTTCAGAGACCTGCCTGTGACTGATGCTGGATTCAGGAATAAACCTCTTCCGGGATTCACTGGCTGCCCAGCCCCGCAGGGCGCTGCAGCAGGCTTTCCAGAGGAGATGAATCAGGCACACGCTCGGCTGCTCTCACCCCCTGGCACCTCCAGTCCATGTTACTGCACATGAGGCTTGCCTTGCCGATGCCCCCGCTCCTCCAACGCGCCTCTGAGCCCCCCACCAGCCTTGGCACACTCCCGCTTGCCACGTCAGTGAAGAACTGGTCTGGATTCGCAACTCCAGCCTTTTATCAAGGACCGTCCCAAATAAGCCTGTGTTGGGGGGTACCTCGGCATAGCAACTGCAACCCTCGGCTTCCCTCCCCCCGCCCCATTCACACAGGCACCCTGGGGGAGGACAAAGACCTCAGAAGAGAAATTTGTCCACACAGCTTTTTCAGTGCCCCAGAATCCTGACCTGAGAACCCCCCTGGCTAGACCACTCCTAGCTCCACCCCAATCTCTGCCAACTCCTTTCTGTTCTGATGCAAACCAGGGCAGAACTGCAGCCCCCCATTTCTGCTGTGGTCCTGGGGAAGCCCACAGCCTTTCAGATCTCCTCTACTTTTCAGCAGGGGCAGCTGCTCTCACTGAACAGTGGTGGTGGCGGCAGCATGGCCAACCCCAGTGTTAAAAAAACAGGGGTCAGACCCCCTCCCCCCCCAAATCAAAAGTTTTTAAAAAAAATCACAAAATTTGGCGGCGGTCTTTTGTATTTGTCTTGCATGTTTCCAAGCGAGAAACTATCCCCCGCCCCAATGAAAACGGAGATTCTCACATAAACTCCCATGACTCCAGGAGCTGGCGCTGTAGGAAACCCATGAAATCATTGTGGGACTCGCGCTCAATCCACAACAGTTGGCAACGTGGCCGCAGATTGGCTGCATAAAGACAGAGGAGCAGGTGGAGACTGATAAAGCCATTTTATCCAGTTCATTCCAGCTGGGCAGCCGGGGTTTTGGAGGTTGAACAGCGGAGGACTAGGAGGGGGGCGTGTGCGTGTGGAGGGATTGTTTGACCCTAACGATAGCCATCATCCTGCAAAAAAAACGAACCTCTCCCCCCCGTGCTCCCATCACTATTCGCAACACTTGAGCCTTCCACTGCTGACTCTTTTTTTTGGCATTTATAATGAGGAGACAGAACAGATGGCCAGAGTGTTTCATCTTAGGTAACGGGTCCAGCAGATTTACCTCAGCTGACGGTATCAGGGGGTTATAGCCCCACTGGAGCTCGAGGTCATGGGAGCAGAGCTTTCCTAGGTCCCATGGAGCGGAATCGGGTAGCAAGCTCGGGAAGTTCTCTCCAGCAGAGATGGCCACAACCCAGTTCCACTCTAACGGCGACAGCGAATGGAGAGAAATGTCACGTGAGATGCTCCATGGCGGGCGCTGGGAGCCTAGCAGCAGGGTGCAGAATTGCTAGGCAGATGGCCCCGTTATGGGCACCGCCTGGGAAACTCCCACTCTCTGGATTTGGGTGGGAGACCTGGCACACGGAGCTGGAGACAAGCTAGCTCTCGACAAGGGGTAGAAGCCTCCATCTGTGGAGCATCTACAGTGGCAGGCTTGGACACAGCCACCTGGCTGTTCCCCGCAGGGGTAATGCAGGCTCCAGAAGACAGGGACCCCCGGAGAGTGCATTAGAGACAGTCCCCTCCTTCCTCACGACTCTGGCATGTCTGGGATCTGGGCAGTGCATGCAAGCCCATGCACAATGCCCAGCCATCCAGGGCTCTGCGCTAGACACAAGCAGTGGAGAGTTAAGCTCTCACCCGACAGAGAGCGGCATCCCAGAGATCTCCACGGTAGGCCACACGCAAGGTGAAGGCACCTCCCGCCTCTGGGACGATCCGGGGGGTAGACGGACGCCTCTGCCCCCCTCTCCAGCCACAACGCTTCCCTGCTGCAATCAGCTTGACCGACCCCCACGAGAATGTGTATCCACTGACTTCAACGGCTCAGCACCACCACTCTCGTCCGCTTTGGGCCTGGCGTGCGGGCATGACCCTCCCACTCCTGGGCACATGGGCTCAGACCACCTTGCTGCCTAACTCCACAAAGTCTGCTCTCCCAGTGCTGCGAGAGGAGCCTGCTCCCTTCGGGGGCAGCTCCGCTAAGAGATGAGACCACCGCAGGGGCACCGATGGCACCAGAGAGCTGGTTTCTTGCCACCCTCCCTTGCCCTGGCTCAGCACGGCCGTCACACGGTGACCCTAAGAGAACCACCCGGCCTCCTCCCCCAACCATGCGCCTCACCAGCGCGGCTCATACCAGTGCATTCTGGGAGCGTGGGCTTTTGGGCGACCTCCAACCCCCAAGCACTGCCCGGTGGGACAGGATTAGGGAGCCCGTCTGACCCGGGAGCAGCTCAATGCATCTGTCTCCCCATCCATGCTGGGTGGAAATCACTAGAGATGCTGCTGCTGCAGCCACACCGGACAGACAGACCAACCGACCTCCTCCCGGGGCGCCCCAGCGCTCTGCAGCTGTCAAGGGGGGCTGCTGACGCAGCCCAGGCATTGCATGCTCCAAGGGGCCCAGCCTGCGGCTTCTTTCGGCTCTGTCCCACCTGGGGCAGACAGAGCCTTTGATGCTCGGCCCACCTGGTACCAGTCAGCCCAGGAGGCTTTGCTGGTGCCTCTTGAAAGGGGCCTTTCCCTGCTGGAGCCAGTCAGTCTGGGCAGGGGCTGCCAGGCAACAAACTAGCCTCCCCCCACACATGCGGGGTTCAACGGTGCAGCTGCCTCTTGGGGGGTGGTGATTCTATCCTTAAAGGCCAGATTTTTCCCTGCCTCACCACCCCTGGATCCAGGGGAGCTGGGCAGGGTTCGGACCCTTGTTTCCTACCCGGCTGGGGTGGAGCGACTGGGCCTGCCTCCCTCCAGCCCCTTCCCTCCCTCGGAAGGGCTCAGGGAAGGTGCTTCGGCGGGGGAGGTGGGGCTTGGGAAATCAGCCGACAGATGGACTGCTGAAGCCATGGCACCTCGGCCGGCTGGAACAGAGAGCTGCAGTTCAGAGAGAGCTAGCAGGGAAAGGAGATAAATTTAGCTGCCTTCCTGAGTGCCAGCTTTGTTCGCCCGCCCCGCTGAGCTGGAGATGGTGCTCCTCTCCTCCAGCAGCTCCCTGGCCCAGCATGCCTTGCAGGGCTGAGCGGCCGTGCCGACGCCTGCCTCTGCTCTCAGCTTTATTGTTTCGCACCTCGGGCCCGACCTGCGCAGTCACCTATGCTCCACACGTGGGCCTCGTGCCAACCACTGCCCCCTCTTGGTAGGACGGTGGCTACCACCCTGCCCCCAAGGATCTGCAGAAGGGCCCTCCCTTAGAGACAGACCGCGAGGCTGAGCGAGGGTGTATCCCTGCCCAGCGCCCGCCCCATGCCGGCTCATGGCACAGGCTGGCTTTTCTGCACAGGGAGTGGGCTCTTTTCCCATCTCAGGCTGGCTATGGAAGCCAAGCTGGGATGTGTGTGTGTAGGGGGGGGTAGAGACTGGGGGGGAGGCTCTAACCTTTCTACGGCACACGAAAGGTTAACGCCAGGCAGGCTGGATGCTGGGAGGCCAGTAATGTTTGGAAGGTGCCAGCTGGAACCATGCCCGTCCCAAGCTCTAGAGGCGGTGCTCCCCAGAGCCGGGGGGAAAGGGGCAGGAGGGTGGAAATGCACATACCCAGGGGAGGCAGAGCAATCCCGCTCTGTGTCTCTGTCACACAGGTGGGTGTGCAGCGCCCCGCATGCGCTCCAGTCACCTGTGCACCCATCTCGGCTTTTAGCCCCATGAGCAGGAGGCTCTGGGGCCGGGGGAGGAGAGAGCCAGGGAGCTGCAGGGCGGGCAGCGGAGGGCGTGATGGACAGAGTGGAAAGAGGCGGCAAGGGAGCGAGAGAGGCAGAGGAATCACTGGGCCCGTTTCCTGAGCCTGGCTCAGGTGTGCAAGGCGAGCGACTGCAGCGGTTCGTGTCCCTAGCTACAATGCCCCTGTCTGCCCTTCTAGCCCGCGGAACCGAGTCTGTGGGCTGGCAGTGCCCGGGCGCCGACTCACCCTCGCCTTCTCCCTCGCCAGGTGGCCCACCCCTACTTGCTGTCTTTATTATAGGCCAACGTGAGCGCAACGAACCCAGGCTGGGTTTCAATCCGCCCAGCCCCTGTGCACTTCGCCTGCCATGCTGGTGACTCACCAGCAAAGCGGGCAGGGGAGGAGGGCAGATAAGGGGGGTGGGGGAGACACACAGGTCCCTCCCTCGGCCAATTTTAGAAACCAGCTAGACAAGAAGGGCCGATTTCCCCGGTAGGATTTATGAGCCCGCTGGTGGGCTTTCGGAGGCGCGCATTCGCTGAGTGGAAACTCCTGGCCGAGGAGCCGGTTTCCCGGGAGACCCAGACGTCGGCACAGGAGGCTCAGAAGGGCTGACGGGGATCGAGAGGGGCCTGTGGGGAGGCTGCCAAAGGAGGCATGTTGCTGCACACACCCCGGCGGCTGGAGAGGTGAACACCCAGGGACAGCATAACGCCTAAGTGAGCATGCCAGTCAGGCATGTGAAGCAAACACACAAGCTAGAGCTCCCCATCTGCCATTTGCAGAGAGAGAGACCGAGACTGGCTAGCCACGGCACTTGGGAGTGGACCAATGCTGCCCCCATGGGACACTGAGCTGGGACAGCCGTCCTGGGTCCCCCAGCCCCACCCCTCATGCAGGCAGGCACACCACAGCGGGGTGGGGGGCTCGGGGGGACTGCTGGATCCGAGTCGTGCACTGTACTGGCGGTGAGAGGCAGAATCGGGCCCAGCAACCAGGGGTTGCCATTGTGACCAGTGGGAGCAGGTCTGAGGGGTGCAGTGGGAGCACCGGTGGAGGGAAGCTGCGTCTATTCCCCTGGCTGACGGGGTTGATCCCATGGGGCTGCGCCCCACCCCCCAAATCCTCTCAGGGTGCCTGCGCCTCTAGCTCCCACCTCCCAGGTATAGCCAGGACACCCCTGCAAGTAAACCCCCCTCCTCCCCGAACTCTCCATCTCTCACTGCACCGCGTCCAAGCTCCTCGCCTGCAAGACCCCTCCCCGCTCAGCTCCCCCCTTCCCTCTGTTCCTTCAATCACATGCCCCATGACACCCAGCCCCCCTGTCCTCCCCTGCCAAGCACCCCCAAACTCACTGCTTCCTGCCCCACTCTCCTTGTACCCTAACCCCCCACATGCCCACCCCTCCCAGAGCGTGTACACCAGGCCCCAAGGCACAACGGCGCGGAGAGGCGAGCACCACCACTTTGCGCTTGTACAGAGCCTTGTGCCCCGGGATCTCAGAGCACTTTCCCTGCACTAATGAGGGGTCCCTCATGCACACCTGGGAGGCAGGTACGTATGATCAGACCCGTTTTACCGGTGAGGCGTGGCGATATTACAGGACTTGCCCAAGATCCCACAGCAAACAAGCGGCAGGGCCAGAAATGGAACCCAGGAGTCCTGATTCCCAGCCCTCCCATCCTCAAACCAGACCCAGCAGCGAGGCCCTTCATCTCTTGCACTTGCAGGAGGATCCTCTCCGTTTAAGAGCCTTGCCATGCCTCTGCACTGCAGTCGCCATCCTTGGGCTGGAGCGAATGCTGTTCCTTATGTGGGCAGAAGGGGCACTGTTGGGTGCTGCAAAGAGCTCTCCTCCAACTCCACCCCAGCCATGGCATTGCCAGCTCCGGGAGTAAACCTGAACCCGAACGTGGGCACCCATCCCAGGCTACCAGTCCCAGCCCTAGTGCAAGGAATGGCGGGACCCAGCCCTACTCCTAGCTGATGATGGAGCTGGGGAGAGAGGCCGGCTTGCCGCACTGGGGGATTTGTTATTATTTTTTCCAGGGAGCTTTCCATTCAAATTGGAAAAACACAAGTTGCTGGCGGAGCCCCGGCGCTGATTGTATGCAGCCTGTCACTCAGGCATCACTTTGGAGATGCCCATAAATTGCTCCATTACCTCTTCTAATTGAGGAGAACGCAGCTGCTGAGGGGCGTTGATGGAGCGGCTTCCTTTGGAAGGCTGACTCGCTCTCTGTCGACGGGTTCCGGTGCAGCTTGAGAGCTCCACCAAGAGACAAAATAATACCACTTCTAAGAAATGCCCAGCGACAAAAGCAGGCATGTTGCACCTGTGACGGCAAACCCAGGGCACCAGGGGACCAACCCCAGCCATGGTCGTTTTGGGGAGGGTCCGTGCCCCAGCACTGGTTTGGTTTCAGCAGCTTTCTTGGTACTACCACGTTATTCAGATGGAAGACGAATGAACTCAGAAGCGTGTTTACCAATGAATGGGGCTACGTGGTCGGCAATCAAGCCATCACCACAAGCTTTGGGCATAAACTGGATATCCAGCCGGAGCACTGGGCGGGGCTTGACATGCCAGGAGGCTACCTCCTTCTGGGATTTGTCATGATGCCGGCGATCCCACAGCTGTAGAGGAGCGAAGGCATTGCCATTCTCTAGGGCTTTCCTCCAAGTGCCTCAAAGCACTTTACCCACATTAAGAGGATGGGTCTCAGGTGGGGAAGTTGAAGACCTAAGCCTGGGAGAGAAGTAATGATCCATTTCCAAAGGAAGCGGAGTCCAGGCACCTCTTGGCCTGTGCATGCAGTGCCTTCTCTGTGGGGAGGCCCATGCAGACCTGCCCTGCCGAGCCCTTGGGGCAGAGCTGCTCGGGGCAGGGCTACAGCAGGCTAAGAGGTGGAGAAGGGGACCGAGGTCTTCTATCGAGGGGGTGATGGTAGAAGAAGGTGAACTAAGCTGTCTGGTGTTGCAGGCCAGTGGCAATGGTGGACACCAAGGGCAAGATGTGGGTAAACTCCATATTCGTCAAATGGGAAGTGGGCCAACTCCGTTCACCCGCCTTTACCCTCAGCTATGCTATGGACAGAGGCGCAGGCAAATCGAGATCCATCCTCATGGACTACTCCCCCCTCCCCGGAGAGGACGTGTCCAGATCTCCCTAGTTCCCAGTGCAAAGGACACTGAAGTGCCAGAGTCCTGCCTGGCTGGATGCCGTGATGGCGGAGATGGACCCGGCAGGCGTACGGCGCTGGCCGACTGAACGCGCCTCTGCTTTTTGCGATGCCGCCGCGTCTTCAAGAAGTGGGAACTGCAAACTGCTCTCCAAAACCCCAAGGCAGGCAGGGGAGGGTAAGGAGGACCTTGCACCATGACGATGTGAAGAGAGGACGGGACCAAAGAGAACGAGAAGGGACAGACACATCTGGGAACAGGTCCAGCTGTGGAGGAACAAGGGGTCTGCCAAAGAGCAGAGTGCAGCCAACCCTCCCCTCCAGGTACACCCCCATCCGGGGCAGGGGGGAGCAACGGAGGGGAGGGAGAGGATGGGGCTGGCGTCCTGGGGACGCCTCCTGCTTTTTCTGATACAAAGCAGTGGAAGCCCTTGAGGCTCCAGGGGAAATGCCCACAGCACCAGGCAGCGTAGCTGAGTGCCCAGCCTGGGAAGCGCAGGTGCAGCTCTGCTAGATTTGACAGCTGAGGCACGCAAGCTCCCTTTTAGGGCCTGATGCACCATTCACAAAGCTCCCGCTGCCCCAGCAAGGTTCTCCCAGCTCTCGGCTCAACCCCAGTGACGCCTCCACCGGGCACAGCGAGGGGGCTGTGTATTTTGAGGGGCTGAGTTGGACGCTCACTGCATCTGGGGCAAGTCCCTGGATGAGCCTCAAGGAGACCTAATCCCCCCGGCCCCCCAGGAAATACAGCCTGGGCCAAATTCAGCCCTGCTGTAAGCACACACAATGCCACTGCAGCCAGCTTTGTTTGTTCTGGTGCAGCTGTACCTGCTTATGCCCAGGGGAATCCAGCCCACTGAGTGGCATGTGACAGGGAGGGGCAAGGAGCTTAGATCTCCATGCATGTCAACGGGGGCAGGCTCCTGCAAACCCTGACTCAACCCACAGTTCAGTAGGCAGGCTCCTCCCTCCGCCCTGTGCTGCTCACAGCACCTTCCAAAGCCCAGAGGCCTGATTCTGATCTTCGCTGACTTCAGCACATGTCCCCTAGATTTACCCGGAGGAAGAGCGAGGAGAACCGGGCTCCTGGCAATGAGATGCCTGGTCGCAGCCCAGCGTCCTACCCTTGCAGGATAATGCAGCAAAATTGACTGTAGTGCAGACGAAGCTGGTTGCTGCCCGATGCAGCAGGGAGCCAGCATGTTTGTGGGCAGATCTGGGGGCATTTGCTGCAATATACTTCAGAATGAGCGTCTGGACGCAGATCAGGGAGTCTGCACTGGGGCATGCAGCATCTAGCATGGACAAAACACATTTACTATAGCTGGTCGGGAAGTGAGGCACCCAAAACATCCATTTCTCCAATTTTCCCAACAGTTCTCCTGAGTTCCCAGAGCCCGCTGTGGCCCAGGGCACCACACTGCAGGATGCCAACACACTACGCTGCTGCGACGGAGGGCGTCCTGCCTGTCCCTGCTGCACCAGCACTTGTGCCCTGGCTCAGAGGGGCTTTGGGGGACACCGTGCGCCTGCAAGGTGCGATCGGTACCGAAAGGGGCCTGCCCACAGCGGCACAAGGCGGGGACACAGAGAACTGAGGGGCGGCAAGCAGCACTAATTGATCATGACTAACGCAGCTCCGGGTTCTCTGAGTGGCCTGGAGCACAAAGCCTGATGCTCAGCCACCAACCCAGCCAGTGGCGCAGCCAAACAAGGCCTCTTCCTCCCTCGGGATGAGCAAGAGGGGATGACCTTTAAAATGGGGGACAGGGCTCCCTGTTTTCAAAAGACTTCAAGGGCTTATGTCCTTCCACCCAGCTCAATCTCTGGGATGCAGCACAAGGGTGGACGAGGTCCAGAGAGACGTCAGGCGCCTGCAGGAGGGAAAGGAGAAATCAGAAGCCAAATCAGGCTCGCAGCCCTGAAGAAAATCCATGGAAAGCAGGTGGGGGGTGGGGGGAGAAGTGACGGGGGAGAGACAGGAGGAGGGGAGCATGCAGGAGAGGAAAGGAGGGAGCAGATGAGAGGCGTGATGGGGAGTGGGCGAGGGGGGGAGGGCTCTGTTCACAACTGGAATGTCAGCTGGGGCATGAGGCTTGCATACGCTTTTGGCTCAGGTTTCAGCTGGGGGCAGTTGGCTGGGAGCAGAGTGTGGGAAAGGGGTCTGGTTTCTCCAGCAGCAGCCGGCTCAGGGAAGGCCAGAGGGCCAGAGCCTGGGGGAAGGGGGAACAGAGCAATGGCTCCCAGGGCAGAGCCAGGACCTGGCAGTGCCCCTCGGGGCTGGCCACTCTCCCTGGGTCCTCCACCCGCCCAGCTGTGCGTGCAATGCTGCCTCTGTTTGCAGCACGCGGGGGGTGAGATGGGTGGGGGATGCAGCATCGGGGTCCTCACGAGGGCTGCACCCCCAGCTTGCTGCTCAGGGGAAACGAGCGGGCAGCACAAGGACAAACAGCGAGCTCTGCTCCTGGGCACCGGAGCGGGTCTCCCTACTGTGTACACGAGGGTCGGATCCTGCAGCCCTCCTGCCAGCCAAACCCCACTGGAGCCAATGGGGTCGTACGCATGAAGGCACAAAGGATCTGGCAGGGGGACTGGGCTGGGGCAGGGCTGTCTGGCTATCGAACTGGGCAGAGGGAGCTCGCCCAGCTCTAATCAAGGGCTAGCGCATTTATCGGTTATTCCTCTCCGGCTCTCTCCAGGCAATCGAGCTCTCCCCTCGGCTCACTCCCACTTTATTTAGCAGTGGGGAGATTTGGGAATGAAGCAGGAAGGCAGCCTGCAAGAAGCTGTCAGGAGCCCCAAGTCTGGGAGGGGGAATTGAGGCCACACAAGGGGAGGAGAAAAGTTGCAAGACCCAGGGATTTACCCCTAGGGATGGATCTAGCCACCCAAATGGGAGTGGGGCTCCGCGGGAGGCAGGCTGCCTGGGGGCAGCCCGGAGAGATAGCAGAGAGAAGGAAGACACTTGTTATTACAGGGCAGGAGGTTTTATGATCCCTCCAAGCCAGCCAGCCCCAAAGAGCCCGCAGAACAGCCCGTGGGCGCCATCTTGCGCACTCAGGTCCTCCACCTCTTTGGGCACTAAAACCCTCTGCCGCTCCGTGCCACCTTCCACGCAAGGCTCACCCTGAGCATCAGCGAACACCAGCGAGCTGAGCCCAGCCCTGCTCCCTTGGCCGTCACTGGAGGTTTTGTCATTGGCTCGCCTGGGAAGCTCAAGCTCTGAAAGCTCCCACCGCTCCTGTGAGACAGTTAAAGGGCACTTAGCCCCAATTTACAGCTGGAGAAACTGAGGCATAGGCAGGGGCAAAGACTTGACTGAGGTCATGCTGAGAGTCAGGGGCAGAGCTGAGGATAGAACCCAGGAGTCCTGGCACCCAGTCTCTTGTTCTAGCTCCACAAACAGCCCCCCGCCCGCTGTTCTGAGAAGAGAACCCAGGAGTTCGGCGCCGCAGTCCCTGGCTACCAGGCCCATGCTCCCTCCCTTGGCATGGGAAGCGTGACCCCCTTAGGGCAGGCTCTGGCATTAAAGCTGCTGGGGCCGCGGCACGTGACTCAGCGCCCCGACTTCGAATGGGACGGGAGCTGGATTCCATGGGAACGGTGTGTGTGTGGGGGGGAGTTCTCTATATGTTCAAGGGAGTTTAGAGATTGTGAATTCAGGCTCAGTAATCCTGCCATCAGAGTCCTACATTGGCTCCAGTTTCCACAGCAACAGCGGGTCAGAGGGCAGCAAGGGGAGCCAACTCCTCCAGTCAGAATCCCAATTGTGAAGGCTCAGAATAAACAGCTGAAATGGCCGGGAAGAGGGAGGTGGAGGAGGCTGGGAGCTCACTGTGGCGTTGTCAGCGAGATGGCACTAATTGTCTGCAGGAGCAGCAAACTCGCCATTAACCCTTCCCGGGCTGCTGCCGGGGTCGCTGTGCCAGGCCACCGCCACCTGTCCCACCCCAGAAACTGGGCCACAAGCCGCCTCGTGGCCAGAGGCAGCCGAGACCCGCCCACGGGGGAGGTGGAGAGCACTCACCAAGGCAGACAGCATTGTCTAGTGGTTAGAGGGATGCACCCCTGAGTTTTATTGTCAGCTCTGCCACTGACCCACTGGGTAACCTGGGGCATGTCACGCATTGCTCTGTGCCTCAGTTTCCCCCATGCCAAATGGGGCTAATGCTGGTAAAGCTCGGTGCATCAATGGGGCTAGGGTGAGGGGGGTGGGACTCGAAAGCAGGGAGCAGCGTCGGAGGCCCCCGGTGAGCTCGGACAGTGTCATGCACTGTTCAGCAAGGTGAGCCAGCCGGGTTCTTGCCAGTTAAAGGGCACGTGACTTTTCCCACGGCTGCCTGTTCTATTCAGGCCACAAGAGATGGGAGGGGAGGGAGAGGAACAGTTCTGCTAAACAACTACAGGCACCAATTCCTAGCTGCCTTCCTAGTCTAGTCATAGGCAGGGGCATCTGGGGTGGCCGTCCTTGGCTCAGCCTTTGGGGGAAAGGAGTCACCTGCACGCACTCATGGCCAGCGAACCCTCTCCTACCTTCCCATCCCACTGTGCCCTGAGTCGCTGGCTCTGCCAGCAGAAGGTGATGCCCCTCGGAGGCTGAGAAGAGGGAAGGAGGCCATGGACCTAAGTGAGATGGGGGTGCACCCCCCCTTTGCAAAGGAGTGGAATGGGTCCCCTGCTCCCGGGCCACTCTCCGGAGAACTGACCCTGCTCATCACTTCACCAGCACAGCACTGTAGGATTTGCTGCTGGCGTGGAGTTGCCACGAGTCAGTGAAAGTCTCTGAGCACAGGGCTCTGAGAGGCACCATGCGATGGCAGGGGAGCCGTGTCTCACTCTAGCAGGGATTCGTTTGCCGGGGCCCCATGGGTTTATAATGCAGGGTGTTGGTTTGGTGCAGCACGCGTGGGGACAGAAACATCCTCGCACGCTTTACAGCCCATTAACGTCCAGACAGCAGCAACAGGGTGCCAGCCTGTGACGCATCACTCGGGCAGCGCCTGCTGATCTAGCATGAACTGGCCCCCTTAACAGCAAGCACTGGCCAGATCCCAGGAAAGCTTGCACCACTTCTGGACCCGTTCCCGGCGCAAATAAAGGAATCCAGCCTCAAGAGTATCAAACCAGCACTAGAGCCACACAGAGCATCACTCCCCACAAACCAAAGGGGAAGGCCCATCAGAAGGGCCCTGGAGTCCCAGAGGAAAGGTGAAGAACTCTACAGGGGAACCTGGTCTGATGCAATATCTCACCAGGAAGCTGTGTGGCCTAGCGGACAGGACGCTGGATGGGGACACAGATGACCTGGTTTCTATTCCCTGCACTGCCAGTGGCTGGCTGGCTGACCTCGGGGGAGTCACTTGCTGCCGGTGCCTCAGTTTCCCTTTTGTTTTCCCTTGTCTCCTTTGTAAAGTGCTTTACGGCTGCAGAGCCCTATCTACACCGGAGCTACACATTATTAACAAACTCCTCCCCCAGCCCTCTGTGAAACAAATAGATCTTCACACCCTCCACATCGACCTGGCTGCTGGCAGCCCCCCAAGCAGGCCCCACACCTGGTGGCCCGAGCAAGAAGAAATGCTGACATGTCAACAGAAGATATTGTGTGTGTGGGAGGGAGGGAGCCAGGATGGGGCTGAGTGGTGGCAGGGTCAGCAGAAAACCTTTTGGCTCCACTCACCCCATCCAATGGCATATTAGACCTTTTGTTCCTATTCATCACATTCCTCGCTGCCTCCCGGCTCCGGCCCAGCTCCGGCTGGCTCGAGATCTCACCGCCGAGGGGCACGGAGCTGGCCGTGGCAGCACCCATCTGATGGGCGGGGACAGCCAGTGGAATGTCCAGAGGCAACGTGTGGCCCTTGCTCAGCTAATCTCCTTGAAAAGGCAACTCGGTTTTTGTGTGCCCGCCCCGTCTGGGAGCCCTGCTTGTGCCCTTGCTCTCAAACACGCTCCCGGAGCCGTATGCTTTGGGCTAGAGCCTCCGACCCCAGTGGCTCTCCGGCGGCCGGGAGCCGCTAACCAATCTGCCAGGTGGAAGGCTGTTTTAATTAGCCTAACATCGCCCGACAGAAGCAGCTGGAGAATTCGCCACAGCTCCCGCTGCTGCGGGCCCAGGAAGATCTACGCTGCAGCTGCGGGAAGCTTCAATCTGTACTTGCTGAAACCGGCCGGGCCTTCTAAGGCCTCCCTTCTCCACTGGCCCCTTTGCCGGCAGCAACCCTGCCCCAGGCAGGCCAGGGTGCTGGAGCGTCTCCACAGCCACAGCTGGCAGGAGCAGGGCTGACCTTACCACCCTGGCAGCTGGCAAAGGGTAGGGCACCAGGAACTGCCCAAAGCACAGCGGGGGGCCAAATCCCCATTGGTTACACTGGCGCCACCCCTGCTTATCCCAAGATATTTCCTGGGCTTGGGCGGGGGGGCTTTCCTATCAGTCCAGTGGCCTCCGGAACACGCCTCCCTCGCTTCCTGGCTGCAAATCCTGCCTGCGAGAGTCAGCGCTAGGGGCCGGCGAGGGAAGATGATGGGGGAGTTTAGGGCACACACGGGCAGAGTCCCTGAGCGCAGCGCCCAGACCCTCTAGTGAGCCTGCCCACCCTCCACCTTCTCTAGCTGCAGCAACAGGAGCAAGCAGCACGGTGCTGCTTGGGGGTGGGAGCTGAGCGGTGCCTGGAAGTGCAGAGACATACTCATTGCCAGACTGGATCAGAACCAAGGTCCGTCTAGTCCAGGGGCCTGTCTCCAGCAGCATCAGCCCCAAATGCTTCAGAGGACAGAGGCCTCAACATTAGGTTTCATCTTAATAGTTGGAGGTTGGCTTGAACCCCCACACATGGAGGATTCCTCTCTTTCCCAAAATGTATGTTGGTGGGAACTATTCCAGCTCTGGATTGGTGTCATCCACATAATCTCGCCTAGTTCATGGCCTCAAAGACTTCCTGTGGCAATGAGTTCCACTGTCTACTTACACCTTGGGTGAAAAAGTATTTTCTTTCATCAGTTGTGAATTTGCCGCCTTGTCTTTTCACTGAATGCCCCTAGTTCCCTTCCCAGCACCCAGACAAGGATCCTCTCTCCCCGTGGACCCGCAAGGCGGGTAGACGTACTGGCTAGACCCCCCACCCAGCCTTGCCAGGGCCCCTGGTTTCATTAGCTTGAGTGTTTTAAGCTATAGTTTCCTGAACATGGCTACAAACACCCATAGTAAAGGAGACAGCTCTCTACTTTCTGACTGCCGAGCTGGGGAGAGCTTCCTGCACTGAGCTGCTTCAGGGTCAGACCGCGAGACCCACAAAATGTTTGAATGGAGGAGAGGCGGGTGCAGGGGAAAGCAAGCGATGTCTGTGTCCATTCCAGACTGGACTGGGAACAGATCCCAGCCTCCAAGCCAGGCATGGCCTGTGCCAAACTGGGGTAGGAGATCTTCAAAGAAAACCTCGCGTGCTTCAAGCAGTGGCACTGGTGAGTTGATAGCGGGCGCACTACCCTCTGAGTCAGTAGTGACTCAGTGACTGCACAGGTACGAGGGGACCCCGTGCTGAGAGAAGTGCTGACTCCTGGAAGAGCCAGAGGCCCCCCTGACCCCCTTTCCCCTGCCCCGTGTGCTCCCTGACAATCCCATCACAAGAGCCCCCCGGCAGGTAATTTCGTCCTGCCGACCTCGGAAATTCTCCCTGGGGGATCGCCTGGGTACGGGACACCTCATTCCTCAGTCCGTGTGGGTAGCATGGTGAGGACAGTGAAACACATCCCATCAACTCTCCTGCCACGGCACCTGCTAGGAGTTGCTCCTGGGGCGCGGATTAACCCCAGGGATTAGTACAGCTACTCGCCCACCAGGATTTAGACCAGAATCTAGTTTTAGAATATGGGTGACGGTGTTTTTTTTCTAACTTTGTCTCATTCAAAATGTGACTCAACAAAGGGAGCAGCTGGCAACAGAACAAACCCAGGCTGTAGCCTCCCCTGCCATCCATCTCAGGATACGCCTGGGAGGCATCCGGCGCTCTGGGACACCTGGATGGCAGCTAGCCCAGCTCCAGGATCAAACTGCACCCCCCACCCCTTCCCCTGCCATCCACTTGGTTCTAAACCCAGGGATGCTGGGCCAAAGGCAGCCCTGGGGTAACTGGCTGCAACTTCCGCCGAGGCCAATGAGATTAGCCCCTGCCTCAATCCAGAGCAGAGCTCGGCAGCCCTCCCTGCCTGGGCTCGGTTGTTGGCTCTTTCAGTCTCTTGCCCCTGCGTTCGCTATGGGAGACCTGGCTCCTGGGCTCTCTCCGTTCCCAGCTGGAGTTCAGTTCTGAGTCTGGACCTCTGCGATGCCCATGAGCTGCTCCAGCAGCAGGGTGGGGATGGGTCCCTTCCCAGGCCCCATATGCCAGGACGGCACTGACAAAAAACAGCTGATGGCCAAGTCCACCCCCCAGCCAGTCAGGACCATGCCCTGGGCTGTGCAGGCTGGTTTGCAATATCTCAAGGAGCCAGTGGAGTTTCCACCGCCAGGGAGGCCTTGCAGATGCCACCACGGGCACAATGCTACTGAGCCGGGACTCGCCCAGCCATTTGCACTATCGTGCCCTGGAGCGTCTCCTTTACGCACCCTAACCAGCATGGTTCCTCCCTTGGGCTACTCTGGACATGGCAGACAGGTCTCAGCCCCACCTTGCCTGGCTGTCGTTTGGCTGAGCTAAGCGGATCCAGCTCTTTTAATTGTTCTGGATAAATCAATCCCTCCAACCCCTTAAATCATTTTTCTTGCTTCCTTCTAATTTGTCCACATCACCAAGATGCTCAGGAGCTCGTTGGTTGTGGGGAATCACCAGGGCTGCCCAGAGAGAAATCTTCATCTCCCTGCTCTGGGCTGGGCTGATACCTCTGGGCATGGGACCCCTGCAGGACACCACCCGATCCAACTGCAAATCCATGCCTAGTTTGCTGACCATTCTCAACCCCAGGTCTCTACAGGCAGCCCTGTCATTACTCTGCTCTACTCCACACTGATTAGACCTCAGCTGGAATATTGTGTCCAGTTCTAGGAGCCACATGTCAGGAAAGATGGGGACAAATTGGAGAAAGTCCAAAGAAGAGCAACAAAAATGACTAAAGATCTAGAAAACATGACCTATGAGGGAAGACTGAAAAACCTGGACTTGTTTAGTCTGGAGCAGAGAAGCCTGAGAAGAGACATGACCACAGTTTTCAAGGACATAAATGATTGTTACAAGGAGGAGGGAGAAAAATTGTTCTCCTTAACCTCTGAGGATAGGACAAGAAGCGATGGGCTTAAATTGTGGCAAGGGAGGTTAAGATTGGACATTAGGAAAAACTCCCTAACTGTGAGGGTGGTGAAGCACTGGAATAAATTGCCTAGGGAGGTTGTGGAATCTCCATCACTGGAGATTTTGAAGAGCAGGTTGGACAAACACCTGTCAGGGACGGTCTAGATAATTAGTCCTGCCATGGGTGCAGGGGGCTGGACTAGACGAGCTCTCGAGGTCCCTTCCAGTCCTACAAGTCTATGATTCACTGCCTAGCTGCGGTGGCCAGGGACACCTTTTGTTTACATGGGCAGCAGCACGATTAATGGAAAGAGCACTGGACTGGGAGTCAGGAGACCTGGAGTCCATTCCTGGCTCTGCTACTGGTCTGCTGGGTGACCTTGGGCAAGTCCCTCTCCCCCTTGGTACCTGGTTGTCTGTCTTTCCATCCAGCTCACAAGTACTTTGGGGCTTGGACTGTCTCACTACGAGGCCCGGAGGAATTGCTGTACCAGAGCACATGGGCAGGGTCTGCAGGAGGCCCCGATACAACGCCACACTGAACCAACACTCAGGATCTGGTCTAAATTCAAAGGGAGTTTGGGGCTCGATTTCCAAAAGCTCGAGGGGAATAGCACCTGACAGCTCCGAGTGGGACACTGAAGGCCAGGTTTCCGCGTGCCCAGCACCCACCATCCTGACCTCTTCTGAAAATCTGGGCCCTTATTTTGGTGACTAAATGGGAGCTGGACCCTTGTGAATACTCTGGCCCTAGACCCAGAACTCCTGGGTTCTATTCTTAGCTCTGCCTTTGGCTCAGCATACTGCCAGGGGGCAAGTCCCTGCCCCTTGCTGTGCCTCAGTTTCCCCATTTTCATATGAGACTAATGACGCGCGCCAGCTCGCGGGGATGGCAAAGGCCTACATGCGCCTGGAAGGCACGCAACATGTTAGCGGCAATGGCTGAACAGGCAAAGGGTACAAAGGTAACCCCCTGCCACGGTGGCTCTGCGCAGCCTGCACTGTGGTGGCGCATGGAAGGGGCTTCTGGAGGAGCAAGCACAGCCTCGCCCTGCAAACGTGTGGCAAGGCCAAAACAGAGCCGACAGCAGGTTTGTCCTGTGGGTGAGCTCTACCAATGAACAGCTCCTTCCTTGCACTGTGAGGAGATGCACTTAGTTTTGATTTTAAAACGTTCTGTAAATCTCTATGTAAATCAGGCTCAGACCCCTCCCTGCCCAACACACACACTACAGCAGGGGTCTTATCCCATAGATAGTCAGCATTATACTACGTTCATTCGTATTTAGAGACTTTGAGGTTGGGGGAGACACCCAGTTTCTATCTGCTTTAATCACTTAGCAGCTCTGTTATGGAGATGCTTCTTGTAAACAATTCTGAGATGCCCAGAAACGTACTGCTCCCCACACTGATTCTAGCAGAAGCAGAACTCAGGTCCGCCAAAGTGCATAGATCCCCGATCACTGAGAATACAGGGCCTATGGCACATGGTTGTGCAGTTCTGATTCTATCCAGTAGAGGGCAGTGGTACACAAGCAGGCATGCACCCTCGCATCAGAGGATTGTGACAATCAGAAGGATGGAGAGACTCCAAGGGTGCAAGTCGCTCCAAAAGAAGCTTGGGGAAAAAAAAGTTATGGATGCTTCTCTTCTAAGCAGCCTCTTTTCAAAGTTAAATCTCTCTCTCCCCACTGCCTGATTTATTTATGTCTCTTCAATACAAAGATGCCAAAGAAGAAGGAAAAAATCGATTAGACACATCCAGGACTAATCACCTGCCAAACTTCATCAAGGAGGAAAAAATAAAATATCCCAACAGCTTGGTTTTGAACGGTAAAAATACGAGATAAACATCCAAATGGAGGAAACTTCCAGTAATGGAAAACACACGACGGATCCAACTTCAGACTAACAACCCAAAAAGCCTTTTGGAAAAACTGATTCCCGGGGCTAGTGCATTCTGAGGCCAGAGCACCTGTCTTAGGGACACGGGTTAACAATCCTGAGTGACTGTTATTACTGATGGTAGCCCTGCCCCGTTTGTGTTAGGAGTACCAACATGGAGGGTGAGTTCCCAAAGTGCTCCAGCCCTGGAGTCAGGCCCAGATCCCCGCTGATGGGATACAAGGCCACACTTGTCTCAGTGGGAACTGCTGGGTGATATGCTCTTGTGATAATCTTCTCTGTGAGTCAGGTGCCTGAACACCTGGGAGCTGTGTGGCCCACTGCGCCTGGAACTGCAGCTATGTCGCAGTTCTGATGCAGAGTCTTGCACGGGGAATGGGATCTTGCAGGTCCCACTGGACCCGCTGCCATAGTAGTGGGAGAGGATAAAATGTACTTTGTTGCGGGCGGGATTGGTTGGCAAAAAAACCCAAAAACAGACTGTGGTAATTTACGGGAAAACACTAAATGGTTTAAGCAAGATTTGGTTTATTCTTTTAGTGGTGAAAATTGTCTCTGAATGCCATTGTTATATATATTAATGGACTGCATTTGGGTTTTTTTTCCCAGTAGCATAGGGGAATGTGTTTCGCTTGCGGGATCTAAGGTTTTTGCAGATGGGAGTGGAAGAAACAACGCGGGAGCGGGTGGGAGTGGGGATACGATGAAGAAAACCAGCCCCATGCAGGGCTCTATTCTGAAGCTCTGAGTGCTGCTCACTCACAAGCAGCAGGCCCAATCGGTGGACACAAGCTGGTATTTTCAAAGGACCTTAAAGGAGTTAGCTGCCCAAATGCCTAACTCCCGGTGAAAACAGCCACAGTTCTTTCCCCAAGGAGCTTCCCAATCCAAGGCACTCGCCATTTGTGTTGGGAGCTTGGCCGGCTGCTGGTAACTGCCCCCTTGCAAGTCCCCCAGAAGGTTCCCTTGGGTGGTCAGCCACAGATTGCTGGAATGGGGGTAAATCCCCACCCCAGGCAATGACTAAGGTCATCCATACCCACAGCTCCATTGTACAGCAGGGCAGCTAGGCGCATCCAACCGCATGCTCCTTCCCGCACACCGAGAGGCATGGTGGGGACATCCCGGGAAAGCTGCAGGGAGCTGACGCAGGGGACAGCCGGATGGTTCACGATCCGGGGAAGAAGGGGGCTGGGTTGGAGAGAGGGGCTGTTTCCCCCCCTTCCACACACACACACCCAGTCTCTTCTACCTGCGCATGCGCGCCTGGGTCAGAAAACAGCCTGTGCTGGCTTCTCGTGAAAAACAAACACTGCAGGGCTTTCAGGGAGCAGGCTAACCTTGACACAGTTGCAGCAGTCACTAATAGCAGGCAATATGCCTGTTCTTGGGGGACTGTTGCAGTTGCTAAGATACTGGCAGCCATGTGAATGGAAATGGGTCAGTAAACCTGTGGAGAGATAGTGTGACACTGGAACCACCGCAGCTGCTTGCGCCCACATCCAAATCCCACCCTTTCAATATTTATCACTCCCTGCCTTCGCCTCCTTCCTGTTAGCGATTTTCCACCTTCCCAGGCTAGAGAGGAGCCCGGGCCGTGTACCCGGAACAAGCACCAGTGCTCAGCCTGGGATAATTAGCAGGCCCTGGAAATCCCAACTGGAACTGCTGAGACAGAAGGAAAAATAAAGCCCCCTTGGACTCCCCCCTGCTCCCCCAAAGCAGGATGAAACCGGTTCTTGAGGAGATTTAACAGGAAACAGGCTATAATCCCTTGGTAGGAAAAAGGGTGAAAAGGTCAATTTACTTCTGTCCCTCATTTAGGCACCGTGGTAAAATTACACACTAGCAGGCGGACTTGCAGTGGAAGGGCTAGAAGGAAAACAAACCTAGCTACCTGTGGCCCATGTCTCTACCCCCATCCTCCGGATCTGGACCAGGTGCTGGGAGGCGGGGCTGAGACCTTCCCTTTGCAGTGGATTCAAACCGTGCTGGGGCCAGCATGGATGCTGGCGGAGAAGGCTTGCCCCTGCAGGGAGCCAGGCTCTGCCATCCCACGCACCCGCGCGCTTCCGATCGCAGGCACCGGCCCGAACTGGGAGCCGCTCCACCGATGGCAACGGTTGCTACGCTAGCTCTGAATCAGGCCCCTGGCCTCTCTCGTGCCCACGTGCTCCTGGGGCCGGATCACTGGCGGATGCCAACTGGCCCAGATCTACTGACGTCAATGGGGCTCCGTCGAGTCACATCAGTAGAGGATCCTCCGACCCCAACACACCAACATCCCTTCAGCACCACTGAACACGGGGTCCCCTAGCAATACAGAGGCCCTGCCAAAAGAGAGATTTAGCTATCCAGACAGGTGTCCGCGTTCCCCACGCCCCAGGGATCTGTCCATTTGTCTGTCTGAGAGCTTTCTCAGGTTCTGTACAGCCCACAAAGCCCCTTTCCCTAGTTTCAGCCCAACACACGGCCTGGCTGTGGGCTGGAGCTGGGCATGGGGAAGGGGAACGCACAGCGCCTAGCGCTTCTGGGTCACTCAGAACAAAGCTCCGGGCCCCTGCTGTCCTCCCAGCATTACTGCAGTCAGGAGGTGCCCTCGGCCTCCGGGATTCTCCGCTCTGGGCCGCTCGGACCCCAGAGGCTCTCCAGGGGCTTTATGTAACTGGGGCACAAGCACATTATCTCCAATCACAGATAGGGCCCTCACTCCCCAACCCATCCCTCAGTGGGGTGAGAACATCTGGTCTGTTGAAGGGAGCTTCCCCCACCCACCCCACCAGCCCCATTTGCAGAGGGTAGGACACAGTGCAAGGCCCCCTCCTCCTTGCCCACAGCTGCTCTCTGCGAGGCCTGGATTTGTCCCAGTACAGAGGCCTGTGCTGTGTCCCCAGCAGAGCTGAGAGCGCGTTATCATGAACTCTCCCCACCCATAGGTCTCCAATCACTTCACAAACGGATCAGTAGCTGCCCTTCCCCATTTCAGAGCTGGGGAAACTGAGGCACATAGCACGAGCTGACTTCACTTGCCCAAGGCTGCAGAGCAGAGAACCAAGCCCACGTCTTGTGAGCGCCTACCACACTGGATCGTTGTCCTATTAGGGGAGGCAGCTTAAATGCTCCAGAGATAGTCCCCACACGGCTCCCAGCAGCTTGTGTTCTTCACTGCACGGTCCTGCAGCTCACACAGCGGCCATCCCACCATCCTCGTCAGGGTGGGACCAGGGGGTCTCGGCAGCTGCCAGCTCATTCGAGCTGGCCCTGGCACGTATGAGGCGTCACCCTCGATTCCCAGGGTTAAAGTAAATGAAGCCGTGCAGAGCGGCCCGGGCGGGGAAAGAGGATCTCTCGGCTTGTTTCTTTCACCATGAGACTAGGAGAGTCTGAGTCAGCCGTTCGGGATTAGCCCCCAGAGCTGTGATTTATGGGCCTCAGCCCAGCATCCGGGGGAGGAGGCAAATGGGCGGAAGGTGGGGAACTGGCTGCAGATCCGAGCGAGCTAATCTTCTTGCCTAATGGCTCTTCTGTTCCAGCCACTCGATACCGCACCTCGATACCGCACCCCCGTGCAGGTGGTTGGAGCAGAACGGTTGATATGGAGACAGAGGGAAGCACAGACTGTCTGGGTAAGGTGACATTCGACAGATGCCAGGCTCAGACTTGCTGAAGCCAGTATCCCCAGTCACATCCCTGCGGGCTGAGCCAGGGACAAGCCCGAGGGGGCAGGCGGGTACCCCAGCCATGCCTCGCACCGGCCCCCTGGTGAAAGGGCCAAGAGGGATTGTGCCAGGGTCCCCCTGCAGCCGGCTTGACCTTCCCCTCTGACAGACTCTTCTCAGCACTGGAGCAAAGCTGATCAATGATTTACAGCCCCCTGCAAGTGCCATTCAGCCATAGGCTTAGGAAAATGGAGCGGTGTGGGTTAGAAGAAGAGATCCAGGCTGGGGTGCTTCCTTCTGCCCCCCAGCTAGTAAGGGCGAAGCGGCTGCTAGAAGCTAGTGGCCCCCGCCACACTGGCTTTAGGGTCCTGTTTAAACTAGGTTTAAAAGGTTTGGTTGGCCGGGGAAGACCTTGTTCCCAGACTAGACAAGGGTCTGCCCTTGCTCCCCACCGGGCGGGGCAAGCTGTGGGCCCACTGAAGCCAACGGGCGTGTTGCCATCGACTGTACATGGTTGGGATGTCCCCAGTTTAAGGCAGGGTTTGACGCCTGGGTTTGCACCCCCTGAACGGTGCTAGTGGCTGATTGAGCTGGGCTCCTGTTGAGTGAAGGCTCAAATCCCAGCCCAGGCAGAGCCCCAGCTAGCCCAGAGCCATCTCGCTCTCTTTTCTTGTGTGCCCAGGATGAAACCTGGGCACTGCTCGTTCCGTCTCCTCCATCTGCACAGTGTGCCAGTTCGTTACAAGCCCCAGCCGCAGGACTTGGTGCGTGAGCTCGAACCTAGAGACCCGTGCTCTGAGCTCCAGCCATCCCCAGGTCAATGACTGCTGTGGAAGCTGCTCCCAGACCTCCACCGCTTCCTTCCTTCCCACGGCATAACATCCACCTGGACCCATAGCTCCTCCTGCCCACCCCCATGGCAGCAAGACAGCAAAATGCTGCTGCTGGCCACTTCAGGGACTGCCCTGGCTACAATGGCCATGGGGCCCCTGGGCTGTCAAGCTAACAGGATGCGCAGAATGACGAGCATGGAGCAAGAGAAGGAGAATTAGGAGCGGACGTACCGGAAAACCCAGCAAAGGAGAAACTCAACTAGTTCGCTTTTAACTCATCACCCCCATGTTTCACAGTCCCCACTTCCCTCATGCTGAGCAGCGGATCCCACCGCTCACGAGCGGACAGACTGATCCACAGGTCAGCTCTGGAGCATCCCAGTCTCCGGTGTAAGTGAATGCACAGAGACCTAGGCGTGCAGCTGGCTGGGGGGATCGCTCCCTCGTGGCCAGAGGGGGAGAAACCTGCCTCTCAGGTCTAGGAAGCTGACCCCAAGCCTGTTTCAGCGCATGCATAAGAGGGGAGCCCCTGGGCTTCTGTCCATCTCAGCACCAAGACACAGGTGGATTCCCAAGAGGGTGGCTCAGTCCCTGGACAGGGAGGGTGTGGGAGCACTGCAGATGCTCTGCATTCATCCCAGGCAGTGACCCAAAGGATGGGCCTGGGCAGGGACTGGAACAGCCCCTCCCCGGACAAGGCGCTGGCAGCTGGGCTGCAGGCACTTGACGAGGTCAGGATGGCAGGGGCTGTTGCGGATCCAAATGGGGATGAATCAGCGCATTGCCTGGGCACCCAAGACCAGACGAGGCACAGGAGAGACCCAGCCCTGCCGCACCAGGGGGGCTGCCGTTCAGGGCCGAGGGGCCTCGACAGAGCTGGGAGAGGGTCAGGAATGAAGCGCATTAGCAGCGCTGAGTGGGGAACCCAAGACTGGCCTTGCAGGGGGGCAGCAGACGGATGTGCATTAATGGAGCTGTTGAGTGGACCGAGCGCCACCTGGAACAGCAGGGGCTGCAGGTCAGGATTACAGCTGGGTGGAATCTGGGACTGGAGAAGGAGGGGATGCGGCAGCAGCAGGTTTGAGGGGCAGTGGCAGAGCTGGGCAGGGGATGCTTTGCACCCCTGCTCCCTCCACAGCGCTCCCTTGTCAGAGTGCCCAGTTCACCCGATTTTAAGGTAACCAGTGACTGACAATGCCAGGGGTGGGTTACCTCGGCTACTCATGTCACGCAGAGACATGTAGCACCGAGACGCCAGGACCAGCCTCCCACCCCGAATTTCCTCCCCAGGGTTTCAGGCTTGTTAGCGAAAAATCCGTTCTGCTTTTCCTTTCTTCCCCCCACTTCTCTTTCTTTGCTTCCTTCCTTTTCTTCCCTCTCTCCCCCACTGAGGAGCAGGAGAGAACCTGCAATTACACGGAAAAATGAAGCCCCTCTCTGCGCCGCGGCTGCTGCATCTCGCGCTGAGATCAAAGGGACGCCTCGCGGATCAGCGAGCCGGGGCAGGAGAGATTCCCGTCACGCAAAAATCCCGGAGACAACTTCCTTATCTCGACAGAGAGGGAGATGGCCCCAGTGCCCTCTTTGGCACCAGCGATGGCATGGGAGGCAGCCCCCCCCCGCTAGCAGAGCATACGCAAGGCCCTGGTGCCCAGCCTATGCAATGCCCTTCCCCAGCCTGTCTCCTGCAGTGCCCTGCTGGCTAGGGCAGGAATCAGTCATGCCTGGTATGGCCCGCTGCCTTTCTGTGCTCCCTGGACAATCCTCCACCCCTGTTCCGTTCCCTGCAGTAACCGCTTTTACTTTGCCCATGAATTGTCAGTGTTATTTGTAGTCTAGCAGCACCCAGAGACCTCAGCCAGGACCAGGGCCCTATTGTGCAAGGTGCTGCACAGACGCAATACACAGATCCCGAGAGCTTACAATCTAGTATTAAGAAGAACTATAAGGAGAGGAAAAGAGGAGCAAAGATGAAGGCGCAAGCCTGCCGGTGCCTCCTCCTCCAGCCAGCCCCGAGTCACCCCCCGAGGGCCTCCACTGCCCCCTTGCCATCACTAGGTGCCCCGCTCTATTTGGGCACTTCTGGATTCTTGCAAAGGGAAACAACAGAAAAAGCAAGCTGGGTCAACTCCCCATTCAGTCTGTTTGCTGAGACTAGCGAGCCGCACCGCTCCGGCAGAACAGGCGCAGCCAGGGTGCCTGCCGCCGCCAGGGTTTGTTTGGGAAGCAGCCACCCCCGAGGCGAGGCCAAAAGCCAGCTTGGGGGGCAGGGGAGGAACTCTGTTTTGGGGGAGGGGAGCACAGTCTGAAGTCAGACTGGACACCAAGGCTGCCAAATTCCATCCTGGACTCTGCCTCTAACTTGCCGCGTGACCTTGGGTAAGTCCCAGACTGAGTGTGAACGGTGCTCTGCCGCCGTGCGGGGGTGTGCGGGGGTGTCACCAAGTAGTGCTTGCAAAGCAGTTGAGGCTCCTCTGCCAGGGGCCAGAGCAACATGCAGCAGGGTTGGGATCTGTCTGATGAGTCACGGACAGGGGTTCACCATCTTCTCTAGAGCCTATGCAGCGGGCATGTGCCGGCAGGAGGAGCAGCTCCGTCACTGGCACAGCGCCTCCTGCAGGTCAGGTCCCTCATTGGCAGCACCTTATGCTCCCGCTGCCCCAGGTGGAAATGGGAACCTGCTGGCGAGACGGGAGAAAGGCCAGGAATGCGCCTGGCTACGGAGACAACCTGGAGGCCCAGGAAGCCACTGCCCAGCTTGATACCCCAACAGCACAAGCAGCAGCTCCTTCCACGTCAAAAACAGGGAGCAGGGAAGACAACATCCCCACGGCTTTCGGCTACAAGCCCACACAGAAGGCCAGGAGTCAGACTTCCCACTCCCTCTGCCCCAGGCCACTGCACTTGGACTCAGGTTCGCTGGGCAAGTCTGAGGCCTGCTAATAAGATTAGCTGTTTCTCCGCATCCCTAGCACGGGCCCAGGAGCCATGTCAGGTGGGCACTGGGGTCAAGGAGATGCTGTGGCCTGGAGCTACCAAGGTGCCCGGCTCTGGAACTGCAAACCCAGGGCCTGCTTTCTACCTTAGCTGGCTGCCCCCTGGCAATAATGCACAAGCCAGTCCCCGGGACCCCTCTCCGGCCCTTCTGCCTGGTTAATTACAGAGGCTCTGCAGGTAAATAAGTGATAAACAAACCTTCCCAACTGCAAAGATCTCACTCCCCGCCACCAGCTGCCTGTCTGGGACATCCCAAGGAACCCATTCCTGTGGCGATGAGGTGCCAGGTGCTCAGCCCCCTGGCAGAGGAGGGCACAGATGAAGAGAGATGCTGCTCCCTTCCCCTCTAACTCCTTTGCCGCGCTTTGTTCCCATCTCCCCGCCATCAAAGGCAGAGGGCTCTCTAGTTCAGCTCCAAACTCCACTTCCAGATTTTCCCTGTGACCTTCAGCTACCTGGCTCCTGCATTGCAAGATGCCCCCTTCTGATCTCTTCTCTCCCCCTTCATCCCCCCCACGCCCGCCCGAGGGAGCCAGAGTGAGCATCTGCATAGCCAAGTACTAAATCTAAGGGGGAGAAGCTGGGGAGGGGGAGGGGGCAGCCTGCACCTGGATGCATTAGCGGCTCCAAACCCCAGAAAAGGCTCGTTTTGTACAAAGCCTGTCCCAGGACATTAATCCGGGGCTGCCGAGAGTGGCGGAGCCAGGAGCCTGCAGGGTTCTCCACGCACCGCTGCTTGTGCTCAGCTCACTGCATGCCCTGCAAACTCAGCACACCCACGGATGCTGCAGATCTCTGCCCTTCGGGGCCTGTGGCATCACCGCACTAACTTGTCTCTCTGCAACACAGGCCCTGACGGGAAGAAGGCTCCCAGTGCTATCACTTTTAACCCTTCTCCATCCCCTGTGACTAGCTTTGTGTTGTACAGCGCCTAGCACAGTAGGGCACTGATCCACCAGCGGGGCCTGTAGGTGCTATCACACTACAGATAAGTAACAATCTGCCTCCCCCATCCCCCAGGCCTCCCAAATTGCATTGGAGATCTACAGAGGTAAAACCACAAACATGAACCATCCCCTGTAACCAGAAACACGGGTGCAACCACAGCTCCTGCCCCATTACAGGACTAGGATGGGAAGAACCCGGATGTTAAGATCTAAGGGGGAGGGAGCCACATGGCAGGCGCTGCAGAGGAGATGGCTCCTGGTGCGAAGGGGCAGACGGGAAGCAAATAGTGGATGAGCCAAGGGAGCAGATGAGGAAGCGGAGCGGAGGTCGACCGGACCAAGTCCAGCCAGTGTTTTGCAAACAGGCTGGGCACTTGAGGGGCTGATTTTTTTTCAAAAACAAACATTGAAGCCAACACGCTTTTCCCAAGCAACAGTCCGACCGGGGAAATGCGCACCCGAGCCCCTGGTCTCGGGCACGTCCCAGTGTCGAGAAATCATAGGCACCTCCCACCATGCTCCATGCCAGGATGCAGTTGGGGAGAAAGGCATCCTATATGTCTCAGGAGGGGAGGGGACAGGGTCGGACAGAAGGAAGCAAAAGCCAGCGTCTCTGCTGTAGATCGCGCTGCGAGAGCCGAGGGCAGCCTCCCAGCCCACGGCATGCCATGAAAAAAAAAAAAAGGCAAACAAACGGATGGAAAAAACCCCAAGAGCCAAGGTTCTTCGATCCAGTGTCCCCTCCGCCCAGCCCTGCTCCAATCCAGCACCTTCCTCCCCAGCTCCCGCTCGCTTCGGACACCCGCCCCCCCAGCCACCGGGGAGGCAGCAGCTTTGTCTCATTGGCGGCGCTTTCATTAATGATTATTTAAAGTTCTCTCCTCTCCCCCCTTTGGCCGCCCTGTGCTCTCTCGCGCTCTCTCGCGCGCTCATTCTGGTATTTGGTGTGTTCTCCAGCTGCAGGAAATTCCTGATGATCTCCATCATGCAGGCTCTGCTCGCAATCTCTCGCCTTGCCAAGTCTCCCCTAAAGGACCGACATGTGTTGGGCATCCAGTACACACGACGTCATGGTTCTCTCCCCCCACCACCTTCCCGCTTCCTGACATGGATTTGGATTCTCTCTCTCTCTTTTTTTTTTAAACTTAAGTTCCAAACCCAAGAGCCCTGTACCCAGAGAGAGCGCGGAGAGGCAGCTGCATCCATGCGGCAGCAGCTGACGAAAGCCAGCCATGTACATTTCCCTGCCTGCCTTTCCCTCCGTCTTTCCCTGCAAGATCGCTCCTGATCTTATTTTAATTCGTCTCAGACGGTGTTGGAGTGTTATTTTAAGAGAGAGGATATGCACAGACATTGTGTTTTCTGCTTTTTTCCTGGCCCCAAGCCAGTCTCTCTGGGCTGTCAGCTACCCACTGTGTTACAGTCACGTGTGGGAAGAGGCAGCCAGAGCCAGCTTCAGAACTCCTGGTAGCAGCATGAGAATCAAGTGTGCACTTTCTTCCCTCTGTATGTGTCTGTATTATTGATAGCGTCTCTCTCGCTGAGTTATCCATAATGTATCTTAATACCTGTCCATCTGCAAATGATGTATATTGGTGTGGGCACACAACGCCGGTGTTAACCGGTCAGTATGCACAGATCCCAGAATCTCAACACACAGCACAGGGAGAGGGAGAGAAATACCACTCAACGCTTCGCGCCAAAACTCGGCCCAGACAATCACTCCCGAGCCCTGCTTGCAGCACACCTGTGCCCATTCTATGGATGGGGAAGCAGAGGCTGGGAAAACCTAATGGGCTGGTTTTCAGAGCACTCAGCAGCTCTGCTTAACTTAGAATAAATAGGAGCTATACTTATCTCCTAGAACTGGAGGGGACCTTGAGAGGTCATTGAGTCCAGCCCCCTGCCTTCACTAGCAGGACCAAATACTGATTTTTGCTCCAGATCCCTAAGCAGCCCCCCTTGAGCACTGAACTTACAACCCTGGCTTTAGCAGGCCAATGCTCAAACCACTGAGCTAACCCTGCCCCTAGTGGACATTTGGGTGCTCTGGAAAATCAGGTCATCAGCAACTTGGCCAATATTACACAGGGCATTGGTGGCGGCGCCAGCATTTGCCTTCAAGACACTCCTGGGTTCCTGGACCATTCTGCAGCAATGCCACCGCCTCAGAAATCTTCCACAGCGCACCCTCGAGACGCTAGGGCATGTGTACATCACACGCCGTGCGCGTGAGACACGAGCACTTTTGCTAGAGCAAGGCAGGGATTTGCATACGCACAGCCCGAGGAGCGCATTCAGCTCCAGCCTGCGGGCACATGCACTTGGGAAAACACAGGCCTGTCTGTACACACGCAGCTTAGCCCAAAAACATGGGATTGCGGGCCCAAGCCCTTTGTGGCTTTGCAGAACATGCAGCTGGCCCAGGATGCTTTGCAGAACCAAATCTACAGGGGATTTTGCAGAATCAAATACATAACGGGCGCATCTCTGTTTAAGTATTTCCACAGCTCCCATTTCAGTCACTTCTGGGCACCTCGTAACACGTGTGAAACAGCAAGCCACCCAGACCAATAATGCAACTTCGAATCTGACCAGCACCCGTCACCAGAGACCCTTTTTGCAGATGGGAAAACCTGCATCCCAGAAGGGGCTGGGATCTGCCCAGGGTCACCCAGCCAGTAGAGAACAGAGTCAAGACTAGAACCCAGGAGTCCTGATTCCCAGGAGCGCGCGTAGCACATACAGTGGACTTGATTAAAATACTGACCCGCCCCCCCCAGCCTTCCCCTAACTGGGTGCCAGTCTAGGGTCTCTGCATATGTTTATTTGTCCCCCTAGGACGGCAGGACAACAAGGACAGATGGATGCAGGGGTCACACAGGAGCCAAACCCCTCTCTGAACGTGAATGTTCTGCTCTTGTCTCCAGTACAATGCTTCAGCTTCTCTTCCGTCAGGCTGCAAACACCCCTCCCCCAGCCAAGCCAGCAGACCAGGAAAGAGACCCCGAGGAATAGCCTGAAACCCTCGGCAAAGCATTCATCCGGCCATGAGAACGCGAGCAGGGAGCACCGGGCCAGAGCGAGCACTGCTGAGACACAAAGCACCCTCACTGCACCGCACCGGACTCACGCTAAGACACCTCCCCTTTTCCTAGAGCCTCTACTCAGGCTGCTTAGCACTAGCCCTCCCTGCATGGTTTCAGGCCTCCCCCTCCTCACTCCAGCACCCCCGTGCCCCCAAATCAAAACACTGGATCTGGATCCTCCTGGGACTTGCGGAGTTGGGAACTGGAGCTAAACTTCTTGGCTGGCCAAACCCATGTCCCAGACACACCCAAACCTTGAGGAAGTTCTGATCCATACTCTGTTCTGAACAGGAACTCTGCAACTTGGGCCTCGCTCGCCAGGCTCTCTGCCAAGACCTGCTAGGAGCAGCAATATACAGGTAGTGCACGGCATTCAGTGCCTACACGTGTGTCTCTCTCTCACACACACACACACCCCCTTAGGTTGTCACCTTTGGAGCAGGGTTTTTTTGTTTTGGGTTTGTACAACACCTGGCTCAATAGGGCCTGGCCATGCCTGGGGGTCCTGGCACAATCAGAAAACAAATAATAAATATCTTCCTCGCTTCTTACGTTGCTCACGGTTGTTCAACTTATTTGGTCTTTTTTTCATTTGTGTTAAACACCTGTTGTGTCTGGTTATATGGCAAGTGGGAAGCAGGGCCAGGTCTGTGCGATATCCAACACATCGGGACTGAGACGCTGGGCACCACACTACAGACGCACACACACAGAGCATACACTAACCCGCAGAGAGGTACACGTTTGAAGCCATCCCTTTCCCCTCCTCGGCCAAGGTGCTCAGGGCCCCGTTCAGACAATTGCAATAATAAAGAGGACGATTAAATCGTCATAAGTCACATCAGAAAAAAGAGCCCAAACGCCTAAAAGGACAACCAAAGTGGCACCGTTTCTATAGCGAGGAAAGAACGGCTGCCATGAAAGGAGGAGCCCAACTGGCTGACACAGATCCCGACTGCGGTGATCTCCAGCCGCCCCGTGGTATGTGTGCGAATAAAATTGCTAACAGTGCAGGCTGGAACGTGTTAGCTCATTAACCCTCAGCCCAGCCACTGCCTGTCCCAAGATGGGTCCAAATCCGTAGCTGGTTTTGGAACCTAACACTTGCATCCCCCAGCAGGAAGCCAGCAGCTGAAATCTCCCAAGGCAAGGCCTTGGCCCCAGCTGCCGGCTGCTTTTCTGACTGAGTTTCCAGAAACAGGGCTTGAAGCAACAAAAAATGAGGCCCAGTTCTGGCCTGGAATGTAAGCTCCGGGCTCTGGCCGAGTCGGTGGGAGCAGCCATTGTGGTCCCACAGAGAAAGCCTTCCTATATTCTCCTCCATCTGAAGTCAGTTTCCTTGGGGAAACGGGAGCTGGAATCCAGCAAGTGAAATTAATAGGAGCTCTAGGCTTTGCATTTCTGGATTCTGGTTCCCGTTTCTGCTGCCGGCTGTTGTTTCCATGGAAACTGGCATTGGACCTGGGAAAATAAGGTTAGGGTTTTCAAAGGGAGGCTCTCTTCTAACTCCCTCTTTCCTGATTTTCAGCACTCCGACCCTCCCTTTTCCACAGAGGGAGGCAGTGGGGAAAATCCACCAGAGCAAGGACACAATCTCCCTTGTAGATTTCAGCTGCCTGCTGAGAGGTGGCAGAGACGCTTCGGATACGAACTTCAGTGCTACAAATTGGGGGAGGAAGAGCACATTTTACGCTACGATGGTAACACTTTGCGTTGTGAAGCTGCCTTTCACTTGGGGACTCCCCAGCCCTCTGCAGATGGTCATTCACCTGCAAATTTATACTGGCAGCCAGAACACCGCCAGTATCTTGGCGGGTTAGTTAGCACCCCCGTTCTATGGATGGAGGAACAGAGAGGGGGCAGTGACTGGGGCTACATAGCAAATCAGTGGCAGAGCTAGGAAGAGAACCCAGGAGTCCCAGTTTTCATTTCCCCTGCTCTAACTGCTATTCATATGCTCCTACAACTTTAAAACATGCGTGAGTATGTCTGACACACATCTCATATCCTAAAGCGACAACATAAGAAGTGAAAATACTATTTTGTAAGTTCCTAAAGGCAGTCACGATCAGGTCCCCATTGTGCTGAGTGCTCTTCAAACATATAATGAAAGACAGTCCCTGCCTCCATTGAACCAGGATACCCAACAGCTAGAGTAAAAGCCACTGGCATCTGGGAGTCAAGATTCCTTGGTTCTATTCCCATGTCCTCCACCGAGCCCCCCGTGTCATCGTAGAAAAATCCCCACTCTGCTCGCTGCCTCAGTTTCCCCATTTGTTAAGCAGGGGTCAGGCGGTTGCCTCAAGCTGTGATGATTAACAAATGGACTTTTTTTAAAAGCAGTTGGAGACCCTCGCAAGCAAAAGTGCTCCAGACGTTCCAATTATTCTCACTGCGCACGCACACAACCATGCAGGGTTGTCACCCGGAGACACACAGCTGCAAAACCCCACTCAGCACGATGGCAGCAGCAGATCCTCCAATCACAGGCATCCGACTGGGAAAATATTTTATTTTAGGTCTCCGGGGTCCTTTCTGGCCCATGTCCAGAGACGGCATTCTAAAATAAAACTCTCCGCCCAGAACCTTTTCGTAAGCTCTGACACCCACAGCCACTGTGCTTCTACAGTCCCACCAGCTGATCTGCCAGCACTAGTCAGTGGCGCTGGGCTGTGGATGTACCATTTTCCCCACAATATCAACACTTGGCTCTCATACAGTGCTCTTCACTAGCACTTTACAAAGGAGAATCAGTAGCATTACCTCTATTTTACAGATGGGGGAAACTGAGGCCCAGATAGGGGACATGATTTGCTCAAGGTCACCTAACAGGGCAGGGGTAAAGCTGAAAAGAAACCCCCGATCTCCTGAGTCTCAGCCCTCCAGTTTATTTAAAATCTGCACTAATAAAAAATCATCATAATCAAGATCTCTTTCATGGCAGCAAGATGATTTCAAAGGGCAAAGTTAGACCCAAGTACCCCATGGCTCAAGTGGTTTCAGCCGCTCAGCGTTTGGCTTCGTCTCCCACAACAGGCCCGTATGTGCTGCCCCAACCACAAAGCCCACTTGGGTTCCTGCACAGGTAACCCAGGCTGCTGGAGCATTCCAGCCCAGTGAAGTCAATGGGCCGGAGTCTCAGCTGGTGGAAATCACAACCGCCGCGGAGCTACAGCAATTGAATTTCACCTCCACTCTGGAACGCATGACCGTGTCTGAGCACGACTGCGTCCCAGCATGGCAGGAACCTGGGTTATGTTCACATGAAGTGCTGGCAAACTGGGTGATGAAACGATGCCATCAACACGAGGTGGGGACCAGGACCACAGAACGGACTGAGATAATTCACTAGGCTGCGTCTCTGCTAGTTCCTTTAGGGGTTCTCCACAGAGGTGGCACTGCCAGTGGCAGCAATGAGAGGAGAGCACTAATGTAGGCAGGGGTAGATCTGCTTGGAGCAGGATTAAGTGAGAGTGGTTAAAAGTGCTGGTGCCCTGTCTACACTACTGCTACCACCTGTGTGCCAGTTTCTTCTGGACGAGCAGCAATTGTTCTCTTCGGGGGTGGGGTCCCAAGCCGGAGTCTATCTCCTCTGCCCAACTCGAGCTGGGGAAAAAACTCTGACTTCATCTTTGCTGCAGGATCCCCTTCCGCCCAGTCCAACCCCAGCTCGGGGCGTGGATGCTGTTGCAAAACTCCCCTCCTTCCCAGAGGCCGGCAGCACAGACTTATCAAACAGCAGGGAGCTCATCCATTGAAAAGCTTTCCAGAATGGCTGCAGGCAGCACCATTTTCCATTCCGGTGCAGACGAGGCTTAACTCCCCTCACAATCCCACCCCACCCCATTTCAGCCGTGCATGAAACCGATCCAGGCTAAGGGCCATAAGTCAGGTGAAAGTCAGTGAGAGTTGGGTGCCTAAACCCCTTAGGCTGCTTTGAAAAGCCCAGCTCTAGTTAGAAGACAAATCCTGATGCAACTTTCCTCCTGCGCGGGTCTCTCAGAACCTTAAAGCCACCCTGCCATAGGGCAAAGGGCACAGTATTCTGGGCTCTGATAAAAAGCATGATCTTCTTGTTAAAAATAAATTGCAATAGGAACACAGGGCTCGCTAGACTGAATCAAACCCATGGTTCATCTAGCCCCGCGTCTCGGCTCTGACAGTGGTCAGCGCAAGCTGCTTCACAGAGCAAGCCTTCTGACTCCACAGATCACAAGGCAGGAGACCCATGAATGAGTTTATACACATCTCTCCGTGCTCTGACAGGATCATAGAATGCTCCAACTTCCCTCTTGTGGTTACTCCAGTGAAAGAAGCAAACAGGAGACTTGGGTGCATTAATAAAGAGACAGGAAATAATGCAAGACAGATTAGATTGGGCAGAAGGTCGGCTGTGGCAGCCTGATAGTCAGGAAACTTGTTTGGGGATGGGAAAAGTGGGGAGGGACAGTAGCTTACAAGGGCTGTACAGCTGACAAGCTGTTTGTCTAGATTGGTTCATCTGGCCTGCCTATTTATACTGTAGGTTTGGTGCGCCAGGAATAGTTTTTTCTATGGGTTTGTACAGCCTCTGGCGTAATGGTGTCCTGCTCCCTGGTTCAGGTTCCTAGGTGCTGCCAGAAGACAACCGCTAAGGTCAACCAGGGCTCACTCATTTCCAGCCATGGACAGAATTCCGTTCTCTAAAATCACACCTGCAATTGCCCCGGTACAAACAGGAGCAGAACAGGGGTAGCTCCAACACCCAAGTTCAGCTGCCTCAACTTAAAGGGGCAGGAGAGGTTGAAGAAAGGTTGGCAAGTTGAGGATGGGAATGGCCCAGGCCCAAGAGCTTCAGAAATTAGAGGGTTATTTACATTTTAAATGAGGCAGCTTAGTACACAGATCTGCAATTGCAAAGGGCAGATCAGATGCTCGTTTGCTTTGCAGAACCATCATCACAGAACGAGGGGGTCGCTCAAGATTGAGCCAGGTAAAGACATTGCTGCTTCAGACACTGTTCCTATGGGAACTGCTGCCACTGGAGGTTTCAAGGTCATGTGCCGTGGCTGGATTTTAAAAGGGCTGGATAATTTTTACCACCACTATCCGTTATATACATGGTAAGAAGGATCCAGTTCCAGGCTTCAGGGTAGGAGCTGGGCACCTCAAGGGTCAGGAAGAAGTTGCTCCTACTTCACCATCTACTGAGATACACAACTGATCAGGTGCTTTATGGAACGATGCTTGTAGGCCACTCTTAGATGCTAGATTGGCCACTGGTCGGGGAAACCCTAGTTTCCTATGGGATTAATTAGACAGACATATACACAAAATAGGAGTATTTCTAATTATTTGGATTGCAGGCATATTCTCGAGGCTCGAGGCAGGATCAGGGCACTGCTGTGTGAGGTGCTGCTCAGATGGAGCAGGAAACGCCCTCTGCCCCGAAAAGGTCACGCTCTAAATAGCTCACACCGCGGTGCCTGTGCATAAACCTGTTCCGCTGCCAGCTAAGAATGAAGTCACATTTCATGGCCCTGATGTCAATACTACAAAATATCAGTTTGTGGCTGACTGGAGAACTGGGAGGAAATTGTCAAAGGTGAATCGTATCCTGATGGACTGCGTTCCTGCCGTAAACCCTGCTAAGAGCCGCTCCTGCGCTGCCCCGAACTCGGGCCAGCACAAAGGGATCTCGGAACATTTCCCACATACCACAGCAGCCCTGCCCAAGGCAAATATCACGGCGAGGCCAGCCCCATGCAGAGGGAGGGTGCATCCACTCGAACGAGATCAGACCAGGGGATGGCAAGAGTCCCTCCTGCCCTCAATGGCTATGAAGGCTGCGGCATGTATACGCATCTTTCAGCACTCCTCTGACCATAATCCAACCCCCTTGAGCTTCGCTCTCCTGGTCCCTGAGAGTGTGCCAGATTCCACAGGCTACCGCACGTACACTAGGCCCTGACCCCACAGCCCTTCCTCCTGGGAGTAGGCACGTGGGACTCCAGGACTAGGACCCCAGTTTTCATATACCGGGATTGCCCTGCCCTCTGTCAGGGTGTAGCCTCTTTCTGTATCTCCAAGGATGGCTTCTGCAGAGCCCTATCCAGACATGCTGGCTATTGCGTGGCTCCAACGTCCCACAGCGATGCACTCAGATGTCTAGCATTTTTGGCTGCTCTTTTCAAGAGCCCCTGAGACACCAGGGGCCTGGTTTCAGGAAGTGTGTAGAGCTGCTTAGGTCTGGCCCCTCTGAGAACCAGGCTTAAGGTGTCTCAAGCTGGACCCACGAAAACAGAGGTACCCTTCTATCTCCAGGGCCTGAGCTTGTCTCCCACAACTCCCTGCTTGGTGAAGGTGGTTCGTGTGATCTGCCCGGGAATGGACAGAGATAAGGTGAGGACAGACAGCCGCTCTCCTGATTAACACCTTCTAATATCTGGGAGGCCTTTGGCAATGGAGCAAGAGACCCCTGGCTTTGCCCACAGCGAGGTCTAGGACAGGGTCACTGTTTCTTTGTCCACGGAGCTCCAGCATCCCTGATGCTTTGGTCCTAGGATGTCGATGACTCTCAGTGTGGAATAGGGTTAGCTCGGCTGTCCCAGCGGTGGGCCTCTTCCGAGCACAGGCCACCCTTGTCCCTCATTATAATTGGAGGAGAGCCCCACGGAGCACTAGGTTTCAATCTTGACTCCAGCTGAATGATGACCCCTGTCTCCCCAGAGGTCATCCCCCAGCCCCCCGTTCCTCCAGCCTTCCCAGCTCACTCCGAAGAAAAGGAATGTGCATGAAAACAGAAGCTTTGTGCTTTTTAAGGTATCCTGCAAGACTGCTGCTCCCTGCCCACCTGACATCCGAATCCTATTGGTGCAGAGGGGCCAGATGCCCCTGAGCAGGGACAGGCCCCGTTTTGTAAATAACGCAGTGCTCTCCCGAACCCAAACCTTGCAATGGAGTTCAAGGCACAAGCCCTTTTGTTTGCCCAGAAGTATCCCTGTCAGTAGCTTCCCAGCACAGGCAGGCAACAGAACTGGTAGCTGTAGACATGAACTGCAGTGTTTAGGCTCCATCTCCATCGCTGCCTGGAATGACCTCAGCTGGCAGTGCCATGTGTCCAGGCCCAGCCATCCAGGCCTTTCACAAGCATTGGCTGCAACGCCGGGGGACAAGCCCTTTATCTCGGCTCTGACTGAGTGGATGCCTCGTATAATGGATTTCTCCCTCCTGTGGCTAGGGGGAAAAAACCACCCAAACAAAAACCCAGGCTGCTGCTCCTAACTCTGTCCCGCATGCGGAAGTTACCCAAAAGCCTCTGCTCCCAGCAACCGCACTGGGTGCCACAGGCATCCCACAAAGCACCGGCGCAGCTAGGCTGCGTGTACCGCGTGCGAAGGAGTGAAAGCATTTCCGTCAGATGCTAGGTTGGATTCACTGACCCGATACAAGGACAAGCAGGAACCAGCCACTCCATGCCAGTGGCGTCCTTGCAGCAGCTTGCTTGCCTAGTGTAGATGCACCCTGTGAAACAAAGATCCCATTCTCATGGCAATGTTCTTTACAGATAAAGAAGAGGCAAAGAGTAATGCATTGCAGATTCCTGGAGCCCGGCAGCACAAAGGGCGGGGACAATCTTCAGTTCACAGGGGGGTTGTAGGAACCTTTCCTCAAGTTTGAGTCACAGGAATTCGCATACATTCTCACACTCACTATGCATTTCTCTGAGTGAAACTGCAATTCAAGCTCCAAAATCCAAAAGAAATCCCCACGTTTCAGGAACTTTTGATACAGCCAGGCTCACGCAACAGGTTTGTTTGTAGAACACGGCTGCAGATGCTTTTGTGACTCTCTCTCTCCCTTTCTCCCTCTCCCCAAATGGAAAATGAAATTCATTTTCATTGACATTTTTCTGCAAACAGCTTCAGTTTCGGGCTACCAAAGCTGAAAATTTTGCAGGGATTTGGCTGAAAACGTTCATTTGCTAGAAACAGAAAATGTGTCGTTTCTTGGCAAAGCCACACCCCCTTCCTCCTCACCACCATTTGCTCAAAATCAACATTTTCCCACAGAAATTTCTATTTTGACCCCCCCGCCCCAAGCCATTTTCATCAAAAAAATATCCCTAACAAAATAATTCAACCAGACCGGTTCTCGGACCTCAGCCAAACTTCTGACATGAATCATTAAATCCCAGCAACTTTGGTGGAGCCTTGCAACAAGCATGTAGCGTGGTGTTACCAGACAGATCGATCGTGGTGGATGATCACGTGGACAAAGCAGGCAATGGCGAGCCTGTGTGACCTTGGGCACATCACTTCGCCTCTGCGTGCCTAATAATAACAACGATTCTTAGCTCTTCTATGGCACTTTTCATCAACAGCTCTCAAAGCACTTTACAAAGAACTCAGTCAATAGCTTCATTTTACACCCACCAGGCAGGTGGCAACACAGCCCAGGTATTCTGAGTCCTAGTCCACTGCTCGAGCCAGTTGTCCACACCATCTGCTTAAGTAAGGACACAGTAAGCACAAACGGTTCTATACACGTGCAAAGTACTATGGCAGTCATAGTGTTTCAGTATCTTCCACGCTTCCCACAAGGCATCTCTCTCCATGTTTGCCCAGGGCCTGGTAAAATGGGGCCTTGATCCTACTTTAAGGCCTGTGGACACAACCAGAATACAAATAATGAATTGGTAATAAATCAGCAGTAATTTGCCACAGTAATCTGCAAGTGCACTGCATCTGCAAACGTATCTGCTTATATGTGCATTTGCACGGGTGAGGGCAGCCGTTCCTGGGCTAAAGGAGGGGATTTACACATGCAAAGGGAAACACCAACAGCATAATTAGGGCTACCCATAAGAACTTTTCAAGCCCAGACTTGCCCAGGGCATAGCCCAGTCTGCAGGATCCCGTCCATGCAGTACCCTTAGACTCTGACCCATTTAGATTCCTAGTTCCGGATTGCTCCCCTCCTGCCTCTATGCGCTATGCTGCGAGTGACGCTCAGGGATGCAGAGAGAGGCTGATGGAGGGGGCTTGATGCACTAGCCGGGTTTCTTTTGCCACTGAATGTGGTGAATTATTTAAGCGCTTTTCAAACATTAATGAATGAATCCTCAGCCCCTCTCCCCAGCTCAGTATATTATCCCTCTTTTACAGATGGGGAAAGCGAGGCACGGCGCTGAAAGGGCTTGATTTTCAAAGGTGCTGAGCACAGCCAGCTCCAGGCAAAATCCCTCGTGGCTGCTTGGTCCATTATACGAGGAATCCACTCAGTCAAAACTGAGATAAAGGGCTCGTCCCCCGGCGTTGCAGCCAATGCTTGTGAAAGGCCTGGATGGCTGGGTCTGGGTGCATGGCACTGCAAACTGAGCTCATTCCAGGTAGTGGTGGAGATGGAGCCTAAATGCTCCAGTTCATGTCCACAGCACTCTGGTTGTCTGCCTCCTAGCCCTGCTCTAACCATGAGGTAGTGCTCCCTCCCTCGCTAAGCCACACGGCGCTCCTCTCCACGCTGGGGAGACACCTTCCCACCCGTGCACGGAGGGGTGGGAAGCTGGGCTATCCCGCACTCCCAGCCGAGGCAGGGGCAGGCAGGCAGACACTGAAGCCTAGGAGCTGTGCTCTCTGAAGAGGCTGGCTGTGCACCCAGCACTCGGGACAGGCAGTGCCTCCAAAGCCCTGCGGTTTGAGCGGATCTGGACTCACTTTAGGCACAGACACAGTTCTGCTCCCTCCCTGCCTCCCCACCAGCCCAGCCTGCTTTGCCGTTCACCAGACGGTTGGGCCGGAGGGTGAAATGTAACAGGGAGGCAGGCGTTTCCCTCCCCCACCACACCCCTGGGTCCCTGTTGTTGTCTCTCTCTCTGTTGCTCCCGGAAGCTGGTTCCAGACACATAGTTTGAATAAAGGTCTCTGCTTCCTTGCCAGCAGCAGGGCTCTCTCTGGTCGACTCCCCCCTGTGCACTTCCCCTTATCTAGGGGAGCCTCCCTGCCAAGAACACAAGGCAGGCAGGGGAGGGAGGGGGACTCTCCGAAAGTCCTGGTGCCATTAACCCTTCCCGGCTCAGCACATCCCTGGCACCTCTTAGCAACAGCCTCCTCAAAGCCTCCCACACTTGGATCCCCTGGATCAGGGAAGTCAAGGCCCTGGCGTGCACCAAGTGTGCGCGTGCTCGCAGACGGAGCCCTGGCCCAGCATCCCCTTGTGTTGCTTCCATTCTAGAGAGATTTAGGTTTCCTCTTTATCCCCCCACACCGGCAAGTTCAACTCTTCCATTCTTTGGACTGCTTTGCAAGGGAAAGATCTCTGGACGGACCCCACCCTCCAATGCTCCACAGTGCAGCAGGGAAAGGCTCTGGGGATCCCGCTGGTCCACAGCCCAGCTTCCCCTGAGTAACTGCAAGATGTTGTGAGGGTCTCCATGGATTCACCAGTGCCCCGGGCACCAGGGCTAGCTCTCTGCAAACCCATGGAGACCCTCACCACTCCCTTCCACCTCCACGTTCTCAGGACCCCATTGAAGTCAGCCCAGCAATTTGGCTGGATCGAGCGCAGCTGTTGCAACATGTTATGGCCCAGGGCTCGGGGTTACTTTGAGTCCAAGTCAGACTGCAAGCTCCTGGAGGTCAGAAATGGGCCTGTTTATTTGTCCAGGCAGAGTCCCACACGGCCCCAGTGCTGAAGAGAACAGCAGTCGTCACCCCAAGTGCCCAAAACGTGCAGGGCACTGCCAGACGGGCCAGAGCCCAGGGCCCCAATTTGGGGGAAGGAGCCACCTTTGTGCCCATTGAATTCTGGGCCTGGCTGAGGGTTTGCCTGGCTGTTCACATAAGGCAGGGTAGCCCCAGATGCTGCTTTAAGTTATGGCCTCTTCGGGCCACTCCATCACCCCGGGCAAGCAGGGCAACAGTGCTCCAGCCACACCTCCTCCCACGCCGGCAGAGGGGGGCAGCATCTGTTCTACCTGACCTACCCCGCCCCCCGTCTTGGTTGTGGGCCAATTCCCAGCAAGGGGACTCATCTGCTTTCCAGCCCAGGATTGGGGCCGGGGCTCTGCCCAGCCCCAGCAGTTTCCACTGACCTCTCCAGAATTAGCCAGGCCACAAACCCAGGCAGGGGTGCATCTGGGAGCATCACACGGTTTGGTTGGTTTGTTGTGGGCCCCGATCACCCCTCGATGACTAGAGCTCATTTCCAGCATTCACCCGCAATGAACGCAAGGGATCCGTGAGGTCAGGCCAGACAGCGGGAGCCGAGGGGCAAGGTGGGGCTCTGAGGAGGGAGGCCTAGGGGGAGCCGTGGAATTGGTAGGGGGAGCCCAACTCAGCAGGAGACGAGCAGCCAGTTTTTAACATACCCAGAGCGCCCTCTAAGCAACAGCCCAGGTTCAGTCTCAGGGCCACGAGCCAGCGGAAGTGTGGGGGCCCCCAGGGCCCGCTCCACTAAAGGGGTCACTCTCCCTAGGGCCTGCTTACACGCTGGGGCATAGACCAGACCCTGTGGATCCCAGTGGAGCTGGGGCCCCAGAGGCCCTTCCCCCCACCCATTATCGCCCGTAGTTCTGCTCCGAGCCCCACCGTACCCGCTACCCTACCAGGGCGTTCAGGTCTCTCTCTCATTCCTTGCTTTGATGTCAGCTTGTTCCTCACCTCACCTCCTTCCGCCCCATCACCCTATGCCTCTCCTAACCCTGCACGTTCCCCCTCTCATGCACTCCTCCATTTGTCATCCCCACCCGTTCATTCGTTATCTCTCCCTGGCCTAGCTACAGGCACCCGCCCCAGCCATCATGGCAGCCCCCTTCCCTATGGCTGGGACAAGACAGCTGGGGGCTGCTGCTGGGATCTGCTGCAGGAAGCGGGGCTGTAAAAGGGGGACCCAGAGTCTGGGGAAAAGCTATCCTGTAGGAGTCTGGAGGGAGGGGGAGAGGGGCCTGGAGTCCCAGAGTGAAGGGGAGGAAGTTGGGGGACCCAAAGCTCCAGGAGAGCTCTTGCAGGGCAGGATAAAGGGGACCCAGCGCCCCAGGAAGGGCTGGTTCTGTGCCGGGGGCTGGAAGTGTCTGGGGCTGAGAAGGAGTCCCTGAGGGGCGTGGAAAGGAGACGTGGGGCCTGGGGAGCCCCTGCAGCAGGCCATGCAGTGTCCCTGTATCATGGGGAGGCAGGCACAGGAGAGCCAGAGAAGGTGCCACCATACAATAGCCCCACGCAGAGATGCCCGGGGCTGGGCCTGCTCTGCCAGCATGGACCCCTTCCCCCTCCCCAATCGGCTACGTCTGTGGGTCAGGACCAACCAGGCCAGGCCCTCAGACCATCCTGCCTCCCCTTGCACCTTCCCGCCTGGGGCCTTTGGACTCCACTGTAGTGCACACAAGGCCTGGCCCCACGCCTGCAGCTCCCACCGCCTCCAGGTGAGATAGGCTCCCTCCACAGGACAAGGGCTCCTAAATCCCTTTGTCTCTGAGGAAACGTGCCCTGCGTGGGACCCTCAGGCCACTGTGCTGGAATCAGCTGCTACTCTGCACTCTGAGCAGGCCAGGTGAGCCACCCGTGGTGCCATTGACCTGAGCCCCCAGCAGGGGAGGAGATGGAGAGGATGGAGACACATGCATGGCTGTAGGCCCTTCTCAACAGCAGCCTGGCCGGGTGATGCTCCTTGGGAGAGGAGAGCAGCAGCCCAGGGCAGGGAGCTCCTGGGGGATGCCCCCATTTCCTCCCCAGGAGTCACAAAGGGGTTAGGAGGTAGATCCTACTGCACACTCCCCTGTCCCTGGCCACGCCACTCCACCAGCCTCCTCGCTGCTCCTGCAGACCCTGTGCCTGCCACAGCTTCCTGCTCTCTTCTCCCCACTAGCCCCCCTGCCCTGGGGCTCCACCCCTTGTGAGAAGCAGGTGGCTTCCCGCCCCTGGCCGGAAGGAAGCCCACAGCTCCAGCCAGGAGGTGGGGGTTGATGCTATTACTATTATTGACATGACAGCTGTGGTTCGAGGCCCCAGCCGAGCTCTGGGGCAGGAAGGGAGTTGTGCTAGGCGCTGTACAAACACACACACACGTAATCCCTGCCCTGACGAGCTTACGGCCCGATTAGCCAACGGGGACAAAAGGGGGCAGAATTACAAAGCGTCTGGCCCCAGGTCACCCAGTAGGCCTCCGGCAGAGCCCCAAACAGAACGCAAATCCCCTGATGGCCAGGCCAGCGCTCTACCTCCTGGACTACACTGCCCCTCAGCTTGACTTCATCGAGCCGAGGGCTCCTCCCTGGGCGATGGAGCAGGGACCTGGAGCATTGCTACCTCCTGCTGCTGATGGGCCATGGTGGCCTGGGTTGCTTGAACACAGAGGGGATGCTCCAGTTAATCGATCTCAATGCGTTTCTCCAGTCGAGAGCCAAATCCTCAAGGCCATTCTAGGGGCGAGACCCTAAGTGGGACAGAGGAATGAGCCGGGGGACTAAGATTCCCTCCTGCACCCCTGGCCCCCACGATCCCCTTGGCATCCCTGGCTCCCTCCCTCCCCACACCTTTCCCACCCAGGGCCGCCTGGGGGGGGGGGGGGGGAGTGGGGCAATTTGCCCCAAGCCCTGCAGGGGCCCCACGAGCCTTGGCCCGGCGGCTTTCCGGGTCTTTGGCAGCATTTCGGCGGCGGGGGGCCCTTCGGTGCTGCTGAAGATGCGGAATGACTGAGGGGCCCCCCGCCACCAAAGACCCAGACTGCAGCCGGGTGAGTACAAACGCTGCAGCTCCCCCTCTTTGCCCCAGGTCCCCTGAACCCTCTGGGCGGCCCTACTCCCACCTGGGTTCGGCCCACCACAGACGGCTGCAGGATGCTTGGGAGGAGATTTACCCAACGTTAATTAATTAAAATAAACAGCAAATTAACTACAGCAAAATTAAAATAGCTCCGGAAATTAATTTTCAACAAAACCCACCTGGAAAAGCTGGATATTTAAAGAATGAATGGAGCCCTCTGAGACAGTAAAGAACTGGCAGCTCCTGGAATCCACGGACCCTTTCCACCCGCCAGCCCCCAGTCACGACATCCCCCCAAGGATCCCCTGCTTCGGGGAAATCAGCATAGTAACTCCCTTCCCCTAACCAGCCCGCCACTCCCTGACCCCAACCTTCCCCCGGCACCAAGCTCCCATGGTACCCGCCCCCCCAGCACCCTGTACCACCTCTTTCTCACCCAGTCCCCCATCACTGCCCCATATGCCTCTCCATCCATCACAGATCCCCCCCTTCTCCCTACCCACCCCACACAATCCCTCCAGAGACACATGTGCAACACCATCTCCTCCTGCCACAACTACCCCTCCCCAGCACCAAACCGGCTGCCCGCATGCTTCCTCCTTGGAGGTGCTGCTCACCCCCCCGGGCCACACAGAGCTGGCAGAACAAGTGCAAAGTGGAGAGGACTCCTGGAGGGAAAATCAAATCAAATCACCCTCCTAGTGGAGATTCAGCAAAGCTGCACAGAGCCACCGAAATAACGAAAGGAAATGGAAAGGACAAAGCCCACCCCCAGCCCCAGCGACAGGGATGGCTTGGGAGCCCCGGAAGCCCGGTTTTAAAGGCGAGAGACCAGCTCAGTTTAAAAGCAGAATGTTGCACTGAGGAGCCTTTCCTCCCCGTTGAGTTAATGGGCGTCATGCAGGGGGGTGGGGGCAGCAGGGCACTAAGGGCCTGACATTGGTGCAACTCTGAGTGGGTGCTGGGGTCCAGCTGCTGGCAGCAGTTTGAAGGACACAGGAACCTAGGAAAGGCCATCCACGGCCAGTGTGGCCATTCTTATGTTCATACTTAGTCAGACCAAAGGTCCATCTAGCCCAGTGTCCTGTCTTCCAACAGTGGCCAATGCCAGGTACCCCAGAGGGAATGAACAGAACAGGGAATCACCAAGTGATCCATCCCCCGTCGCCTATTCCCAGCTTCTGGAAAGGACCAGGACCTAAGTGTGCACTGGGATCTCACCATCCCCTGCCCCCTCAAAGAGCCCCACTCTACCAAGACAAACCCTGTCCTCAGCAGCCCAGGAAACAGCTACACACTTGCTCAGCCAATGCTTCACTTCCATAGCAAATGGGAATGAAATTACCATGTAAACAGGCTGAATAACAGGGGAAAGCTTCTTAGCAGTGCGATGGGTCCATGCGCCTGGGGAATGGCCTCCCAAGTAGCGGGCTGGAGAGCCCCCTTGGCTTGGATCATTTAGAACATGACTGGGCAAAGCGTTGCAGTGACTAATGCGGTTCCAGGTCTGGAGGAAGAGACAAGATGGCAGAGAAAGCCTTTTTCCTTTGCCCACCCCTCTTCCGGCCCCCCGCATACACACACCCAGGGGTGGCTCCAGGCACCAGCGCCGCAAGCATGTGCCTGGGGCGGCAAGTCGCAGGGGGCGGCAGTCAGGCCACCTTCGGCAACATGCCTACGGGTGGTCCGCTGGTGCCGCGGCTTCGGCGGGAATTTGGCGGCAGGTACCGAAGGCGTGGGACCAGCAGATCAGCCACAGAAACACCGCCAAATCTGCGGGACCAGTGGACTGCTGAAGGCCACCTGACTGCCTCTAACTGCACACATCTCTAACTTTGGAGATTATGTGATCCCCCAAAAACTGCAGGACAGGAAATCTCCCGTGACCCAGCTGCCTTCGGAATGCTGAATCAGCAGGTCCGGGCCAGCCCCACAACCCCACGTCAGTGCCATCTGCAGGAAAGAACCTGGTTTGCATATGCCCACCCACAGCAGGATTTTTAAGGGTTTCCTCTTTTCCGTCACATGCATGCATGCAATCAGAAAATTAAAGAACTCCACAGGAAACACAGAGGCAGTTGAAGAACGGCAGGTGAAGGACAGAAAATGCCAGACTCCGGTTTCCTACCCAGAGGATGATCCCTTGTGGTCCCAATATCCTGCCATTCTCAGATGCCTGGGAACTTATTCATGACACTGTTTTACCTTCTTCTGGTGCCTTTCCCTTGAGGATCTCAAAGACCTTTTAAGAACCTTGTAAACCTCTGACTAGCACAACGGCAGGTACCTGACTGGGGTCTTCACACACTACAGCAATATATGCCCACGCATATAATGCCACCTTCTGGGCAGGGTGGTACAGCGTTACTGAAGCTCATAGTATTTCCAGATGGGAAGCTGAGGCACAGAGGTGTGACATGACTTGCCCAATGAGTCAGTGAGAGTCAAAAAGAAAACCCAGGAGTCCTAATTCCCAGGCCCTGGTTCTAACCTTCAGGCCTTGTCTTCACCAGGACAAAGGTGTGTCCTTAACACACGTTTGCTACCCTGTAATTAACATGAGGTAAAAGCCTACTTTAAAATTACCCCCGCTTGGTCTTCCCACGAGTTAGCAGACTGAGGCAAACCCTAGAGGCCCCAGAGTCTTTGCCCCTATCTGCTCACCCGTGAAACCTACAAACGGCCTTGACTTCACTAGGCTTTACCTTGCGGTGGTTAACTCACGGTAAGAAAATACCTTCTTCCCCAGCACCCTCCGACCACACTCCCTCCCTCGGCTGGGAGAACTCCTGGTCCCCCGCTGCTCCACCCTCATTCCCTGCCTGAACCCAGGAGTCCTGTTCCATGCACTAGGCCATGCTTCCTCCTGATTTAGATCGTTATCAGCGGGGAGATTTGCACGCCAGCCCCAGCAGAGGGCTGGGATTTTGCAGTGTGTCGTCCTGAGGCCTAATTCTGCCTGGCACTCGGATCGCTTTATCCTCTCCCTCCCCTGTCCCCAAACACACACCTTCCTGTTAGATGTCAGGAGGGTCTTGGATCCTGGCCAAGGCAGCTCCAGCAGCTTTCCCCCTCCGATTGACAGCAGCCCTGCCAGTGTGCATGTGCATTGGGGGAGCTGGGGGGTGGTATTTTTATTTTGCAGGAAGGAGACAAAGGGAGGCCGTGAGCCCGCAGACGGGAAGAGCGCCCGCTCCGTTGAGTCTGCGGCGCCTTTTTAAGCCAGCGCCCTCGCCTTGGTCTCTTCCTCCCCCACCTTGAGGCCTGCTCTGCAACGCTGGCCATCGGCTCCTTGGGCTCCGGATGGCCTGGCCTCTCCCCACACAGATGGCTGTTTCCACTCACTTGAGCACTTGACCTAAATCTCCTCCTGATCTAGGGACGCTGCAATATCTTACCAGTGCAGCTCAAGGCGAGGGGAGGAGATGGCTGTGCTCAGAAGGGGAGGGGGCCAGCCGGAAATACTAGGCCACCTCACCCCCCGCTACCCCTGGGTGGGAGAGACATCTCTCCTCTTTCGCCTCAGAGCTGGGCTTCTATATAAAGCCCCTGGTTTCACGCCGGTGCGCTGGGCCCAGTCTGGAAACTGGGTAACCACATGCCCGGCCCAGTCGCCCCGATAAACCACTTCCCCCAGCACGGGGGAAGTTCCAACGGCTCTAAAGTTTCATCCGTGACTCAGCCGCCGGCTGCCTTGGCCAAGAGACCCCCCCACCCCGGGCTGTGCTGGCGGGCGACAGGGTGGGGGTCTGGCGGGTGAGGGGGCGGGGGGTTTCACAAAAAACACACCGTTCTCCACCCACGGTGCCAGAGCAGCCCAAGGCCCAGCGACAGCAGACGTCTCCTCTAAACCCCTCCGCACGGCGCGGTGTGACTCACTCCAACCCTGTGCTGCCCAAAACAAGCTCCGACACGGCGAGGAATGGAGACAGCGGAGATGCTGGGGGCGGGCGGGCGGGCGCGCAGGGAAGGGGAGGGACGTGGAGCCAGAGAGAGAGAGAGAACGGCAGAGAGAGACAGAAGGAGGGAGAGCAGAGGCAGAAATAACAGCATCCGAAACGCTGCCTGCTAGAGGCTAATTGGTTCCGGCACAGCCTGGTTTGTTTGGCGACGCTTCTCCTAATCCTTCAGCCTCCCCTCTCCCAGCCGCGGAGACCAGGGCATTTCTCGGCCCGGCTCAGAACGACTGCCTCGCTGAGCCGGGCACTCTGGCTGGGGGAGCTGGGCTTTGCTTTGCTGTTTTCAAAACTTGCTGGGGCCGACGGGCGGCCCCGACCCCACTCCCCTCCAGCGCCTCCTGCTGGGACCCTCCTGCTCCCCTCCCTCCAGCGCCGCCTGCTCCTGCCCCGCTCCCCTCCAGCGCCTCCTGCTGGGAACCCCCTGCTCCTCCCCTGCTCCCTCCAGCGCCGCCTGCTGGGACCCTCCTGCTCCTCTCCCTCCAGCGCTGCCTGCTCCTGCCCCGCTCCCCTCCAGTGCCTCCTGCTAGGACCCTCCTGCTCCTCTCCCTCCAGCGCTGCCTGCTCCTGCCCCGCTCCCCTCCAGTGCCTCCTGCTAGGACCCTCCTGCTCCTCTCCCTCCAGCGCTGCCTGCTCCTGCCCCGCTCCCCTCCAGTGCCTCCTGCTGGGACCCTCCTGCTCCTGCGCCACTCCCTGCAGCGCCTCCTGCTGGGAACCCCTGCACCTGCCCCGCTCCTCTCCAGTGCCCCCTGCTCCTGCCCTGCTCCCCTCCAGCGCCGCCTGCTGGGAACCTTGCTCCCTCCAGCGCCTCCTGCTGGGACCCTCCTGCTCCTGCCTCGCTCCCTCCAGCGCCCTCTGCTCCTGCCCCGCTCCCCTCTAGCTCCACCTGCTGTGAACCCCCTGATCCTTCCCCGCTCCCTCCCACACACCTAACACTCCCCCACTGCTCCCTCTAGCGCCGCCTGCTGGGAGAGGCTGGGTGAAGGGAGGAGGGCAGGAGCTGTCTGCTAACGCTCCTCCATGTCTGGACAGCCCCTCCTGCTGGGAGGAGAGGAGTCAAATTCCCCCGCCCCCCCACTCCCGCCCCCACCAGCCTCTGTTTCTGCATGGTCCTGTGCAGAGTCCAAGCAGCCTCCGCCCTGCTGAGCACTCAGGGAAGCTGCAAAGCAAATGGAGCAAATTTGTCAGAGTAAATCCCGGCATAATCCTAATCAGGATGTGGGCAGTTCATGGCGGACCATGGGCGTGCCAAGATCTGGGTCACACCCACCACACTCACTGGCCCCAGCGCATCCTGGGCCCCAGTCCAGACACCAACACATCCAGCAAGCTGCATGGGCCATTAGGACCAGGGGGTGCCACTGACTCCCAAGCGCCCCGGGGGTCAGAGCCATGGGGGAGCCACAGAAGCCAGCCAGGGGCCAAGGCTACTGTTCTGCAGGGTGGAAATTCCCTGCAGAGCTGACCGCTCCTGAGCTCAACTGCCCACCCTTGCCTGATGCACCCCATACTGGGCCATCTGCGCCTGGCTCAGACTGAGGAGAAGCTCCTGCACCGAGGCGCCAGGGAAGCTGTCCATGTGTGTCCCCGTCCTGTTCAGAGCGAGCACCTCTCTCCCTGGCCTCCCCTTGCAGGGTGCTGGGCATGCCCGGCCCCCAAGGATGCGCCCGGCTATGCAAGCGGGGGCCCCAGTGCCGCCAGCTCCAGGACACTAGCCAAGAGTCGGCAGCTTTGTTCCAGGTGCCCGTTCCCTTTTTTCATTAGGCTAATGGGATGCGGATGCATTATTCCATTCCACACGCTGCTAATGAACCACTCAGGCCTGTGCATTTGCATTAATGTGCAAAGCGCTGGAGGGAGGGTTGAGAGGCTGCATCTGGCCAAACCTGACCTTCCCCCATGCAGCCAGGCTCCCTGGGAGAGCTCGACCCCCATGGACCTTCTTCCTCCTCCCTGCCCCATACTTACCCCCCTCCCTTCTCCCTTCAGCACTGAATCATGTTGCGCTGTTGTGGCTCCGCACAGACCCTTAATCTTCCCAGGGAGAATTCCACAGCACATTCCAGTACACATTAACCAGGGCAAGCCCAGGAACAATGCGGCTGCTACAGCCCGGCAGCTCTGCCTGCTCAGAACCAAGGGACCCACCGAGCAGGGCCAGGGCCGACTTCCTTCTCCTTTCCAGAACAGGCCCCACCCGCACCCCAATTTTCACCTGCCACTGTGTCATGTGAAACCCCCATTTGCCCCTCCCTTGGCTTCACTCCATCACCCACCACCAGGCTACCATGACATACCTAGCAGGCCCTCTGCCATGATACAGGCAGTGCCCAGACAATACCGCGCCCCAAGCTTTCCCTACACGTAACTGGAATACCCTGCTTCCCAGTCCCTGGCATCTCACTGACACCCACCCCAGGAATTGCTCCAAGAGGCAAACATGTGCCCGTATGGTGGGGGGGGGGAAGAGGAGTAAGGCCATGGTGTTGGAAGCCCCCCTCCTGCCCCCACGCTGGGGTCTGTCCTCCACCGAGCCCTCCAGTTGTTTGCTCCAGCTCCCAGCAGCCTCACTCCCTGGAGAGGTCTAAAAGGCGAGTGACCCAAGATGTGGAATGCAAAAGCCTCCAGCAAACATAGCCAGCTGCCTGCACCCATATCAGCGCAGGGCGGGGCAGGAGAGGAAAGGAGGACGCCAGCTGCACTGGGAAGGTCAACTGCAACTCCCCAGCCCTTCTATTCTTCCCTGGCTCATTACTGCCTGCGTGTGTCTCTCTTTCCTGGCTGTTAACATGCAGCCAGCTGAGCCAAGCTGAGCCGTGCGGAGCCCTCCCTGGCACTGCAGCCATGTGGCACACACAACCCCGGCAGATGCACGGCCCCCGACAACCGGTGCCATTTAGCCAGGTACTTGGGAGTCAGGCTCCGCCATTCCAGCCTTGAACGAGTTGTCGCTCCAGCCCTCCAGGCAGCTGTGCTAACTCAGCCCTTCCTGCCGGGTCTCTTCCCCACCCCCCAGCAGCCTGCCAGGCCACGGCCCAGAGAGGGGGCCAAGGAGTCCTTCCTGTTTCCCTACACATGGCCAACAAGCCAGTCAGCGCAGGGCAGCCTGGGACCCACTCTCCTAGCAACAGTGACACGGAGCCAGCGTGCCAGGGATTACACAGAGGGCTGAAGGAGGAACACTGCCAGGGACGCCTCCTCTGCCAGCTCTAACCACGCACTCCAGGCCACCAGGCCTTCCCTCCCCAGGGCAGAGACACTTCACTGCCCCACCCTGAAAGCTGCTGAGGTGACGCTACCCGTGCGCTGGGGGCCTGCAGGAAGGCCGGGCACTGCTTATGAGCTGCTTAAGGCCTATTTTGAGGAGCACAGGCCTGGTGTGCAGCCCCGCTGCACCGGGGATGGGAGGGGTGAGGTGGTGCCCACCCCAGGAGCTAGCCGTACACTTCTCACTTGGGGAATATGGAGTTTAGCGCAGGGCCGTTTCCCCGCTTCTTTTTTAACCACTGCACCCGTGCTGGGAACTCAGCACCCACCAAGGCAGGCTGACGTGCTTGGAGACACCCGGACGACAGCTGCTGTCGAGACCACGCCGAGGAAGCGAGAGGAGCAGTCCACCATTCCCCCCACCACTGCAAATGAACCTGAACCAGCCCCCGAGGAGCTCTGCCCGGTCCATAGGGTCTCATCCTGTAGCTCGCCCTAGGGTCCCCCTCTGCACCCTCAGGCTGCTGCCCAATGGGTTGAGGGGTGTGGGGGGGAAGCCCAGGAAAGGTGTATGCTGCAAGGCCTCCATGCAAAGGCAGTGGCATTTTGCGCCTGCTGCATGAGGGGCTCCAGCGCAGAAGGATGTCTGCATGCGGGCCGTGCTTGAAAGGGAGGGCTCGGTGCACTGCTCCGGCCCCACCTGCAGCAGGCGCGCAAACACCTCTGTGTTTATGCGCGCGCGCGTGTGTCTGGGTTTGTCACAGATTGGTGAGCAAGTTAATCTCAGACTCCCTGACACGTGGAATAAAATCACGATCCCGTAATGGAATTCATTCATCTTCCTGTCCAGAGAGAGAGCTGCCCCGGCACCGCACGCCAGAATCGAGGGGAATAAACCATCAGGCCAGGGACATAGCAGGATGGGACAGGACAATGCAGAGAGCCAGAGCTTACAGGGACCGGAGAGCGGGAGGGGGGTGCTTGCCCTGCGGCTTGTCCCCACCCCTCAGGGGACTGAACAAGGGCGAGCGGGGAGAGTGCTAATTGGCTGCCTGTTAATGAGGCAGATCTGCAGAGTGCTACTGGCAGGACTTCAAAACCCAGCAAAGGCCAGGGAAATAATGGTTGGGCTCCCATTTCAGGGGCAGGGCAGCTTTAAGGGGGGACATGAACCCCAATATGCTGATGCCAGGACAATCTGGAGCCTCAACTCTGCACACAAACCTACTTTTCAGACTGGCGTGTCTTCCATGCCCACCCCTAGCACCCCAGGACCTGCCAGAGGACAGCATCAGAGCAGGGAGGCACTTTGCTCGGTGGCTGACAGAAGCAAACTCAGAGGAAGATGCAAGACACTCTGCAATGGGCAGGTCTGAGAGAACCTGCCTGCAACAGCCATCCTATGATTCCCCCAGCATTCATAAGAACCTAAGAACGGCCAGACTGGGTCAGACCAACGGTCCATCTAGCCCAGTATCCTGTCTTCTGACAGTGACCAATGCCAGGTGCCCCAGAGGGAAAGCACAGAACTGATAATCATCAAGTGATCCATCCTGAGGTCCACTCCCAGCTTCTGGCAAACAGAGGCTGGGGCACCATCCCTGCACATCCTGGCTAATAGCCATTGATGGACCTACCCTCCAGGAATGTATCTAGTTCTTTTTTTTTTAAACCTTCTTATAGTCTTGGCCTTCACGGCATTCTCTGGCAAGGAGTTCCACAGGTTGACTGTGCATTGTGCAAAGAAAATACTTCCTTCTGTTTGTTTTAAACCTGCTGCTTATTAATTTCATCTGGTGCCCCCTAGTTCTTGTGCTATGAGAAAGAGTAAATAACACTTCCTTATTTTCTTTCTCCACACCAGTCATGATTTTATAGACCTCTATCATATCCCCCCTTAGTCGTCTCTTTTCCAAGCTGAAAAGTCCCAGTCTTACTAATCTCTCCCCATACAGAAGCCGTTCCATCCCCCTAATCATTTTTGTTGCCCTTTTCTGAACCTTTCCAATTCCAATAGATCTTTTTTGAGATGGGGCGACCACATCTGCACGCAGTATTCAAAACGTCAGTGTACCAAGCGCAGGTACCACACGGCTCAGCGAGAGGCTCCAGCTCAGGGAACCGAGTGACGCAGGGCGCTGAATCCCGCTTCCCTTTCTCCCATGATCATGCCTCCCCCACATTAACTTCGAAGGGGAATATTTAAGGTGAGCAAGAACTTGGTCCACTGTGTATCATTGTTTCTGGCAGTGCCCGCTGCCTGCCAGGCATCTTCCAAACACTCACAAAGGGATGGATGGATCATAGAGTCTAAGGACCAATCCACAGGCATAAGGAGAAGGGGAACAACGGGCAACTTCTATACCTGTCACCAAGCAGAATGGCCAAAGCAGGTCTTTAGGAGGGACCTGAACGTGGCCAGGATCGCGGCCTTGCAGCTGAGTGCAGGCACGTGCCATGGGGGCTGCACACAAAAGGCACGATGGTAGTGCACATGGGAAGACGATGGAGCACCAGAGATTTGAGGCTTCTCTCCTGTTTTTCTGGCCCCTTACCTGTCTGACTGGCCGGGCGGGTGGGCGGCAGGTTGGGCCTCACCTGCTTTGGAATGTGTGATGCACATCCAGCCCTGCCCCAAAGCCGCTTTCCTCCAACAGCCAAGCCCCAGGCACCAAATTCTGCCTCTCTTTCCTGGGCGGCCGCAGCAAGGCCAGTGTAGGCACCTGGGGCAGGCAATCAGCACAGACACGGGGGCTCAGCATCACCCTTAGTAGCAAGTGTGGGAGGTGCCCGACTGGGATCGGGGCCCCACTGCAGTAGGTGCTGCACAGACAAGTAGTGAGGGATGGCCCTGGTCCCAAAGAGCTCACAACCTAACCAGACAGAGTGGGAGGGGAAACTGAGGCACACAGGTGATGCCACAGACAGCCAAAGTGAGTCCTGTGTCCCAGCACATCATCACATCCCTCTGCCAGCAGCAAGTTTCCTCCGGCCAAGCAGCTGCTTTCGGACGGCTCCGAAAGAATCCTGCATGTGCCCAAAGTGCTGATTCTCCCTGAATTCCATGCAGAGAAACCCAATGCGCCAGGCACTGGGGAACCGGCAGCTCTCAGGCAGAAGTACCTGCTTAGAAAGAGCTGCCATTTGCCGGTACTGCTCTGTCACACTGATAGGCGGAAGGCTGCTTTGACAAACTCGAAGGTGTGACATAAATAGCCTGGGTATTCCGGCACAGCCACTGCTCCCCTCTGGGCAGCGCAGCCAGAAACGCCCATATACGGGACTGGATTGAAGGGGCTTTGGAGGGCTTAAAAAAGCAGCAGATTGATCATACTGCAGCCATGGGGTTTGCCAGGTTAGTTACGGTTCAGATCACGGGAGAGACCTGCTCCGTGGGCTACGGGAGGGCAGTTCCTGAGTGCGGCAAAGTGCCCCACAGGCGGCCAGCTGGAACAGCCTAATAGTCACCCTGGGAGACTGAGCTAGAGCGGGCCACATGCGGGATGGGGGTAGTTGGCTCAGATTTAAGGGATTGACAATAAAACATGGAGCCTTTCACTTCTCAGTTCAAATCCAGCATGGGCAGGTAGGCATTGCAAATTCCTCCCCTTCCGATGGGCTTCCTGAAACGAATGGGTTTGTGTCAGGCCAGTTCCTACTGGTCAGAAATCCACAGCCTGAGAATCAGCGTCATGGCAGGCTCAGCAGAGGCCCCCAGGACTGAATGGGCCATGGAGACTGAACTCCAGGGAGAAAGGCTAGGAGACATCTCCAGTGGGGAGGGCCACAGAAGTATAGAAAGGACAAAACTCCTCCCCCTCCTCCTCCGCTCATCTGCAGAGCTTGACAATGAAACACAGAGCCTTTCACCTCAAATCCGGCACGGGCGGGTAGGCATTGCAAATTGTTCCCCATTTGATGCTCTGTGGATCACTCCAGCCTCCAGGGTCACTTCTGCCCAGAGCGAAATCCACTTCAGTTCTGTTTAAAGAGAACACGCCAGGCATGCTGCGGTTTCAGTGCTCCGAGCTCCATTTTCACCTGCTTAGTGCAGAGAACAGGGCAAACCTGAGGCCCATGGCTCTGAAAGAGAATCATCTCCAGAGACCGGCCCGCGCCGGGCCCAGTGGCTCAGGCTCTTGCAAGGAGCTTGTGCTTATCGCTCAGCTGTGGAAACGTGGCCAGACAGATCTGAGCTAAACCACAGCTGCTGACTGTGTCACCTTCCCGAGCAGGACGCAATAAATGGTGGCCTTGATGCAACGGCGCAGCAGGACAGAACCGAGAGACGGTCCGGGGAGGAGCCAGGGCTGCTTCTACCCTGAGCATACAAAGCCCCTTTCATAGGGGCCGAGTTTAGATTCACTCGGCACACAGATTACCCCAGACTTGCCTGCATTACAGCACTGGGGGGTGGCTTGTGGTTAGAGCACGCCCGGACTCCTGGGTTCTCTTCCTGGCCTTGGGAGGGGATTAGGGAGGCAGAAGTGGTTACAGCAGGGAGGGGCTGGGGATCAAGGCTCCTGGCTGCTCTTCCTGCCACAGACTCACTGTGGAACCGTGAGTGAGTCACTTTTCCCTCTTCAAGTCTCAGCTCCCCCTCCCGTGAAATGGGGACAGCACTATAGAACCCATCTCAGAGAGGACAGGGAGGGACCTGACCTGGGGATATTTATTGATCTGGGGTTATTTAGTCTGAAGAAGAGAAGAGCAAGGGGGGATTCGATAGCAGCCTTCAACTACCTGAAAGGAGGGTTCCAAAGAGGATGGAGCTCGGCTGTTCTCAGTGATGGCAGATGACAGAACAAGGAGCAATGGTCTCAAGCTGCAGTGAGGGAGGTCTAGGTTGGATATCAAGAAACACTATTTCACTAGGAGGGTGGTGAAGCACTGGAATGGGTCCCCTAGGGAGGTGGTGGAATCTCCTTCCCTAGAGGTTTTTAAGGCCCGGCTTGACAAAGCCCTGGCTGAGATGATTTAGTTGGGGGTTGGCCCTGCTTTGAGCAAGGGATTGGAGTAGATACCTCCTGAGGTCACTTCCAACCCTGATAGTCTATGATTCTATGATGTCCGCAAAGCACTTGCAGACCCTCCAATGGAAGGTGCTGGATAAGCATGTGTGAGATGGAGCTGGGAAGGAAGGGGCAAGTGCATAGAGACAGGACTCCTGGGTTCTATTCCCAGCTTGGGAGGGAGCACGGTCAAATGGTCAGAGCAGCGGACAGGGAGTCAGGACTCCTGGGTTCTGCTCCTGGCAGGATGCCCTAAAACGCAGGCTGGATCTTACGCACCCACCGACAGGTAGAAAGCTTTGCGGCACTGTCCCTGCCCAGCCAACCCTGCAGGGAACGCTCAGCAGAGGCACGTTTTCCCTCCTGTTGGCTTTTAATTATAGTAATAATAAAAGTCGCTTGCGTGAAAACAGGAGCTTTGTTGCTTAGGAGCTCATCTGCTCCCGCTGCTTATTCCCCACTTTAAACCATAATCCTCGGCTGGGGACACCACAATTAGCCGCTGCGGAGATGGTCGCGGTGTCACTGTGGATTAGGACTTCAGCTGGGGGACTCTGCAGGCAGAGCCGCTGAACTACCAAGCAACCACTGAAGGAGACCTTGGGGACAACCTCCCCTTGTCCCCTGGTTATCCGCCACACTGTGGTCGCGCCTAGGAGCCCCTGGTCTGGGTCAGGCCTCAGCTGGGCTAGGCGCTGGACCAACCCTGTCCCCTGGGGCGGGAAGAGATGGGGGACACGGGAGGGTGAGGGGTAGAGAGAAGGGTAAGACAGCAGGGGAGGCAAGGAGCAGAGGAGGAAATAGTCCAGAGGACAATATATTTGTTGGAGATCCCACCCCTAGCCGCACAGGAGTGGGGCTGCGCTGTTCCCGTCTCTGCATTCTGGGGATGATCAGGGACATGGGCCCTGAACACGGCCTGCAGGAAAAGCAGGTTTGGCGAGAGATGAAACGGGGGGGCGGGGGGGGGGAGGAGGGAAAGGAAGATGAACCTCTGATTTATGAGGCTAAATCCTCCTGCCCAGCCCCCTCCCGGCCCCCTCAAGCTTCCCAGAGAGCAGCCCGCATTCCCTGCAACACCTGGGGCCATTCCATCTGCAGCCAAGCATGAGCCGCCTGCAGCAGCAGCGAGGTCCGCACCCCTTCCTCCCCCTCGCGCCCAGCAGCCTTCACGGGGTGAACTCCAGCTCCACCAGGTTACTCTCCCCTCAGTGCTCCTGACTCACTAATGATGTGCAGGTAGCTCTGCCTCAGCCCCATGGCCCAGCCAGGGGGAAATCACCCTGGTAGGAGAGCGGGCAACTCAATACTCCAGCAGGGCCTGGCTGGGAGCGACCCACGGCCCATCCCCACCATTTCTCCAGGACACTCGGAGGAGGAGAGACTCCCTTCTATCCAAACGTCCACCCGCCCACCCCGGTTAGCTCAAGATCCCTCCACCCTCCATTCACTACAGCAGCTCTGAGGACAAGCTAAAAGACGTCACAGCCCCATGCTTCCCACACGGGGGTCAGGGCTCTGCCGGAGAAGGGCAGGCAGTCACGGCCAGGGCTGCAGGATAAGACGGCACAGAGCATAGCAACGCTTCTCTGCCCATGCTCCGGGCAGAGCTAGCGCGTACAAAGATGTCACTAGGACTGCACAAAGACATGGGGATCAGAACTAGCAGCCCACATTGCAGGATCATGGCCACTAACTATGTCATTAACGGTGTATTCTGTAATTGCCTTGGCCAGGCACGATCAAGGACCTCCCAGCCCACACCATGAGGCGCCAGCTTTGATCCCAGCTCATCACCATGGATATGTTATTTCCCCTCTCCGCCTGCCTCCCCAGCCACAACATGGGGACGCCAGCCCCTGCCTTACAGGGGCCCATCCCTACTGCCCCTGAGCCGACGGGAATCTGGCCATTGGCTTGAGCGGGACAGGATGGAGGCTGGTGTCTGGGGCACATGGAAACACAGAGTATCGTCTGCCTGGGCACGTCACCGAACACACTCGGGGAGGGGTTGGGGATCGAACCCCGGTGTCCTGACTTCCCCCTAGAGCAAACGTCTACAGCACCAAGGCTGTGAGCTTGCTGCAGGCCCAGGGACTCGCGTCCAGTGGCTGGCGAGGGCCCAGAACCGCCTGCCTGCCCAGGATCTACCCTTGCCTCAGACTGGAACCGCCTGGAGGCGAGAAACTCCCCTCGGCCAGGAAGCAATGGGGCCAGTCGGTGCCAGCCGAGGCAGAATCCCATCCCCTTCCCCAGGACCACATGGGGGAGGCCCGGATGCAAGCAGTGACTCAGAGGCAGAGTAGCAGGTGGCAGAGGAGAGGCCCAGCTGATTGCTGCTGGCGGCAGCCTGCCTGCTGGGCTGGGCTGGGCTGGGCTGAGCTGAGCTGCCTCCTGGCTGGGGAGAAAAAGAGGAAGGAGTCGGGAGTGGGAGGAGGGCAAGGGGAGAGGGAGAGGGAGGGAAATTAGGGTGGAACGAGGCAACACTTGGTCTTAGCTCATCTCCCTCCTTGGCCCTTCTTCCAGTGTGTGTGGGGGGGGCGCCCCTTCCTCTAGTGAAGGGCTGGCCTCCCTGGGGCAGGGGTGTGTGAGAGACACCCCTGTAGAGAGCGGCAGGGGATCAAGGCCAGAGGAGCCAACGGGCAGGGACACCTGCTTCCCCAGGGCTAGGTAGGCCCCAGCCGTGCTGTGACGGCAGGTGCCAACCCAGCAGCCATTCTATGCTCAGCCTCAGCGGATAGACCCTGCTCTGGCACCCGGACACCGGGGTCCCTCTCCCCACTCCCGGCTCGTGCTCTCTCTCACACACACAAAATGCAGAAGGTGCCCTGTGGTTTCTGCTGCCCAGAGATGGGCCCCAGAGCCCAGCTGCGACCTTGACCTCCCCACCTGCCCTGGCTGGAAGACAATCCTGCTGCCGAGGCGCCGTGGCTGGATTGAATGGGAGGATGTGGCCATCCAAGGACAGGGATAAAGCCTGAGAGCTGCATACATAACCCAAAGCTCATTAACGGAGCCATTCTTCCAGCTCCCCACCCCCAGCACAGGTAACACGCCCCTTCCTCAGCTCCCTGCCCCTCCATACCCCTTTCCCCCCAGGCCAGGAACTGGCTGATAGAATAAACTCCAAATCTAGACTAAGCAGGACGGGGCCAGGGCAGAATCCCTCCCTTATGGCGACTCCTCTCCCCCTTCCCAGCTGCCTGCTCTTGCAAGCTAAGTGCCTCCCAACCCTCACACCAATCTGCCAAACTCACCCCAACTTCCTACAGATGAGCCCCATGGGTGCCAGCCATGTCTGCCCTGAAGAGCGCCACAAGATGGCTGGAACATCCCTCATGCCACCTGGAAGATATGGGGGGGGGGGGTCTCGGTTGCCCCCTATGAGGCGCACAGACTGCCCCGCGCTAAAGCAAGCAAGCCAGGAGGTCACCAGCCACCAACCAGTGGGCTCTTACTCAGATTGCAAGCCCAGTGCAGCTGGCAGCGTGGGCAGCAAGAGGTCCGGGACAGGCTATCATGGAGGTGCATAGGCAGAGCTGCCCAGAGAATGCTTGCACCCCTCCTTCCCCCGGTCTCCCTCTTGAGTACTTTACTTCTGCGAGCACCAAATTCTCGCCCCCGCCGCACGAGCTCAGCCGACCCTGTAGCCATTCGGTCTCCTCCACCTGCTACCTTGGCTGCCAAAGTGCCAGTTTCACCTGGGCCAGACCTCGGGGAGGCCCCTACATGCACGACGTGAGACCTGGATGACGGGCTCAAGGGGGGGGTGAGCACACCACTGCCAGAGTGGGGTGGGGACAGGAGAACCCGGGGCCCGCTTCATATGGCCGACTGGGCAGAGAGGACGAAAGCACCAGGGAGACCCACCCGCTCCAGGGGCTCTATTTAGACCAGGTTGTCCTAACATGGGCCTCATCCACAGAGACCACGCAAAAGGCAGCTGAAGTTACCAGCGGGGGCGGGAAGAGTGAAATATCCTTTGGCTCAGGCCAGAGCTTCAACACAGGACAGCACCTGATGGGAGGGAGACAGCTGGAGGGGGAGTTGGAGAAAGGAAGCGTGCGGGTGGGGGAAGGGATGTTAGAGACTGTCTCCTGAACCCGAACCCGCCTCGCCTCTCAGTCCCACTGGGCCGTAGGCAGGCAGTAGGCCTCACGTGGACCGGAGCGCTATGGCAAGGTTTTACATACAGGGTGCAGGTGGAGCTGGGTGTGGGGAGCTGAGTGGGGCAGGAAGTGAGCCGGGTTCACGTGCCCACCCTCTCCTCACCACGTGTCCCCCCCACCAGCAAGTGCCATGATAGCTTCAGCTGCTCGCCCTGAACACTAATGAAGTCATTATCTCTCCCCTCCCCCCGACCCCAGAAGGGGTTACTCATTCCCCTTCCACAGATGGGGAAACCAAGGCACGGTGCTTACAGCCAAACTTTTTCAGAAGTAGCCCCTAATTTTGGGAGCCCACGTTTTCAGACATTCAACCAGAGATGCCCAGGGCCTGGTCTGCAGAAGCACTGAGCACCTGCAGCTCCCATTGGCTTCAGCTGAGTACACTGTGGGTGTGTCTACACCGTAATCAACACCTGCGGCTGGCCCATGCCAGCTGACTTGGGCTCCTGGGACTCCAGCTACAGGAGTGTTTAACTGCAGTGTAGAGGTTTGCGCTTAGGCTGAAGCCCAGTTCTGCCACAGGCTTCCAGGGGATTGTGGGCATGTCACTCGGTTCCTCTGTGCCTCAGTTTCCCATCTGGAAAAATGGGGCTAAGAGCACTTGGGGAAACCGAGGCACTGAGAAGGGACATTACTTGCCAAAGGGCACATGGGGAGTCAGTGGGAGAGCTGGTACTAGCACTCAGATCCTTTCCCCGTGCCAGGCTGCACACGCCTCCCTGGCTGTGGCATGCCAGACCCAGCCAGTAGCTGCAGAGGGAGGCGCCAACAGTTTGGCCCAGGGGAGGGAGGGAAAAGCAGAGGCGGATTTATTTTGCAGTGATGCAGGCAAAAGGAAAGAGGCTCCTGAGCCTAATCAGGTGCGAGTGCAGCACGTATGTGAAAGAGGAAATCAGCGGGCTGCTGGCAGGGAGTCTCCACTCAATCTTCCTGCAGGTTTCAGGCTGTTAGACAACTGGGCCAGAAGGCCTGCAAGTGCAATCAGCTTTAACCACTGCGACCATAGCAAACTCCCAGGATGACAGCAATCGCAGTAGCTGACGGAAGGGGGTGGGCACTGCCATAGAGTCAGCCGAGGGGCAGCCAGGCCAAGGGGGCTGGTGCCCGGAAAGGAACAGCAGTGCACAAGGGGGTGAGGCGGTGGGGCGGGAGATGACACAAAGGCTGTGCGACCACGCACCTGCAATACCGAAGCACTATGGCCCAGGGGCAGCCGTGCAACACATGGATCCCCCGCAGAAGCACTTTTGCACAAAGGCAGCTGTGCAATCACAAGCAAAGCTCTGTTGCACAAATACTCAGCGGGTAGCAGGTAGCAAAGAAAAGAACCTGAAAGCCTCCGCACTGAAAAGAAGAAATAAATGTCAGGCCCAAACCAAACAAATAAATACCAGGCGGACCTTTGAGACCCAAGGTAAGGAAGGAGAAGCTGGTCCCCAGCCACCAATGGCCTTTCATTAACCCCTTCCTGTCAAACCCAGCCACAGCTGTGCTGCTCCCACCTCCCATCGGAAGGCAGTTCTGCAATTTCAGACACAGCCCTGCGAGTCCTGCTTTCAAATCAAGCCTCTTCCCTCACTCAGACTCAGGAGGAGTGAGCAGTGCAGTGCCGAGCTGCCCGTTAACGGTCGCTCATTAACAGCCCTCTGGGATGAGCAAGGTACCTAGGGCACCTGCACCCCCGACTCTAATGAGCTCCATTACTGTCCTGAAGCCCCGAGACACAAATGAGGGGGCACGGGGCCTTCTCCGTCATTGATGCCAGACTGCCACGAGCCAATCATGGCCCATTTCACCGGGCGGCGCAGCGGCCAGCACGGTCAGGGGAGAGAAACAGCCAGAGGAACAAGCAAATCCTGGTGCTCAGCACCGCCTCTGACTGCAGGGGGTGTTGGCTCTACAGGGGTCACCGTACCCCACAAAGCAAGAGAGAAGCCACCAGGAAAGGGAGGGACCCGGGCAGTTGACTCATCGTGGCAACTGCAGGGAGGTGGGGAGGCGAGGCGGCGACTGCCGAGAAACGCCCTAGTCTCACCACAAATGCATGCACACGCCCCCGGAACACTCCCTGCACCTCGGCCCTGTGCCACAAGCCTGGCTGCCACCCACAGCTGCCAGTAGCCCCTGCCCGCCGCCAGAGTCAGGCTCAGAGTCAGTGGGGCATAGGGATGAAGTGCTGCTTAACTTCCCACACCGGGGGGGGAGGGGGGGGAGGCACAGTAGGGGATATGGGGCAGACATCACAGGGGAGCAGGGAGCAAGAGCCCTGAGATAAGATGCGGGGGTTGTGTGTAGGGAGGGTGACATCAGCAGCTGTGCACATGAGCTCAAGCCATCCTTCCAGTCCCGTCCCCCTCTACACACACAGGGGAGTCTCCCCCAAAGTAGCTCCTGCAAGCTCAGCATGCCCACCTCCTCTCGCCTTTCCCAGTTCCACCCCGCTATGCCCGAGGGGGCAGGGCAGGGGCTGCGGCCACCCACCCATCACGAGAAAATACAGGTGAGCTTGAGGCCACAGGTAACGTCTTCATTTGCTGGAGCCCAGGCTGTAGGGGAGCTCCCAGGCTGAAGGACCGGGGTGGTGGTGAGGGAACTTGGCCCCAGACCTCTATGACTCATCCCCTACCCATAGAGAAGGAAAGGTAAGACTCCTGTAGCAGAAATGCACCTGCACCCGGGGCAGTGCCGCACTGATAGCTGAGGGGCCAGGAGCCAAGAGTCAGACTCTGATCTCAGTCACGCCATTGCTGTCAATTGCATCATTGACTTCAGACGCTGACTCCAGCTCCTAGCGCTTGGGGCCAGACCCATGCCACACGAAGACCAGATTCTGCCCTGACTTACACCCTATGCCACACAGGCCAGGCTCCTGGCGGGCATCCAGGAAGCCGTGTTCTAATCTTGCTGTGCCACTGACTCCCCGTGCAACCTTGGCCAAGTCAGTTAAATGCCTCGTGCCTCAGTTTCCCCATCTGTAAAGTGGAGACACTTGGCTACATGCCCAGCAGGCTGGGAGGCTCAGTTCTTTGAAGCGCTTTGACAAGAGTGTTAATACCCAGGCAAGACTCAGCCACTTTGCATCAGCTTGAGGGGTTTCCCCTCCAGTCTGGCAACCTGCAGCCCACTCTCTTCGAAGCACCACACATCTGCACATCGCCCACGAAGCCGCCGTCCTCCCATCAAACAAGACCAACAGCCCCTGCAGGCAGCCCAGAGCTGGGGAAAAAAACAAAAAAATCCCCACCCTCTGCAGTGCAACTTCCTGGCTCCCTGCACGATCCCCACCCCCAGGACAAGAGCCTGGCTCTTTCTGCTCCTTCCCAAGGTAAGCGCCAGAAGCCCTGGCTGTGCAGGGCTCTCCAGGAATTCCCAGAGCCACAGCCGCTCCCGATGGAGCTGGACTGGGACACAGGCCCCCTTGCCTCTTGCTGAGGCACGATCTCCCGCTCACAGGCTCGGCTCCCCTCCACACAGGTAACCCCATGGCTTGCTATTAGCAGGGAGGGAACCTTCCCCATGCCCTGTCCCTGGAATCACTTGCCTATTGGGCTCGGACCTTTTCACTCAGCATACAGCAAACAGGCCAGCTAGAGTAACACAGCAGAAAGAGATTTTTGTGCCACAAAGGTTTTTGAAGTGCTCTCACCCTCCTTTTATAGAAGAAACCGAGTCACAAAGAGGGGAAGTGACATGCCCAGGGTCACCTGGCCAGGCAGCAGCAGAACCTGAATAGAACCCAGGAGTCCTGGCTCCTAGGCCCTTGCTGTAAACTCTCCTCCCAGAGCTGGGAACAGCAGCCAGGAGCCACAGCTCCTATTCCCGTACTTCGACCACACCCCCGCCCAGCGTCTGGAAAAGATCCCAGGAATCCTGACTCCCAGCGACGCCTGCTCTAACCATTGGCCCACATTCTCACACAGAACCTGGGAGAGAACCCAGGAGTCCTGACTCCCAGCCCCTTGCTCTGGCCAATAGACCATACTCCTCCCTATGCATCTTTCCAACCGCAGCCGGAAATTAAATTAAAGAGGAAAAAAGTACTTCCACAAGACTGTTTTCTAGTCCGTCGCTGGCTCCTGGCTTTCCTGCTGGCTGCACCAGAAGCTGCCAGTGACAGGAGGAGGGGAGATGGGCGTAGGGAAGACCATGGACATTGGACAGGCTTCGGATCCCCCCTGCCCTAATCCCTGCAGGGCCCAAGCACCAAGCCGCCCCCCCAGTGCGCTCCACAAAGCCTGCGTGCCACCCACTACCCCTTCCACCTCCTCCCCCAGCGGCTCCCTCTGCCACCCCCTGCCGAGCATCCCAACCTCCAACCCCAACCCCAACCCCAACCCAAGCGGGGCTCTCGCTCTCAGCTGCCTCGTCAATGTTTACTCAGGCTAGTTTAGCAACGGCAGGTTGCTACGGCAACCGTTCAAGCCAGACTCCACCATCGGGCGACTAAGCCACGAGGTGCGGGCACAAGGGACCCCGTGGTGCGTGGGTGTCACCTTGGAGACTCCGCGGGGTACCCCCAGAACAGGCTGATCGGCGGTCTCCTTGCGGCTCGCTCACGCACACCTTTACACTCGGAAAATGCACACCTCCTTCCCCTGGGGCAGGGAGTCGGGTCTAGTGGCGAGAGCACGGAGCTTGGTGTCCGGACTCCTGGGTTCTATTCCCAGCTCCGGGAGAGGACTGGGGACATCTGGGTTCTAGTCCTGACTCTGAGCTGTATTCAGGCTATCAGGACCCGCCTGGCTCCTACCCCCATCTCTGCCATTCAGTGTCTTTGGCCAAGTCCCCGTCCCTTGGTTTCAGTGGGCACAAGAGACCTCTCCTCGCCCTAGCGTGGCCGTGAGGCTAGCTAAGGCCTGTGCAGCACCCAATGGGCCTCGGCTGAAAGCCAGTGCAGACGCCACCTCCAAAACACAGGAAAGCAGCTCCCCTGAGGCCTAGCTCCCTTCCACAGCTCCCTGGGCAGCTGGTGCAGACCTACCCGGCGGGGCCCCTGCGGCCGTTCCCGGGTGGCTGAGCAGAGGGCAGGTGAATGCGCCAGCCAGACGAAGCCCGGCTACCTTCAGCGACCACAAGGTTCAGGTTGCACAAGCCTCTCTCTCTCTCGCTCTGCGCTGAAGGCTCCTTCGACCCGACTGTCTGCACCGCTCTCTGCCAAAACGCCTCTGTGGTGCATTATTTATAAAACCCAGGAGCAGAGGGCCAGGCAACAGCTGCAGAGCACTCGACAGCGCCACGACCCCGCCGGGCACAGCCCCAAATCCAGGGGGCTGCACACGGGGGAGGGGGTTGGGGAATTTTCCCATTGGTCTGCAGAAGTCTTGCCCCTTCTCCCACCCTCCCGTGGAAGGGCCAGCCTGGGCGACTGGGCGTTCCTCATGCTCTGCCCGCTCAGGAGGGGCTCCACCTTCGGGGGCGGGGAAGGACTATCAGGCACCTCTCCCCCTCCCGCAGCCCCTTTGCAGACCGGTGCTTCCGCCAGCCACAAGATCCGGGGCCTGCTGCTCCATGAGATCAGCCTTCATCGGTGGCTCTTCCCAGTCACATGACACGGGTCACAGAGGTCTAGCATGTGGAAGCGGCCCAGGATCCCCCATCTCCCCCACATGCCTTCCCTTTAAAGCCCAGGCACCCCCGGAGCAGATGGCCCAAAGCCATCCAGGGAAGGGCTGCGAGGTTTCCCATCAGGGGGACACATAGGGGAGACATCAGGGAGCGCTTTCTCTGGTGGACACACACACACACACACATTCGGTCACACCGTGCAAAGCCAGGCGACCTCTGTCAGGGCCATGAGAGTAGAATCCGGCTCCCTGCCCTCCTCCCCCGCCCCAAGCCCACGCCTGCTGTTTGCTGGAGCAGTGGGGGTCCATTTGCCATCTCCGACAAGTCTTCCTTAAGCTCTGGCAGAATTCATCCGCCTCCTCTCCCCACCAGCCCCCACCTTCAAGACTGAGGAAGGCCAGGTTAAAGCTTGAATTTTTTATTATTAAATTTCCACATTGAGAGCTGCCTTTTACTTTGGCATGCTCTCCCATCCCACCCCACTCCCCTCTTGTTCTCCTGAAGATCTGCACTGGCTGAAGCTGAGCCGGGCTGCTGCTCGGATTAATTCTGCATGACTGCCCATCTCCACAGGGGTGTCTAAGACCCTTAGGCCTGCAGCAAGCTTTCAAATTCCTCCAGCCCAACTTAATTCCCTCTTCCTGCAGTGCTGGCGCATCTGCTGCAGTTGAACAGAGAGAGACTGGAGCACCCAGGAACACAGACAAGACTGGGGGTGGGCCTGAGCTCACTGGCAGACCCACTCCCAGGAACAGCAAAACGGGTCAGAGCAGCCACTCACCCACCTGCCTCCCCTCCCTAGGACAGGAGGAACCAGCTGGCTGCAGAGCCTGTGACATTCTCCCTATGGTTCCCACGCCCCCATCGCCAACCCACCCCATGGCTCCCCTGGCCTTTCCCAGAGAGGAAGGCTGGATCTGGTGGAGTCAGGCACAGGGCAAAGAGTTTGGTCATCTGCGTCCAATGCCCTTCTCTGCTCCAGGCTCTCTATGGGAGCCAGGGCAAGTCACTTCTCTGTGCTCTGCCTCGGTTCCCCATCTATAAGGGGGGATAATACACTCTGTACAGCGGGGCTGGGAGAGTTCATCCCTTGATGGTCTATAGCGACCCCAGGGCACCACACCAGTGTGAGGGAGCTGCCGGTTTCAAGAGTGAGTGAGTGAGTGAGTGTGTGCCCCCCCCAGAGGTAGAAACATGGCCCTGTGCGCACACAGAAGACAGAATCATTGCCCACAAGTGATCAAAAATCTCAAGTCAGCACCCCCACAAGCATGAGATTGGCTTAAAAATAACGAGATTTTAAAAACACACATTTTAGGCCTTTTATTTGCTTTCTGGTATTTAACCCTTTAGGGATTGTGTTTTCCAGCTTCTCTGCAACCATACGGGGGGAGGGAGAAACACACACTTCCCCCCCCCCCCAAATGGAAGCCAAAAGTCTCCTGTAATCACATGATTCCGGGAGCTGGGGCTTTAAGAAAAATAGAAAAGGTCATGAGAGCTGGGCGTTGCTGAGGGACGGAGAACATCTCTGAGCGCACAAGCTGCACAAATGCATGCACACGTGCAGCACCACTTAGGTGAAATATACCCCGACATTCCATGTGGCACTGGATTTTCAGGCATATCGGCTGACCTGGCTGGTCAAACCGATGGAGTGAAATGGGGCATTACCCTTGCAGAAATGGTCTCATTGCATTTGATTCAGGCTCTCCTGCTCTGCGAGACGGAGGACAGCCAGGAGTTTTGCTCAGCTCCCTTGTCAAAGAATGCGCCCAAGATTTTCGAAAGTGACTAGCGATTCTGGTGCCACCTTACAGAGGCCTGATTTTCAGAAAGCACTTAGCAACCCCGCCTCTGAGAATCAGGCACCTTTAAGGTGCCCAAATTGGGCCCACAAAATCACTAGCCACTTTAGAAAATCTTGCCCTACCGTTTTGAATAGTCTTTCCCCTTCACGTATATAACATACAACAAAGCCAGCTGCAATGACAACATTGGAAACTACCAGCCAGGTTCTGCTCTCGGTGTAAATCCAGAGTAACTGCTCTGAAGACAACCGATTTACGCTGGTGTGAACGAGTGCAGAATTTGGTCCTCCAAGAACAGGCTGGCAATGACTCTGCAGCCGGGTGAACGTTGTGGTCTCTGCCCCACCAGCTCAGTCTAACGCACATACCCTACTCCCAGGGCGCAGAGTGGGTCTCTTGGCACTCCCTATTCTCGCTGTCCCATGACCCCACATGTGATTCCAGCAGCTCCCCCTCCAAATCTTGTAGCAAGGCGCCGAAGAGCTGTGCAGCTGCTCTTACAAGGAGGTGGTGCTGACAAAGCCCCCTGCCAACCCTTTCAACAGCCACCCATCAGACGTGGGCATTCACATTAGCTTTCCTTGTAAAATTACAAAATCCTGGGGCAAACAGTGCCAAGCGCTGGCTGCTCGCAGCTGCGGAAGCTGAGGGCACTGGGCAATCTTGCACGATCAGGCTGCGAGAAACCTTGACGGACACGAAATACGCGAAACCAGGCAACGGCATATGATCCACTGCCCTGGGAACAGCCGACACTCTCTCTGAGACATCACCTCTCCCATTGCTCTTTGTGGGCTTTAACCCTCTTACCCTCCTCGCCAAGTCTCGCTTCTCTTCCTGGGGTGATCAGTTGTTTTTTACTGAACCTTTCATCTATCTTAGACTGGAAGCTCCCTGGACTGAGAGGATCATCTCTGCCATTGGCCTGTGAGGCACCATTGTCCACATGTCCATATAAGCTATATTAGCATGGAGCTACTAGCAGGCTGGATGGGCTAGTGGTTAGCGCACTAACCTACAACTCAGGAGACCTGGATTCAGGTCCCTGCTCCACCATTGACTTCCCCTGTGACCTTGGGCAAGTCACCTAGTCTCACCCCCTAAACTCTATGGGGCAGCACCATCATTTACCAGCTATTTGTACAGTGCCTAGCGCCCCAGGTCCCAAACTGCCTGGCCTTGAGGCACAACTGCAGCATAAACATCTAATAAGCAGCATCCTGACCGGATAGCTGCCTTGAACGAGTCAGTGGTGGCACGGCTTAGAGCTGATTAGAACCAGGGTTTGTCTGAAACGGCATGCAGCTGTGTGCCTCTCTCTTTCTCTCGCACACTCCCCCCAACCCGCTGGCATTCCCACAATGCACTGGAGCAAACGAAGGCAGAAAACGGTTCCTTGCACTTTGAAGGCTCAGAATCCTAGGAGCTGAGAAATTTAGCCGTGGGGCAAAGCTAACCTGCGGGGGAGGGGAACAAGATGCCCCCTTGCTGCCCCCTCCTGAGAGCTGGAGCCTGCTCTCCAGCAAAGCCACCCTTCCCCTTGCAAGAAGAAATACCCTCAGCGTGGGGCACCAGAGGCCCTGCCCCCTGCCACTTGCCCCACTTTAGGAGACGAAAGGAAGGAATGGAAGTCAGCCCATCCCAGCTGCTTGCAGAGCTGCGGCTACATGCATTTAAATCACTTATATCTTTACTTTCTCCTGAGCTGGCTGCGAGATGGGCTTTTTTTGCATTTGTAATTAGGGGGTGGAACAGATGGCGAAGGGTTCGTTTAAAGTAATGCATCCATTAAAATAACCTTCGCTGTCGGGGACTGCGCTCCGACAGGGACTTGCTTTACTGGAGGCGGATGGGGAGGGGAAGCCTCATTCTGCTGCATGTACCTAGACAGTGAGCAGGCTCACATGAGTCCACCTGAATACCACCGTCATGGCACAGTCCAGTGGTCTGCACACACAATTAGGAGCCAGGTAATCCTGGCTTCTAATCTGGGCTCTGACAAAGCCCTATTCTAGCATGGCTTTGGTCAAGTCACATCCCCTCTCCAGGCCTCAGTTTCCCCTTCTCTAGAATGGGGATAATGGTACTGACCCACCTCGCAATGTGGCAGTTGTGAGGTTTGTGCAAAATGCAGGGAGCTCCCCAGACGACCGGGGCTGGGTAAGTGAAGGGGACCTTCTGGGGACCCCAGAATTCAACAGTATCCATGAGCGTGGCTTCTCCCCCCGCCACCTCCGATCCATCAGGGTGACTGATTTCTAAGTTTTCTCCAAGAGATCCCTGTAATTCTGGGAGCACCACTGGGGTGCCTGGCATTTTGCTGAGGTGCAGGGATCCCAGCAATCAGATTCTGCTCTCAGCCACACTGGAAGGAATTTGGTTTTGCTGATCCGCCCTCCTGCCAGGGGCAGGTAGAACAGAACTGGCCCAGCATTTCTGCCCATAAGGTGCTTACACTCCAGCTGTTGCATCTCAGCTTCCTCTCTGAGAAGTCCCCAGGGAAGGATTGCAGCTGGGCAGTCACTGTAGCACTATGATAGCACAGGGAACCCCCCAGAGCAGAGGCAAGAACACCCTTCAGCACTGCATGCCCCCTGGGGAAGGCCTGGAAGGCAGGGGTGTGGAAGGGAGAGTGCTAGTAAACCCCCGCAGGGTCCAACAACAACGACCCAGACCAGCCTGGACGAGCTACAGACCCCTGCAGACCCTTCCTCTCTTCCCCAGTGCCCCCACCCCGGGCTCTGCCTCTTCCAGTGCAAAGCCGAGGTGAGACCGAGGAACAATCATTAGCCATTCCAGGCCAGTGGCAGTAGAAGCTGCCTCTCCTGTTTCAGCCCTGGCTCCCAGGAGAACTAGGGGAGGCTTTGTTCAGGAATCAGACAGCGGGCCAGAGAGAGAGAGAGAGAGACGGCCCCTGCCAGCTCGTGTGTTTCACTCCCATGGAATGCTGGGGAGGGGAGGGGAGTCAAGAGCCCCTGCAGGGTTCGGGGCTGGGCTGGAGGGTGCTTCTGGGGGAGGGGGAAGCCATGGTGGGGGGGACGGCTCTGAAAGCAGATGTTTGCCTGTGTCTGGTGGGAAGCTGCAGACCTGTGCTGGTGGTGGGGGATATGTGTGTGTATCAGAACATTTCAGGGGTGCAGATATATATGACGGGGGGACAGCGCCTCTTGGCTTGGGGGAGCATAAGCGTGGGCTGGGGGCATGCTGGTGTCAGCATTGGGATACTAGTGTGCACTGAGATGCTAGCTCGTAGGCAAGTACTGCGGCTCCTAGTGCATGCATCTGTGTGCCAGGGCTGCAGGGAGAGTGCTTTGTGTCAAAGAGATGCCCGCTGATCCCTCTCTAGCAAAGAGGCCTGCTGCTTGCTGGAGGGGGTGAGGGTTGGTGTTTTTTGTCATGCCATGCCTGGCAGAGAGCGAAGGCCTCCACAGCCCCTTTCCTGAACATGGGGATGGCCAGCGGGGTAGAGAGGGCAGAGAATTTCACACAATGCACAGACAACTTGTGGAACTCCTTGCCAGAGGATGTTGTCAAGGCCAAGACTATAACAGGGTTCAAAAAATAACTAGATAAATTCATGGAGGGTAGGTCTGTCAATGGCTATTAGCCAAGATCGGCAGGGATGGTGTCCCTAGTCTCTGTTTGCCAGAAGCTGGGAATGGGTGACAGGGAATGGATCAGCTGATAACTTCCTGTTCTGTTCATACCCTGTGAAGCACCTGGCATTGGCCACAGTCAGAAGACAGGATACTGGGCTAGATGGACCGTTAGCCTGACCCAGTCTGGCCACTCTTATGTCTGTCCCTCCTGCCCCATCGCCCTGGGAGGAGAAGGGGTCATGGCGGGGGGAGGGGGGTTTCCACAGGCAAAATTCCAGCTGCCCATCCATGTTCAAATATTTAGTGTGTGCTCGCTAGGTGCTTCTGCTGCCTTCGGGGCATCCCTGCATTTGAAGCATCTGAGAGGAGCAGAGGTGGGAAGTGGGAGGGAGAAAATGGGGGGGAGGAAAGGAGGGAGAATGCCAGGCCTGAGAACAAGCTTTATGGATTGTTTTCATCTCCTTACAAACCGCAGACGCGGACGCTGCCTGGGATGAGGAGCCCCCTGGATGGTGGATGGGAGGAAGGCACCTCCACCTGGGCTCCTTTTGCTTGTGGGGTACGGGGGGTGGGGGGGGGGGCAGGGAAGCAGGAGGCTGCAGCCTGAGGATTACAGCTCCTGGGGCTTTGGCTCAGGAATTCACCTTTGATCAGCCAGGCGACAGCTCCGCACTAGCCAGGCCTTCGCCAGGCAAGGAAACAACCAGGCATCGCGCCCCAACCCGCTTCCATTCCCCCCCCACCCGGAGCCCAGGGGCGAGATGGCAGCTTGGCTCGCGGGGAGCAGGCCCCAGCCGGACCCCGCACACACGCCTGCCTGGCAGCCAAACAGCAGACACCCCCGCCCCCAATCTCGTCCCTTGCCCTGCCCCCTTCTTGGCAAGCCAGGCTCTCCACACCCACTCCCCAGCACCTCAGAGCCGCCCAGCCGCTCCCAGGGACCAGCAGACAGCTGGGACGCATCAACAGCCAACATGAGCAGCTGGACTGGGCCTCGGCCTTCGCTAGCACGTCGAGGGGGGGGCGGCCACCCCCACCCTGCCACACAGAGCTCGGCCCCTCCGTTTCACCCCTCCCACACAGCACCCACTAGACCCACGCCAGCTCCAGCGGTAGCCCCCACTGTGCACCCAGCAGCAGGCCCTGGGGACCTGCAGACACCTGCCCGCCACGTGAGGTTGTGGCACCGTGTCTGACTGTGGACGCTCAGCATCCCCTTTGGTCATGGATCAGCCCAGGCCTCTTCCCCCCAGCCCTCCCCAAGGGGGTTCTTCCTTGTTTCCAATCCTGCCTTTCTCTTCCCCACCAGCTCCCCTAGGAATGGCAGGCCCACCCCATCCTCACTGCTTCCCTTGTTTGCACACCCCAGGGCTCCCACCCAAAGTGGTCCTGCCCCATCTTGAACGGGGTTGTCCCCTGCCCTCCCTCTTGGCCCAGAGTTCTCATCACGCTCACCCTTGGCCCTCCCAGGATGCAGCTTTTCAGGGACGGCTGTGCTGGGGAGCGGGGGAGAGACGCCACAACATCCCATTAACACCCAGGTGGACCAGATGTGCATGTTGAGGACACCCGGGAGAACACGCTATGTGAGTCGCGGCTGTTGGGGAAGCCAGCACAGGGGGGGAGTTGCAGAGAAACCTCCAGCTAAGACCTGGTTATGGAGCAACATGGTCCAAGACACTGACCCAGGATCCTTTGGGGAAAGCCCGTGCTAGACCAGAGCAGGCCAGGGTCATGTTACAGTATGCGCCCAATGCCCCTCCACCAGCTGCAGAACCAGGAGCTTCCCTTGCCATGGAGAAATCCCTGGAGTCTCCCCTCCCACCCCAGCAGCACGACACGTATGGACCCCTAGCAATCAAAGATGGAAAAGACCAATGAGTAGTAACCCCTATTGGTACAAGGAAAGTGGGGCCCAGGGGTTAGGGCATGAGCCTGGAACTTGGGAGCCCTGCATTAATTCCCTGCTCTACCACATACCAGCCCACCCCAATCACTTTATCACTCCGTGCCTCAGGTCCCCCCTCTGCACAGGGGGTAACAGCACTGCCTGGCCTCCCGGGGCACGTGAGGACAAATACACTGAAGACTGGAGGCACTTAGGACTTAAGAGGCGCCACTGAAGTACCTAAAAACAGAGCCCAGCTCCCCGTCCCCGTCCCTAGCAGGCTCAGAGCCTGCGATACGCTGACTGGTTTAGCACGTGCCCCGAGATGCTAGGCCATGCTCCCAGAGCTCCCACTTCCAGGAAGCTTCCTCCCTTGACAGCAATCAAAGTTTTCTCTCCACCTCTTTTCCTCTCCTGTCCCAGGTCCATGCAAATTAATCTCCCTGCAGCCTTGGCATATGGCCCCAGCCCCATTCACTCCAGCCCATAGCCAGCCTATCCTTATTCAACCTCATGTCAGCTGGCTTCTCCAGCCCTGAATCGGTTTTGCTGCTCTTCCCTTGACCCTCTGCAAATGAGCTTAGTTCTCCCTTCATTACGATATGCCCAGAGCCGAGCACGGCATACCCGGGGCACTGCTGCCAGGACAATCCAACCACCTATAGATTTACTACCACTTATAAAAAGCACCCAACACGCCAGGAGCTGCAGGAAGCGTTACAAAGGCGACAGTGGACTGGTGGATTGGTAGGCAAGAGAAGGACTCCCCAAGGGAAACCCGTTCAAATCACAGCACAAGTAAAACCCTTCCCCAGATCCCAGTCAGTCTCCCCTGATGGTCCTTCCAACATGCTCTCATGGTCAATACAGCCCAGCCCCCCATCACACAAAGCAGGGGGTGGATGGTACCGGGAGGAAGGAGGACACTAGCTTTCCGTGTTCCAGGTCTCAGAGCACACAGGCCAAGGCTGCCCTGGCTTTCTTTGCTATCATAGGGCACTGCAAGTATGCAAAGCCCTCCCTGTTCAACCTGCTGCCCACTGTCACACTTCGGTTCCTCCAGGCCATTACTCCTTCCCACATTACTCCCTTCTCATCCAAGATCTGGTCCAGCTAGTTTTCCCAGGGCTTTCTACTAGCCACACTGAAAAACAAGGAACGAAATAAGAAGATCACATTCCCTAAATGTTATGGCTTTTTCCCCTTCTTCAATCTTGGGTCAAAATTTCATTCTGGCAGCAAAGTCTCATCCAACTTGAATGCCCTCCACCAAACCCAAATCTTCGTTTGTTATTTTCTGGTCTCTCCAGAGTCCGTGGGGTTATTCTGTCCCCAGAGGATTCAGGGGACCTGGGGCAAAGCAATTTCGGGGGCCCCTTTCATAAAAAAAAGTTGCAATACTATAGAATACTATATTATCGTGGGGGTCCCTGCAGGGCCTGGGGAAAACTGCCCGACTTGCCCCCTGCTCTGGGCAGCCCTGTTTGTCTGTCTTGGCATTCCTAGTTCCTCCCAGTTTAGTATCTTCTGGACCAACAAGACTGGTTCTAAAAGCAGCCCCTGGTAGGCCCCTAACACCAGGCCAGGCGCTGACTTTTATCATCCCTGCCTGACCACAATCCTTCACCACTTTTCGGTCCCCACAGGTGCCCCTTCCAGGCCATGAGGATTAAACTTTCCCCGTAATATTTTGTGAGACCCTATCAAAGACGCGACTAAAATCGAGGTGCATTACAGGTCATCCACTTGTGCTCCCCTAAGAGCGTGCCTTGTATCATCCCACCCCAACCAAAGCCATCACATTTTATTCTGGGGAAATTCCTGGGGGCCACGGGATCAATCAGCAAAGCTTCAGCCACTTCCAAAGAGCCACCTGGATTTACGGTACTGCAAGATTTAATCTTTATTGCGCCAAGGTTCCATTAACCTCCAGATATTTAGACCCTGATCTTGCAGACTAACATCCAGGCTTAGCTTGGGTAGAACCATGGACATTAAGCACCTGCACAAGCCTTTAGAGGGTTGGGACCTCTGACATTTTTCTCCTAAGTGCACCCCTTTATTTAACGTGAGAAGAGAGAAGTTCCTGGCCAGTGAACGCCAGGATCACAGCGTCCTCCTTTTGGAAGACTGGTACCACGGTCAGTTTTCCCTAGTCTCCCCATATCTTGCCATTTGAGGATGCGTCGGCGTTCAACCACGTCTCCACACACACCTGTGTTGAGTGGTGGCTTGCCTTCCCTGGCCGTGTCTGCCAAACGTCAATGTGTCTCACTCCACTTCTCCACCCCAGCGGTGTGCCTGGGGGAGTCTCTCGGTCCCTAAAAAGTGTCTTTTTTCCTGCCTTTGCACACACGTCCCCTCCCCATCCAGGTCTCGGCTCACCAACCCATCATCTCCTCTGAGATGGCCTCTTTGTGGCCATCTTCAACACCCACCCCGACTTGCCATGTCTATGAAAATCTGAGTCTCCCAGGCCCATGACCTAGTCTCCTGCTCCCCAGCCAGCATGCCCTGCTGCATTCCTTTCGCCCCCTCCCTGGAAGGGGGTTGGGATCTCCCACCCCACCCCCCCAGAGGGCCCAACGGCTGCTGCTGCTTCTCACTAGCATCTCGCACTTTGCACCCCGCCTCTGCCTGGCCTGCGAGTCACATTCCACCACCTCACGCGGCTGCTGCTGCCCACTTGGGCTGGCAGAGGACGCAGAACAGCTCCACCCTAACAGACTCCCTTGGCCTGGGTACCAAGCAGCCGGCTCCTCATCTCCAGCACCTGGCACGCAGAGCCAGGCTCACCTTTTTCTCACAAACCTGGTCTGGTCTTACCCCTCTCCCATGGCAGAGATGCTGAGCAGCCAAGCAGAGGCTACAGCCCACGGGTTACTATCGGCCACTTCCGTTAACCGCTAGATCCCACTCCCAGAGCTGGGAACAGAACCACTGCCGTCAGCGCTTTTGGGGGAGGGTTTGGGGTCTCCCAGGCTGCTACTGCCTCACCCCTCCCTTGGATTGAGGCAACTCTTCCCTCTAGCAGCTCGCTCCCACATGGAGGGGGACACACAAACTTCACATACGCTGCATATCTCTCCCCACTCGGTTTTGCATGCATCCTGCAAGCTCTAACAGATGCTCCCCTGGGGCAGCCCTCCTGCCCAGGCAAGTAACTAGCCCCAAAGGGCAACCCATTATTTGGAAACCTGCTCCACCCAACATCCTCCTCCCCCAGCACCTTGCTTCCCCTGGGCCAGGGGGCTCCGTTAGTTAATTAGATCCCCTGAGTGGTCTCTCCATTCCCCAGGAACCTCCCCGCCCCAAGGGCGTTGGGGGCTAGCAGCCTTCCCCACGCAAAGAAAACATCAGCCTGTCTTGAGGCTGGGCAAGGTGCAGTGCCAGGGAGCAGGGAGGAAGGAGAGGGACCCGACTCCCATTGACACCCCTCCCCTGACTGCAGCAGGACTCTCTGACGCCGATTTTTGCACCCAGGACGCACAGGGACACCCGGTTCTGTGACAGCCAATGGAACTGGTGACTGATGCCAGCCCCACAGAGGAGATCATTGTGCCAATCTTCCCCATACGCAGCCCCAGCAGCCAACCCACAGAGAGGAACAGGGACTCAGCCCCCCACATATCTTTGCGCTCTGCTGAGATCGAGCCCAGTTCAGCAAGCTCCCAGCCCAAATAGACGAGTACTGTCAAGCGGGAAGTGGGACGCTTTCCTCATATGTTCTCCTGCACACACCTTATCACCCTGCAAGCACATGCTACCCTCTCAACAGCAAGCAAGCCTGGGCCCTGAATGCAGCCCATTAAACTCCAGGCTATTTTTTGTTACACCACCAAACTATCCCAAGAGTGTGTCAGATCCCTGTCATCCCGGGCTCCAGAATATACCCCACTAAGAATCGCAGCAGACACCTCAGAGATCACATCTGAAGAAAAAGAAAATTACAGCCTTAAAGCTATGTTTTGCTGTGGAAACAAAACATTTTTACCCATGTGCCCAAGCAAAGGTGAAAGAGTAGATGATAAAATGCACCAGTGCATGGGCACACAAGAGACGTGGCAACGCTGAGTGCACACACCAGTCTGAGCATGCAGGAGAGAGGCGGTGCACTAGTGCTCTGCACAGGACAGTGTGCAAAGCAGCAAAGGTGTCCTGCTGGTCGGGGCAATGCACCAGTACGTCCAAGGAGCCATTATGACTTGCCCTGCAATGCACAGGGGGACACACTGGTTATTTCACAGTGAGTAATACACCCACGTGCACAAAGCCTAGGAGCCATAGAGCACAGTGCATCTGCACATACGTTCTCTGGCTGGTATGTCATAGCAGTCAGGGCATTGCCTCAGGAGTGCACAAATGCTCCAGTGAGCAATGCAGTCACACATTTATGGAAGAGTGCCAAAGTGCCCTGGGGAACTGTGCAAAGCACCAGAACAGGTGTGCAACAGAGAGGCGGAGTCACAGCAGGCACTGCAACGCACTCTTGTGCAACAGACAATGCCTCACAGCAGAGCCGAGGGGCAGCGAATTGCACCAGCAAGTACCAGTGTGGGAAGGGATGTGAACCAGCAGGCCACAGGGCAACACACTTTCCACACTCCCCAGCATGGAAGATAACACGCAAGCTCCAAAGCAAAGCTTTACCTGTCCGCCCCAAACACACCAAAAGTCAAGGCTTTCGAGCGCGCCCGTCACGCATCACCTGACATGGAGGTGGTGGGGAAAGCTGAACATTTATTCTTATTCCCTACAGAGGCAGGATTTTCAGAAGCGACTTGGGATTTTGGGGGCCTGACGTGATCTACTTTAAAGGGGTCTGAGTTTCAGACGCAGGATGCTCAGCACTTACTAAAAACCCAGGCCCCTTTACGGCGTCTCAGGTTGGGCACCCAAAATCCCTAGTCACTTTAGTAAGGCTCAGCCCGACAGGACAGCACATATCTGACTGACCATTACGGTGCCCCACGAGAAGGGGAGAAGATCTCCAATGCAAAGGACCCACTACACAGCCAGCCAGCCAGAGCCCCAGGCTGGTGTCCAGAGCCCCTTCTCCATGGGGTACTGGGCTCCACTTCCAGGCAGAAATCTTCCCCCATCCCCCCACATTACAAGTCCAGAAGTAGGAGAGGGCCCTCCCCACCAAAGCCCTGTTTACCAAGAGCTGGTTTCCAGCACTCGGGAGAATAGCAGGAGCATTTCAAGGCCCTGTTTCCACTTGGCTGACACACGCTATTTATAGAAGCCTACAATTCTCCCAGAGCTTTCCTCAGGATCTCAGCAGAAATAGACTGCCCCGGGTCCCTGCTGCCTCTTCTAAGGAGCCCAGGGCAGGCAGTCTGTCCAGCCAGCCCCTTCAAGCCTCCTATAACCTTCCACCGCCTCTCCTTCAACAGCCTCCAGCTCCCACCGCTGCATCATGTCCATGCCAATACTTCCCCTTCAACCCCACATTCAAGGCACTGGGGCCAATCCTGCTCTGACCAACAGTGGTGCCAACCAGGAGGAGCTCCACTGAAAGCAACAGAGCCAGACTATTCTGCATGTGTGTTAGAGGAAGGGAGGGGGCGCTTGCTCAGTGCAAAACCAGCACGAGCGAGGGCACAGTCGGGTCCAGTGGGCTAAAATCACCCTGCCACATAACGATCCAGGAGGCAGTGGACTGCAGTGGAGTTGCACCAGGCATGGTTTGGCCTATTCAGGTTGCATAGGTATAAAGAACAGCATTCCCCGCCCCCGCGCCAGATCCCACCGACAAGAAGACAGCCACTGCCAGGGGACACCGAGTGAGTCATCACGCCCCGATTCAGCAAAGCTCTGAAGAGGTCGCACTGAATTCAGTGAGTCTTCAGCTCCTGCTCAAGTGCTTTGCTGAAGGGGTGCCTAAGTCCTTAGGGTTCTCTTCTGCTCTCTGTCATGTGGGTGTCAATCTGGAGTCACTCCACTGACCGCTGGGTTTATAGCTGTGAAACTGAGCTCAGAATAGGGCTTTTGATCTCCACTCCCAAAGCAACATGCCAAGTTCTCTATGCACTGGCCACCTGGTCTTGCATGGGGAGAAACCGGCCCCTGCCAAGTGAGCTTGCAAAGTATTCAGTCTCCTCAGCCTGGATATTAGGGTAGTCTGGTTTTCTGGATGTATAAGAATCTCAGTGTTTTCCAACTAAGCACCCAGGGGGGTAGTTCTGGTCTCCCACTAGTGTCGCTCAGTGGAGCTACTCCAGCAACCCTGTGTCTGGGTCTGAGCTAAGAATTCCAGTGTGTTATTCGCAAGCAGGGACTGCAGCGCCTTGGCACCAAGGGGATTTAAAAAAAAAAAAAATATCCAAAAGAAAAGACTCTTACAAAAATTTGGCCCTTAAGAACTAGATCTGTAGAATTTAAGGTAGCAGCAGGGTCTCCAATGCATCCAACTTTGTGCAGCATTCCCCCCTGGACAGCCCAGCCAAGCACCTTCACCACGCTTGCAACTAAAGGCCTCTATGGATCACAAAGAAAACTCCCCCCACAAATCCCACCATCCAAAGGTCTATCCCTCTGCTGTCCAGCAGCCCCCACCCCTTTGGAGCTGGCGGGGGGAGGCACAGCAGGAAGGGCTGGGCTGATATAACAGAGATACAGGCACACACACGAGAAAAGAAATATCACCACAAATTTTGTTGACATCCTTCATTATAACTGCCGCCTGCCTTCTAGTGGACAGAAGCCAGCCTGACAGCTGTCACTCAGCAATCCCACATGCAGGGGGAGGCAGGCGGAGGAATCCTGTGAAATCACATCCCTCCAAAAGGAAATGCATAGATTCCAGGCTTATTTATTTATTTAAAGAAGTAGGCGACTTTGTTCCACAGGTAACGCTGGCTCTAGTAACAACCCCCGCCAGCGCCTGCACACAACTCTGCTTGCCAGACAATGTCTCCCCACCCCAGCCTTTACCTCCCCCCACCCACCATATCCCCCCCGCCAAACATTTCTGCGGCTTTTGCTCCTTGCACTGCAATTAAAACTCCAGCAATTTGGGAACAACTCTCACAGAGGATGCAACTTCGCCCTGCCAAACTGGGGAGTTGGGGGGGGGGGGAAATGAGCCAGAGCCAGGAGGCGTCTGTCCCCGACACCCCCACGCTTTTGCCTCGAACCAAACCCACATG